>NC_066580.1:477173798-477513798 GCF_024323335.1 Lathyrus oleraceus | reverse complement strand
TTTACGGTCTCAATTTACAGGTTTAATAACAAAGGTTTTTACGAAAGTAAAAGACATAAAGAAGTTAAAATCAATAGAGCGAGAGTTTGAGGTTTTAACTGGACAGTGTAAATTAGACATTAATTCTAGATCAGGGCGAGAGCAAGTTTTAGAGTTAATTAAATTCCGATCTTTTCCAAAAAGTATTTTTAAAGATTGAATGTGAGGACGAGAGTTAAGCATTCGAATTTAATTATATAACCTAAGTCAACAGAGCGAGAGTTTGAGATAAGGGTGTTTAAACGGTCGGTGTTTTCTTGAAAAGAGTTTCTATGGACTGTATTGCTTTCAAAAAATGGTTTTTTGACTTAATTATAAGTGACAGCTACATTAACATAAAATCATGGTTTATTCAACAGAGCGAGAGTTTGAGATAAAACTTTTAACCAATAAAGTCAACTGAAAAGATTTATTTTAAAACCAAGAGACCGACAAAGGATTGATTCCCTAATTACGACGAACTGCATACCGATATCTGCTTTATTAATATTTAATCTAGATCTTAGTTTAGTTTTTAGCTTTCCCCCAAACAATCAAACATTGTTCACCTTAGCTTTACGAAGTAACCTTAGATAACGGTATATCGATTCATAAGTCCCTGTGGGATCGATATCTTTTAAAACTACGCGATAGAACTGTGCACTTGCAGTTTGTACCCCAAATTCGACTCATAAAGTCGCGATCATTGAGAATGTATCAAGTGCAAGTAATGTGGACAATAGTTCCACATTGGTTGGAAATATGGAGACTTGGGTATTTATAAGTAAGTGAACTCACCTATCTATCACCTTAAGATTTTGGATAGATATGTTGTGTGTCTCTCACAAAGGTGTTTCTCTGGAAAAGAAGTCCAACAATGTTCAATGCTCCATAGTGAACCCCCCCCCCCAATAAATGGTATTAGAGCCTTTGGTTTGAGAAATGGACCGACTTACTTGTATCGAAAGTCAACGGTGCCACAAGGATGATGAGTAAGAAACGTTCCGTTGAAGAGTGTCAACGGCGCCAAGGTTGTGAGTAAGAAACATTATGTGCAGTACAATAGTTTGTGGAAGTAAGAAGAGCTTCCATTTGAGGGGGAGCATTGTGAGCTCATAGTTGAGGAGGAGTGTTGATAATGTATCAAGTGTGAGTAATAATCCTACATTGGTTGGAAATATAGAGACTTTAGCATTTATAAGTGAGAGAATCCACTCACCTATCACCTTAAGGTTTTGGATGAATATGTGGTGTATCTCTCACAAAGGTGTTGCTCTAGAAAATAAGTCTCACAATGTTCCATGCTCCCTAGTGAAAAACTTCCCTAACAGTCGTCATACCAAATAGTGCATACATTTTCTTGTTGCATTATGGTGTCATGCCTAGTGGCTACTGCATGTAGCACAAGCCATTGCAATTGGCGCATGCATTATGTCACTAAGAGCATGCGTCATTGTAAATGGGACATGCTTTATTTTTTTAATTTTTTAAGCTATAATTATAAAATAAAATAAAAAATAAAATGAAAAATAACTAATAATATTATATTATAAAATTAAAATACACAATAATTGACAAGAAAATTAATGACTCGCCCGATCGAAACGTCCCCTTGTTCCACATCTCGGTGCATTAGTCTGCCTTCGAGGTCTTCCATGATTTCCCTGAGGTGTTTAGGGTCTTTAAGTGTTGACATGGAGCAATGGTGGTTGGTGTGAAGGTCATGCGAAAGGTCCAACGGTATTTAACAAAATTGCCATCATTTCTTCCTAATAGGCGGGGGGTTGCCGCCAACGGTGCTGCCGTAATTGAGTTTGGTGCCCATGTTATCGTAGTTGGATCGTTGTGGTTAGATTGTGAGTGGATGGTATGGTTGCCTGAATTGGGACATCGAATCGTTTTTGGAAATGAAGCAATGATGCTTGTGGTGTAAGAAAGTCAAACAGTGGTTGAATGTTATGGCAGTGGGATATCTAGGTGTTCATTGGTGGGGGCTATGGTGGGATGAGGTGGAGTCGTATGAATTATCAGGGCTATAGACAAATATGGTGGTTGTATAATGTTGTTGGTGGTATGGGTTAGGCTCTTGGTTTTGTGTTTAAGTGTGTGACATGTATTGGTTGCAAGGTTGAGTGTTTGATGGTTGGGTGTATATGGTATGGTGACAATGTGAGGTTGGTCGTTGGATTTGGATGAGTTGACATTGTTCTTGGGGTTGGTAATGATGTGGGGTTGGCTGTTGGGCGGGGGGTTTGTTGTTGGGCATATGATGACGAAACTAGTTGGCGTGGATCAATCAAATACCTCGGCTCAGACACAAATTATCGCGTTGTAACCGACCTAAACCAAGCCATATAATGTTGAGTTGGTCTAGCACCATGTATGATTGTTTCGTTTAAGATGTGTTGACGTTGATTTTTTCAATGACGACACATCTCTTTAGCGAAGTTTCTCCAATAGGAATAATCTCATTGGCCATCGACTCTTTGTTGATGCCAATCTCCCAAACACGTCGGAGGTTCTGGAATTTTTTGTTGCATGTCAAACTCCAGTTTCACACGGCCACTCTGGTGCATCTCCGCGGTAGTGAACCTGATGATTGGTGTTTTTGTTGTCCAAATTACAACATCATTAGGGTTAACCTGATGGTCAATACCAAAATACGATATCCAGATAAACTGTATAAGAAATTTACATGATTAGAGGATTTGTAATTTGATAATTTTTTTAAAATCAAAAGTAGAGTGGTTTAGTAGTAATACATTGTTTGGTCCAATGTGGTCCAAAAGATTGAGATATGTTATAATTTTGAAGCATCCACCATTGGGTAGGCCACATGTGTTAAAATTTTGAAGCAATCACCATTGGGTAGAGCGCCTTGTAGGGCAAATGGAATTGTGTAACGAATCATTCAGGGAATCATGTAAGGAATCATACAAAGAATCTTCATAGAGATTCCTTCTAGGTTGTTCTTATAGGGTCATGCATGCAAGTCTACTTCTAGACTGTCTTTATAGGGTCACCCATGCAGAGAATCTTGTAAGGGAATCAGTGCAGAGAATTGCATGCAAAGGAAGCAACCATTACAAATGGAACCTTAGTGAAAAGCTTCAAAGGATGCACCATGTCCTAAGACATATACATTGACTTTTCTAATTCTATCATCATCTTTATTTAAGTGCATGTTGATACCACTAAGACATAACTCACACGCTATTCTCACAACCAGTACACGATAATACATTGCATTTAAAAAAATGGCTTCATCACCATAATACATGATAAATGCCCATACCAATGGTAAAATATTTGAATATGATTTATCCGATTTTAATTTTCGTAATACATAAGTTACTCGGTTTACAATAAATAGACGATCAAAATTTTCAAATTTGGAACAAAGAATAAAAAATAAGTTGCAGTGTAGTCAGATGGGACAAATCATCTACAAAAATCTGGTGTTTTTTGCAGACAACTAAGTTAAGTTTTATCAACTAAAGATTCAAGATGATGAAGATGTTCATAATATGCTTCTCACTCATGAACATTCTAGGTTCAACGACATTGAGTTATATATTTTACAACAACAAAATCAGTTGTCTCGATTCGTTGATCTGTCACAAGTGTTTTGTGAAACTGACGATGATGAACAAACTGAAGTCAATGTTGTTGACGAGGAAGAAGAAGAAGATGAGATATTGGTTGATGAAATGGTGAACGATGAAATTGTCGACCACCAACAAGAGTCATTACCAGCTAGTCATGTATATTGTCCACCTTAAGACATGACAAGCTTGAACTTGGGTTCATATGAATAATCGTCAGATATATTTCACAATCCTTATGTGCAAACTCAAGGATCATTAAAAGAAGGAGACATATTTTTCACAAAAGAAGACTATGTCAGAGCCATTAAAAAGTATCACATGGAATTATCATCTGATTATAGGATCGATCTAACTAATGTGACGAGGTATAAGATCTTTTGTCGTAATGAGCTCTGCCTGTTCCGATTGTCAGCATCTTACTAGAAGAGGAATGATTCTTGAGAGATAAGTTTTATGGGTCCAACTCACACTTGCATAATCACCAACCCGATACAGGACCATCGTAAAGTCAACTCTCAGTTAATATGTGATGAAATTTTATCTGTCATTAGTGATAATTCGTTGTTGAAGGTGAGTATAATAATCTCACATATCGTTACAATACAATTATACCCCCTCGTATAGGAAGGCATGGATAGTTAGGACTAAGGCAGTTGAAATAATGTTCAAAAATTGGGAGGAGTCATACAAAGATCTTCCAAAAGACTTGGTCGCACTTAAGCATTATGCTTCCCGGACTATTGTCAATTTGGAAACATTTCTGACATATACTCCAAACGGGACTTGTGTTAGTGGAAATGGCATATTCCATCAACTTTTCTAGGCGTATGAACCATGCATCAAGGGTTTCGATTTTTATAAACCTATTATATAAATTGATGAAACATGGTTCTACGGGAAATATAAAGGAACCCTACTCATGACAGTGATACAAGATGATAACAACAACAACATTTTTCCAATTGCCTTTTCTCTGGTTGAAGGGGAGACTGTTGGTGGATAAAGTTTTTTCCTAAAAAATCTCTGATTACATGTTGCTCCTTAGCCTAACTTATGTTTGATCTTAGACAGACATCCATCAACTGTGAGTGCCTATAAAAACATTGATAATGGCTGACAGGATCCTCCTTCAACGCATGCTGTTTAAAATTTCATGCGGGAGATCAAAGACAAGACGCTGTAGAAGAAGGTTGTCAACGCAAGGTATGCATTAACAGAACATTCCTTCAAACACTATCGCGAAGACATCAGATTGACAAATGAAGTTGCAGTAAGGTGGATCGACAATATTCCATTAGAGAAGTGGACTAGGGAATACTATAATGGTCAACGATGGGACCACATGACAACAAATCTTGTGGAATAAATTAACTTTGTCTTCAAAGGCATCTAAAACCTCCCAATGACCGCTTTAGCTAGAGCAACCTATTTTAGGCTTAGGGCCCTGTTTGAGATCAGTAGTTTCAAATGGAGTCATTTACAAAGTCATAAACATATGTAATGTTTATAACATTATCTTTTCGGTGGTAGCAAAAGAGGATTATTGGCTTGCATATCAAGGGACATACTCTGACACAATGATAAAATAATTAAACAACAACACAAACAAATACAACAACTAAACAACATAACTATGCGATCTCAACCATCTAACACAATTTCGTGAGAACTATACATCATCATGTGAACATCTTTGTCAGTTTTAACATTCACACAGAAACAAAGTTCTCCATTTTTATTGAACGTGGTATGAAGCCTTTGAATTCTTCTGATCTTTTCACCATCTTCAATGTCTCTATCTAACCAACGAATCAAAGTCTTGTTAAGATGTCCGAACATCTCTATATTCCAGAGTCGGGTTTTCATCGGAGACTTTACTGCCGAATAAATTAAATCACAATTTCTCCTGTGAATATAAGAACACATATATGAGGACATTTTGAAAAAAATTTTAAGGAGATTGAAGAAAAATGGAAGGAGATGGTAAGAAGATGTGTGAAAAATAATGAGAAGGGATGTTGTATTTATAGAGGTACAAAAAAAACAATAGCCATATACACTAATGTATGTAGGCAATGCATGCGCCAATTACATTGGTTTGTGGTACATGCAATAACCACTAGGCATGGTGTCATAATGCAACAAACATTGCATGCGTCATTCGGTATTTCGGTATTACACGTATACATTTTTTTTAAAAATGATTATATTAATAATTAATTTAAAAATGTTGTTATTTTAATATTATTTTTGAAAATAATTATTTAAAAAAAATGTAGAATTGAATATTGTTTGTTGGTAGATAATTAAAAAGGTGAAAATACAGATATAAAGGACAGGTGTAGGAAATCAATAATAAGATGTGACAAGTGAGAGGCATGAGGGAGTGTGGCCCCAACCCCAATACAAAACACACTCACTCTCACACGTACAAAACACAGAAAAAACAGTCTTTAGAGTCGTGTCTACAAAGGACACTCATTCACTCCGTTTGGTTCAGAGTCCAGACCGGAACCTATCCAGGTGCCGAATTAATCGCGTTATTTTCTATTGCATTGGTACTCCCTTTTTCCTCGTTACACCGCACATAATCACCATTTCTTCTTCTTCCTCTCCACCCTTCTTTTCCGCTGCCATGTTCATTCTCTCTCTCTAATCCTAATTCATTCCCCATTCCACCTCAACACAATCCTCTTCGTCATGACTGCAACTTCTCTCATCACTATTACTCCCGACGAGCTCAGGTTTCAATGTATGTATGTTCTTCTTTTTTAGGGATCAATTCTTAATAGTCCTGTCATCACGATTATATCGATTCATTTCCTTTCTTTTTCATTAATGATCTTGCAATCTTATGGTGTTTATGTAAACAGTTGAGCTGGAAAAGCAAACATTTTGTGATCTTAAAGTCTCCAATAACACACAGGACTATGTTGCTTTCAAGGTAATCTTTTACATTCGCGTTTGCTTCTTGATGCTAGATGTGTTTTTCATTCTTAACATTATTCTCATTGCATTTCATTCTATATGGTGTTTGCTAGGTCAAAACAACTTCCCCTAAGAAGTATTTTGTACGCCCAAACACAGGTGTTATACATCCCTGGGATTCATGTATCATCAGAGGTACATTGCAGGCTCATTTATTACTATAGTTCTTTGATTAATATCAACTACTTTTCTTTTGTGGGTATTTTCTGTCTTTACACGACCCGACCTGTAATTCGGGGTTTGGCCTAGAAATAAGTCAAATATGACCAAGTTTTGTTTCAATCAGAGTCTATGTAGCATTGACACATCTGAAAACATGTGTCAGACACCAACAGTGTTGGTGTCATCTCTGTGTTTGTGTCTCTGTTTCATAGATCAGGATTCGAACTCGGGTATTTCTAATTGATTTGATTGTCAATGAGGCTCGTTAACTTGAAAATAAATTTGTATTCCTCACATCACCGAGTACTAGAAAAAAAGTTATCATTATATCTGGCCATGTGATATACTATTTTCAAAAGGTATTTTCCAAGTGATCTTATTTTCGTCAAACTCGAAATCAATCAGATATGTGCACTTTTTCTGAACTCGGAGTTCTTTTGCATTCTCTAGTATTATTAGCATCTGTCTTATTGTCCAATTTTTATACTTGTACAGTCACTCTCCAAGCTCAACATGAATACCCTCCGGACATGCAATGTAAAGACAAGTTTCTCTTACAGAGTACAAAAGTGAGTCCAAATACTGATGTTGATGATCTTCCTCAAGATACGGTAAGAAAGTAACTGTCCTCAACATTGTCCTTTAAACTGTATCAGTTATATAAGCTGAAAAGAAGAAAAAAGATCATGAATACTGTTATTTTTGGTTGCAGTTTACTAAGGATAGCGGTAATTCAATAGAGGACTTGAAACTAAGAGTCTCATATATCTCTCCCACCTCACCCGAAGGAGGATCTGAAGATGATGCGAAGAATTCCACACAAAAACTTGATTCATCTTCTGTGAGTGTCTTCTTTTCCTCCGTCTTTTGTGCAATTCAGTTTGAAGTTTCATTTTCATTCTCGAATGACAAGGAAATAAAAAATAGTTGCTTGAGTTCTGTCTTTGAGTGATCATCTCTAAAGCTTTACCGAATATCACAAGTTTTTCGGTTTGTTGTTGATGATTTTATAGATTATATTATATAATGGCCGTCTCCGCTTGGGAATCCTGCTTAACACAGCATTCTTTTGCTTTGAAATCTCTTCTTTAATCGCATAAATTTCCTGATCATCGGACTTATTTTAACGTCCAGTTATGTAGTTTACTTTAGCCGGTAATGCTGAAATTGAATTTCCTTTCCTTGAAGAGTCAGGCTGTACAGGCCCTGAAGGAAGAAAGAGAGACCATTCTCAGACAAACGCGGCAGCTTCAACAGGAACTGGTAATTGTGCTACAAAGTGATTAGTTGAACTTGAAATTAACATTGAATAAAAGGCCTTCTGTTTTCATATTGGATCATGCAGTTAAGAGCTATTACAAACTAATATCACTAATCCATTGGTTGTCTTGAATCTGTAGGACATGCTGAAAAGGCGAAGAAACCAAAGAGGCGATCCTGGCTTTTCCTTCACATTCGCCCTTTTTGTTGGTCTCCTTGGATTTTTGCTTGGCTTTCTTTTGAAAATTTTATCCTCTTCACCATCTACAGAATAATTCAAACTGTTCAAAACCTTTGCATGCATGCAGACTTTAGGCTTTGTTTACTGTAAAAGTGTAAAGTTCTATATTCTTTTAAATGAGAGATTTTTTCAATTTCCTTCTTACATTGTAGCTTAACAATAGCTTCTGAAGAGACTGCTGCATTATTTTTGTCAGAGCTTGAGATAAATTTTATGTACACTTTTTAAATTGCTCATGTTTCTCTGTAAATTTTATGTTGTTAATTTGTGAAGCAGGTAAAAAGAATATCAGATCACTACAAAGATTAAGTGTTTGTTGATGTTAATGCATATAAATCTATATAGTTAAAGAAATGTATTTCACTTAATTTTCTATTAAAATACTTTTATGAAATTCATATTTACTTCCACTTAGGTATATCCAGAGGTTGTAACATGCCAACCGACCGATGATGTTCAATCTTCATTTCTCATGCCACCCGGCCTGTGATGTTCAATCTTCATTTGCTGGCTCCCCGACATCCTTTTTCATTCCTAATCACCAATAGTTTTTTTTTTCTTTGTCGAACCAGGGTGGAAGGTAAAGTGACTCTTGTGGACTTCCTCCAAAATCATTCTCACATCCTTTGATTATACAAGAGGACCCCGTCCAATGATCAGATGAAACCTGGATGGTTCTCTTTGGCTAGTAACCCCGCCTAATTAGTTCCCGTAATTCACCTGAAATGCTTAAATTGCTAAGCAATACTCCCGTCGCTGTCCAAGTGTAAGGTTTCTAAACTTCTCCAGAAGGGTCATGCTCGAGATCATCAATTATGGCGTATGCATCTCTTTTCTACCGAGAGCATCCACTACTTTGTTAGCCTTACCATGATGATACTTTAACTCAAAATCATAGTCCTTCAAGAACTCCATCCATCTATGTTTTCTTATATTTAACTCCTTACTTCAATATCTTATGATCATTAAACATTTCAAAGCGAACGTCATAAAGGCGGTGTTGCCGCATCTTGAGAGCAATGACAATCACCGCCGATTCAAGATCATGAGTTGGATACTTCTCCCCACGAGTCCTCAACTGACGAGAATCATAGGCCACCACTTCACCATCCTGCATTAATTACACATCCTAAGCCTTCTTAGATGCATCACAAAACACTTTATATGATTGGGTAGGATCTAGAATGATTAAAACTGAGGCGGTAGTCAACTTCCTTTTCAACTTCTGAAAACTCTTCTCATATTTGGAATCTCCTTTCTGGTGAGTCTAGTCAAAGGTAGATCCAACTTAGAAAACCCCATAATGAACCTCTAGTAGTAGTACCCTGTTAAGCCCAAAAATCTCCTGACCTCCAAGGCATTCTTAGGCATTTCCCAATTAATCACGACTTCCACTTTGGAAGGGTCCACAGATATACCTCCTTGCGAAATAACATGCCCAAAGATGTGTGAGAATAGATCAAAATGTCGTGTGAGAATATATCAATTCATTGGTTGGACGAGAATAGATTGCAAACTTTGGCATAAAGAAGCTTCTCCCTCAAGATTGATAGTGCAATTCTTAAGTGTTCTTCATGCTTTTATGATGTGTGAGAATATATCAAAATATCGTCTATGAAGATTACAACAAACTGGTCTAGGTAAGGTTGGAATATCTGGTTCATATAATTCATTGGTTGGACGAGAAAATGGATACAAAAAGGTCTAGAATTAGGGTGGGGGTGGGGGGTTGTTTGATTATACCCCTATTCCCTTAAGACAATTTGAAAAAAGTTTTAGGTTCCATAAACAAAATCAGAGATTTTAAGAAACACGTAAGCAAAACATAAAAACACAAGAGTTTTGAAGCATCTCAATGAATCAAGCCACATGAAATGCTACATAAGGTTACCATGAGATTGGTTGTTTTTAGTGCAAGTCACTTACAAGTCAATCAAAACCGATTTAGCCGAAGCGATTTAAAAACACATTACTTAGGTGCTCTTATCAAAATATAATTGGCTTCATGATGATTCCATAAGATTGATGCACCGCATACCTAAGCTTATACATTAAATCACTATAAACACAATCTAACCTATATGGCATACAATAAATGCAATTATGCAATGATGCAACATCAAATATGAATGAATGCTTGCAAAATAAAATAGAGAAGGGAAAGGAAAAGATACACAAATATATATAGTGCTTCCACGTTCGTCCTCGCTTTGCCTACTGCACTCTTCAACGGATGATGTCATCGGAACATAATCATGGTATTCCACTATTTTAATAAAATTATTAGAGTATTTTGATTACAAATAACAATCACACGATAATTCTCTCTGTTGATGCGTACACTAAAATGCTAACAAAAACAAGATCCCTCAAGATCATGTTCCAATAACCTCGCTATCCACAATAGCCGGCTGCGAGTATTCATGTGTGGCTATCCTCTTGATCCCACCGATTTCTTGTCTGAACGATTGCCATTAACTGAGTGTATTTTAGAAAATTCCAAACTTTGTCAGCGAGCAATCTTTCTCCAACACCACCAAAGAAGGAGAATTTTCAACTCCACCTTACGAATCATTGATACTTGATCTCGCCAAAGTCTTCCATGGAGTATATTGGAAACCCCCTTGTTGATAGATAACAAATCAATACCAAACTGCATTCAAGAAACGATACTTGCACCTGTTACACAAAAATCAGCTCCACACAAAAACATTAGATACCCTTATGTACCACTAGTCTCACTTAACACCCAATCTTTATAGTAAGGTCCATAATCAAAGGAAAGAGACTAAGGATGAAAATGATGAATTATGTCAGATAATCTCAACCAACCACTGAAATTACAAGGTGTTAGTCAAGTAATTCAATTTTGGTGAAAGAAGAACACACTCACACACACACACACACAAGGTTCTCTCAAGTTTCTAGATGAATGTGTCTTGTTTCTTGATTGATATAAAGAGTTTGGTCAATCACAACAATATTGATTAAATCACTCTCTCATTCACACAAAGACAACAACAAACTTGCACAAGAACAAGATGCAACAAAAAGATAATGAATTGATATGGATTCAATATCAAGAAATAGGTTTTTGGTGAAGAAGAGAGAAACATGGTGTAATGATGAACAACTAAGCATAGAAGACAAAAATCATATGTTTGCCATAGATTTCACACTCTTGTTACTTTCACCAAAATAAATAACTATTTAAATAAGTGATGGAAAATTGAATTTTTAAAAACATGATTTGAATCAAGAAGGATCTGTGATTCGAATCAATCTGGACAGGCCCAAAAAAGGCATTTTTCAAAGCTCGTGATTTAAATAATGATATGCATTTGATCCGAATCAAATGAGGTTATGATTCGAATCATCTTCAAATTGTGATATGAATCATTTGGTCCAGAGGTGAATTCCAATTTTCAAAGGTGAGTGATTCGAATCAGAGATAACACATACTCCCACTTCGAATCAAATACCAAAACATCCGAATTTAAATGTTCTAACTTGTGATTCAAGGTACGCTTGTGGAAATGACGAAAGAACAATTTCATAGGCTCAAAATAAAATACTAACAATGATCAAATGAATATAATTCATGAAATATAGAGGTTCCTCATTGGTATAATTTAATAGTAGTCAAAGCGATTACAGTCAAATAGAAATGATATAAACATACAAGTACACGAACAAATAACATCCAAATTACGAATACACAATTCTACTTATACCAATCAATGATTAAAATGAAAAAAACACAAATGATACTTAAGCACATAAATGATACCAAATGATACTTTATGCTTTCAGTCTCCCCGTTTTTAATGTTTGGAAAATCTGCGAGATTATTGTTGATGAATTAACCAAAGCGATATTTGGAATTTGATGGAACATAATGAACCCGGTGACTAGCTTACACTACTTTCTTTAAGTCATAAAATATGTAAAGCCCCCTGCATTAAACACATAATGTGCGTACATATCGATAATATCTCAACCACTTATCCCCGTTTTTCAAATATCAAAAGGAGAGAAACAAAAAAAAAGAATGCACACATGAATCCAAGATAGTACAAAGCCAAACTAAGAAATGTCATACTTATTGAATCACAAACACGCACCATACAAATCGCATATGAGAATTAACGCAAATACACAATTTGAAAGAGATGTCAAGACAAATATAACATTAGAGTGAATATCAAAGATACCAAATTATACGTGAATAAAAAACATAGTATTCACAAGGTACATTAATCAATATAAGATCAATTAGATCACAAAATAGGTGTCCAAACAAAAAAGACATAATTAAAAACTAAACATGCTAAATGTCATGAATGCATGAAATGAGACATCATGGAAGCCCAATAGGAAAATAATCAGAGGAAGGAGAAGGTGCAACAAGAGTGTCTTCCGAAACTAGAATAGAGGCGTTTGCTGCAACAGTATCATGATGAAAAATGAAGTTGTTACTACCAAGGTAATCAACAGAGGCCTTCAAGGATTTAATCTGAGCAATCACACAACCTTCAGAAGCTTGAATATCCTCTTTCGCCTCATCGATCAACTTTGTTCTCATCATAAACCTGCTATCCTTATTATCACGAGCAAGCATATCAATATGTTCCATGATCCTGTCCTCTCTGATCTAATTATCAGCCAGTAACTTCTGAAGCATCTCATCAAGAAGTGTCTTCACGTTAGCAGATGCGGAAGAAGTAACACCAATATTAGAAGGATTAATAGCTTCAGCAACTTCTTTCACCGGCTTCATAACCTTGTTATCATAGATCTTCCTACTAGAATCCTCAAGATAGTAGTAATCACCATTGGTGTCTCTATAGTACCTCTTTTTTGCAATACCACCATAATCAAGAATCTTTGGAGAATCGATGAGTTCCTCTTCTTTGCACACAATTCCATTCAACTCGAGAATCATTTGGACAAATGAAGAGTAGAAATAATAATCTTCTTGGATCATCCCTGTAGTGAATCATTCTGTCAATGATAAACCTCACTCAATTATATTCGCCCTTATTAGTAAGACCCCACATCAGATAAAGGTCAATATCATTAGCTCTGCTCCAATTTCCTGGTTTCCTAGCAAGAGTTTTAACAACAACCAAATGCAGTAAACACATATCAAACTTGACATGACAGATGCCAAAGTTTGACATTTATAGATTTTCACAAACTGATTTGGAGAGGAAGAGAATAAAGGAAAAATGATCATATCTTGAACACTTTCCAACAGACATATCAGACCCAATATTAGATAAACTAAAATACTTAGTAAAATTCAAGTAGACAAACTTAACAATCTTGTCTTTAAACCGACTGTCAAGCCCAACAGGAGTAAGTACCAAATTGAAATAAAAAACTTTGACATAATAAGTATTAGACTTCCTTTTCATATCAATAAACTTCAACAAATTATTATCAGCAAAAGGTTTCAAAAATATAGCCCTTAATTTGACTTATGTAGATGAATAACATATTACTCAGAGTGAGTTGGTTTTTTCAAAAACTTTTCTTGATACCTTTGTAAACTATCCTCAGATAGTAAATGGATTACCTTACTACATATTAATGGTAGAGAAGAGTTTGAAGAACCTGAATTAGATAATTTCTTCGACTTCTTATTTAGAACCCCATCAACAATTGGTTTGCTTCCTTGAACCTTCATTCTAGCCCTCTTCAGAACTGGAGGTGGATACGAGATTGAGGTAGAGACAAGTCTTTTCCCTTTTATTTTTCAAATCTTCCCTTGTAACCGAGTTCATAGGCCATGACGAAGATGACGATAATG
This sequence comes from Lathyrus oleraceus, assembly GCF_024323335.1. Lineage (NCBI taxonomy): Eukaryota > Viridiplantae > Streptophyta > Magnoliopsida > Fabales > Fabaceae > Lathyrus > Lathyrus oleraceus. The sequence continues at coordinate 477,499,706 of NC_066580.1, read as the reverse complement.
AGAGATAATAATGATGATGAAGAAGATATAATGATTAGATGATGATTAAAAATTTTGCTCAAAAAGGGGCTGCAAAGTTTGAAAGAAAAAATGAATGAGGAAATGAAATTGAGAAATAAAAAATGAACTGAAAATGGGCCAGGTCGTGACTCTTCAGTTTTCAATTCGAATGACGTTCAAAAAATGATTTGAATCAATTTGAACAACCCCAAGTCTTAGACAAATGAATTTGAATCACGAGTTTCGTTGAAAATATTTGATTTGAATAAATTTGAACAACCTCGATTCTTAGATATTTGATTCAAATAATGTGTTTAGTTAAAAATCTTTGATTCAAATCACAAAGTGAGAATTTCAAAAAAATTGAAAAGTGAGACTTTTCAAAAGTTTAATTCACTTCAAAAATGAAAATACCTTCTGATGCTTATGAAAAATCAATTTTGATGTTATGTGTGAATGTAAAATAGTTGATCTATTTATAACACAAATGTTTAAAAGAATTTTAATGCAAATGCGTTTAATGTGGATGCAAAAATACTTTTAATGCTCAAATTGAATGATGATGCATGAAAGTATGAAAGATGCAGATGAATGCAATGAACGAACTGAAGGAGAATTGCGGTCCAAAACGCAGCAGAAATTAAAATTTTCTCCTTTAGAGATCCTTACGAATGGTCATGATCAGTGATAGAATATTTACCTCTTGTGACGATTGAAACCTTTGGTGCAGATCTCTTGTGACGATCAAAACCTTTGATGCAAATCCACAGAGCGATCACGAACGTTGAACGATGACAACGTCTCTACTCAGTCCACACGAACAGATTCCTTCAATCTCAGTGCTAGCTGGTACGAATGAAGGCTTTGAGTGAGAGAGAGAGAGAGAAAACGAAAATAATGCAACCGCAATTAATGCTTCTGCACAAGGGTTCTATTTATAGAACCACTTGTGTGGGCTTCAAGCTAAAAAGCCCACTTAAGTGTATTTTGGCCCATATCTTATAATATGCCCAAAATCACTTAAGCCCATGGTACCTTACCATATTTCGTATTCTACTCAAGTACACCGTACCTTACGATGTTCTATAATTCACTTAAGGGCACCATACCTTACGATATTCCTTAGTTACTCTATCTCTCATCAATCCGTCCTTTGTGTGTGACCCTGTAGGTTTTCGTGACGTTGGAAATTATATTAAATCACGCATTTAACATAATAAACAGTGAGCAGTATCTAGCAACACATCACTGCTATCCAAGACACGAAAATGTCATGTGATCTGACAATTCCTTCTGTGATAATACTTATGTGTATTGTCATACCCCAAAATTTGCCCATTAATCTTGCCAAACCTTCTCGAGGTACCCCAACTTACTTTGCAAGGCCCTGACATTAAAGGAATAAAAGCCCAGCTCACAACAGGCCCAATCCAAGAAAAGGCCCAAACCAGCTTGCTCGCTAGGCGAGCAATTCCTTCGCCTAGCGAACCCCTCATTATGACACTGGCCCCAGCGAAGTACCAGATCCAGTAAAAGCCCAGACTAGCTGGCTCGCTAGGCGAGCAATTCCTTCGCCTAGCGAAGCTTGCGAATATCAGAATTTCTGGGCCTCATTCTGAGCCCATTAGGTCATAGCAAGAGCATTATAAATAGCCAAGCCTTCAGTCACGAAAAGAGGAAGAAAAACGGAGATAGGAGAACGGAAACGGAGAAAGGAGAGCCCTAGCAAGCAAACCCTGATACTCACTGGAGGCAAACCCTGAAAGAACTCGGCGACACCAAGGTCTACCTCTGCCCAATTCAATCCGATTTGCCGATTAGAAGTCACAGCTCAGTAGCTAACAGGTTTACATTGCTATTATTGTCTTATGATCTTAATTTGCATATGGCTTTATGATTAGATTTATGAAATATCTTAAGTTTGGCATGTGAACTTTGGTATATACCTGAATACTTTAAATGATTAACCATATAATTGCAGTAATGAAATCCATAAGGCATAAAATTGGTTGAGATTGTACTGATATCAAATTCGAAACCAGCAGCCGCTCGCTAGCACATCGCCAAGCGAGCCTGTAGCGAGTACTCGCTAGGCCTTCGCTAGGCGAAGCAGGGGCGAACGGGACAGTGGCTGTTTCATTTCTTTGTTGTTCTATCTTATGTTTGCCTAATCATGATTTATTATAATTCTGCATCAGTTGGCCTGAGTTCATGACTGTTGTGTTTATTTTATGAGGCAACTTTCAATTATACTTTATCTCGATGCTCTAATCCGTGTGTTGAATTGTGTAAAGGCTTACATATTCTCGAAGAAACGGCCGGCTAGGTACTCCACCTTATGTGTGGGATACCCTTATGGAAATTCACCCTGAATTACTCAATTGATTTTAATGTATTAATCTTATGGCGAAGATCCACCCTAATGGCTTAATTGGTCTTAATGTATTAATTTTAATGTGAACTTAATTACCTACTTGATTACGGTTACCTAATTAATTGTAAAACTTTGTCTTTAAATAAGTGATCTCGGACCTCTCTTTGTTACCCCACGATTACGGTATTATGGTCATGTCCCGCGAATGTGGGGATACCCTTAGCAAAGACCCTTCGGTTAAATCATCATAGTCCCTCGAATGTTGCCTTTGTCCCTCGATGACCCTTCGGTGTAGTCTACGGTTAAATGATGATCGTCCCTTCGAATGCTAAGGTATCCTCACATTGCCTTCGATGACCAATCAATGACCCTTCGATGACCCTTCTACATCCAAAGGATAAAACTACTCACTTCTCAATAGTAAGGACAGTTTCACCCTCATAAGGATAGGAAATGCCCGGAAAGACCTCGGACAGGTATAACCCTTAATTGCTCATTCATAACCTAAAATACTTTTCACACCTCAACATCTTTTAGAAAATCACCACTTGACATACATTCGTACTAGAATCATTGCCGAGTTATATTTTTCTAAGCAACTTTCAAAACTAAACGAGATAACCACTTTGTATACATTCATACAAGAATCATTACAAAGTTAAATTCTCCTTTTCAAAACATTTCCCACACATTTCTCAAACACTTTTTTTTCAAGCTAGAAAAACATAAATGATTGAGCAATTAAGAGCCCATGGATAACCATGGATACAAAGGGTGCTAACACCTTCCCTTTGTATAATGTACCTCCCGAACCTAAGAATCTAAATTAAGGTCTTTCCTGTTCTTTTCCACCTTTCCTTATGGGATAAAAGAAAAGTCGGTGGCGACTCTTGCTAACCGCGACATTGCGATTAAAAACACATTAAAGTCAGTTCACCGTATGACAGAACTGGCGACTCTGCTGGGGACCTAAAGAGAGGTCCACCTTAAAAAATCATTTATGTTTTCAAATTGTTCCTTCTTTTAAGGGAATGCTTGAGTGAAAGATCCTACACCCGGATCTAGTGTACCTTAGGTAAGTAGCAATAGATCATCGCGACTATCCGGCGTATACTGGAATGGTTAAAATGATGGCTACGGTTAATGTGACACTTTGGATGTCCTGATGTTCCTCATGTTTACTTGAGGAAAAATTTGGCATTCGCGTGGTGTCATCAAAGCATTAACCAAACCTTTAGAACCCTAATTGACTCATCCTAGCCATTAGAAAGTAGTGAGATAACTGGCTTCGGTTCCGACTGAGGTTGGTTGATACTCGATACTACACTCTTTGAGATTGGACTTTAGGGAAGCTTTGGTCAACCACTTGGTGTTGCACTGAAGTGGACTTAAAGAAAGGTCGATGATTTGAGATCCTTCTAGAACCCGGTTACTATTCTAGGACAGGTTGAACCAACCAAACTTCAGTGGGGAGGGTACTTACCTATGGAACTCATGCAAGCCTTAAAACCTAGGAATGATTGTGTGACTTGTTTATGCTTATTATTTGCATAACATCATAACATCATAACATCATAACATCATAACATCATTGTACTAACCATTTCAAGGACTTAGGAATTTAGCTTTGCTCTGTTAAACAGGTTATGGCTTCCAGGAAGACTATCCGGATCAATCTTGTAACGATCTCTCCTCAACTCAAGGATTTAGTGTCAGAGCTTCCCGATCAGGCTCAGTTCATCAAGAGACATGGTTCTCTCCTCAATTTGGTTACCACTGGTTTCAAAGAAGATATGATGAGAGTTCTATTCCAGTTCTTCGATCCTAAACATCATTGCTTCACCTTCCCAGATTATCAGTTGGTACCCACATTAGAAGAATTCTCCAAGTTGCTTGGGATACCTATCCTTGATCAAATACCTTTCAGTGGTTTAGAAAAGGTTCCGAAGTCTGAAGAAGTTGCCACAGCTTTACACATGACAAAGTCTGACATTGAAACTAATTGGGTAACAAGAAGTGGAGTTAAGGGTTTACTTGCCAAATTTCTGATAAATAAGGCCCGGGAATTCCTAAAGGTTATGAATGTCCATGCTTTCGAAGATGTTCTAGCATTACTAATTTATGGTTTGGTGTTGTTCCCTAATCCAGACCAATTCATAGACGTGAATGCTATTAAGATATTCCTCACTCATAACCCTGTGCCTACCCTGCTCGGAGATATTTTGCATTCCCTTCACACTCGTACTATGAAAAGGCAAGGGACTCTCATGTGCTGCGTACCTTTATTATCTAGGTGGTTTATTTCGCACCTTCCTCAATCAGTCTTGAAGAATGATCAAAATCTGAAATGGTCTCAAAGGATAATGGCACTCTCCCATTCAGACATCCGTTGGTGTTCTAATCTCAGAGAAAATGTTATCCTCATCGACCGTTGTGGAGAATTCCCTAATGTACCACTCATGGGGATAAGAGGAGGTATTACTTATAATCCTGCCTTAGCCTTACGTCAGTTTGGTTATGCTCGAAGAGATGGTCCACATGAGATGATTATTCAAGGCACAGTGTTTGACTATGATAATGACTCTCAAGGTCTCCGTCAAAGGTTTGTACGAGCTTGGAGCATGGTGAAAAGAAGCACTTTAGAACAGAAAAATTCTATTCCTATGGAGCCTTATCTCAGATGGGTACGCGCCAGAGCTCGTGAACTCGTCATGCCATATCTTGCAGTCGGGCCATTGATTGTTGAACCAGGAGTTGAAGGAGATACTTCTCAGATCATTCCTTATCCAGATATGCCTACCGATGTTGAGGAATTGAAGAGATCCTGGATCTAGTTGAGAGAGGAAAGGGATACTTTCGAAGCTCAGTTCAATGCAGAAAAGAAGAAAATACTAGAACTCACCAGCCAGCTTAATGAGGAACGAAGACTCAATACATATCTTCGCCCAAAAAGAAGTCGTCCCTGGGAGACTTGAGCTTTTGTTGTATTTTTCATTCTTTTTGTAATAAACATTGATTAAGAAATTAGTAATAAAAGTGTCCCTCTTTTTGGTAGTTTACGCAAAGTTAAATTCCAAAAGTCCTTGAAAACATTTCATACATTGCATTGCATGACATAACATTGCATAATAGGTATTCCAAAAGACCATATTCTCACGGTCTTCCTCTTAAACAGAAAAATGGCTCTCGAACAAACTGTCAAAGATCTCCAGGCTCAGAATGCTCAATTCCAGGAAATGATGCTAAGCTTATCCAAGGGGCAGGAAGAACTGAAGGCTCTCTTGCTCGAGAAGAAGAAAGACCCGAAACCTGTGAGTTACATCAACCCAGGAAGAAGGCTTAAAAGACAGGCCACGAGAGTCAAGTTTGGAATTCCGAATGGTCCAGAAGAGGAGACGGAGAATGATTCAGAGGAGGAGAATGTTGATTTCACCAACCCTGAGGATGACGATGAAGATTATGAAAACGAACAGTACTCTCCAAAAGATGATAAGTACAAGCTGCTGGAAGAACGTATGCTAGCCATGGAGGGTCAGAAGGCGCCCGGTCTGGATTTCGAAAGTTTGGGTCTGGTCTCCGATGTGACCATTCCTCGCAAATTCAAGATCCCCATTTTCACTAAGTACGATGGTGCATCCTGTCCTCAGATGCATCTGAGAGCTTATGTGAGAAAGATTCAGCCGCATACCACTGATAGGAAGCTATGGATCCATTTCTTCCAAGAGAGTCTGTCTGGCACACAGTTGGAATGGTATTATCAGCTCGAGAGCTCTGACATCCGCACCTGGACTGATTTAGCAATGGCTTTCTATAAACAGTACCAGTATAACTCTGAAGTAGCACCTACTCGGCTACAGTTGCAGAATATGACTATGGGATCCAAAGAAAGCTTCAAGGAGTACGCTCAGAAATGGAGAGATTTGGCTGGCAGAGTCAAACCCCCCATGACTGACCGAGAATTAGTAGACATGTTCATGGGCACCTTGACTGGCCCATTCTACAGCCATCTACTGGGAAGTTCTTCATCAGGTTTCACTGAACTTATATTGACAGGTGAGCGTGTTGAAAGTGGCATTCGAAGTGGAAAGATACAGGCGGCCACCTCTGCAAGCACCAAAAGGTCCTATCAGGGGAGGAATGAATCAAATGCTGTGTACGGTCAAAAGGGTCGTAACAAGAAAAACCGTGACCATACCATTGGAGCAGTTACGATTGCAGCACCGCCATCTCGAAACTTCCAGCCCAAACAAGACAAGCCAAGAAGGCAGTTTACCAGGATCAATATGACCTTAGCACAAGCACTGCAAAGTATGCTAAAGGCAAATCTGATCACCCTCAGAGATCCTCCTATGAAACCCAACACTGCTTCTTCTCGTTATAATCCCAATGCCAGGTGTGCATATCACTCCGATAGCCCCGGGCATGATACAAACGATTGCTGGTCATTGAAGAATAAAGTTCAGGATATGATTGAAGCTGGAGAAATTGAATTTGAGCCTCCGGAGACTCCTAACGTCATCACTGCACCTATGCCTAATCATGACAAGGCTGTTAATGTTGTCAATGACAATTCCCACATCACTACTGTAGCAGACTTAACATCTCCTCTCCTGATCATCAAGAAGAATTTATTGCAAGCTGGTTTATTTCCAGGTTGTGCTGAAAATTGCGATCTCTGTATACTCCGACCCAATGATTGCCTGAAATTGAGGAATGGTATTCAACGGCTGATAGATGATCGTACAGTTCTCTTTGAAAGGATCCCTAAGGTGGGAAACACTGTTGAAGAAATATCTGTGATTGCAAGGTCCAAAGTTCCGGTGAAGATTACTGCTCCCAGAGTACCCGTGAAGATTACTGCTGAGCCCAAGGTAGCTCCCCTGATCATTACTGCACCTGGCCCAGTACCATATTCCTCAAGCAAAGCCATTCCGTGGAATTATGGAGGTGATGTTTACATCCATGGCGTAAAGCAAGTTGATAATTCTGCTAATCCTAATGACATTGTTGGGACTAGTAAAGTTACTCGAAGCGGAAGGATCTTTTCTCCAGAGATCTCACCTCCAGTTCCCGAAAACCGAGGAAAGGAACCGGTCAACCCTTCTCAGTCAGAGACACCGATCGAAGCTACTACTGAAGATGTTGCCAAACGAGAAATGGAAGAAGTGCTGAAGATCATCCGCAAGAGTGATTTTGATGTGGTAGAACAGTTGGGGCATACCCCGTCTAAGATCTCGATGTTATCCTTGTTGTTATCTTCTGAATCTCATGCCAATGCCTTGATAAAATTCTTGAAGACTGCTCATGTACCTCAGGAGACCTCCGTCGATCAGTTCGAAAACTATGTTGCTAACCTGACTGTTGACAATGGCCTAGGTTTTTCCAACGCTGACCTGACACCAGCAGGGAAGAATCACAATAAAGCTCTGCATATCTCCATTGAGTGTAAGGGGATCACCTTGTCTCATGTGTTGATCGATAATGGCTCTTCTTTGAATGTGCTACCGAAAGCCGTGCTCGATAAACTTGACTGCAAGAGCATTGAATTGAAGCCTAGTGACATTGTGGTGCGTGCTTACGATGGTGCGAAGAGTGTTGTCCATGGTGAAGTGGTTCTCCCTATCAAGATAGGACCTCAGGTTTTCAACACTACCTTTCACGTAATGAATATTCGTCCTGCCTATTCCTGCTTACTGGGACGCCCTTGGATTCATGGGGCAAGTGTTGTAGCTTCGTCTCTCCATCAAAAGTTGAGATATCCAATAGAGGGTAAGATCGTCACTGTGTGTGGGGAAGAAGAGTATATCGTCAGTAGTGTGCATACCTTCAGATACGTTGAGATGGATGGTGAATTCTTCGAGACTCCGTCTCAATCACTTGAAGTGGTTCCTCCGCCCAGCCCTGTCCATAAGCCAACTCCCCTCGTGCCCGAGGTTATTCGAGCTCCTCCTGCCATGATTTCTCTGAAAGACGCTCAAGCTGTGGTCGAAAATGGTGGTCGTACTGGTTGGGGTCAACTGATCAACATACCCTACAAGTCTGATAAATCTGGTCTGGGATTTAATTCTGAAAAGAGGGTCAAAGATCAAATCAATGTTGTAGAAGATGCTGATAGCGATTGCGACCTGGATAGCTGGATCTTCCCAACAATTGGCGACGGACTTAATAATTGGAAGGCTGAAGACACTATCCCGATTTCCTTTAGTCAGGAGTAATTGTTATTGTCTATTTTAGTGTTGCAATTTTTTTTTAATTTTAATGTTTACAATTGAACTTCTTAAAGCATTGTGTCTATACTCGGGGCACAATAGCTAATTTGCTAAGGGTTTGTCATTTCATAAGCATATTCATATTCAATAAATCAATGGACTTTTTGCATTCAAATATTGCGCTCTTTATCTTTCCTGTCGTCTTTCAAACGAGCTATGCTTTCTTACACACACTCACGTAACAAATTGCAGATCCGTACCCACTCTGGATCTTGTTGATAATAATTCCGCTACTGTTCATTACGACTTTGAAAATCCGATCTACCAAGCCGAAGATGGAAGTGAGGAAGATTGTGAAGTACCTGGAGAGCTTGCCAGACTGTTATTGCAAGAAGAAAAGACTATACAGCCGCATGAGGAATCACTAGAAATTGTAAATCTGGGTACTGAAGTAGACAAGAAAGAAGTCAGAATAGGAGCAGGCTTGGAAAACAGTATCAAAGAAAGATTGATTCAGATGTTACGTGACTACGTAGAGATTTTTGCTTGGTCTTATGAAGACATGCCCGGATTGGATACTGACATAGTAGTGCATCGTCTGCCAACGAAGGAAGACTGTCGTCCTGTCAAGCAAAAGGTTCGCCGCATGCGTCCTGAAATGTCTGAGAAAATCAAAGCCGAGGTTATGAAACAATTCAATGCCGGTTTTCTAGCCATCACTTCTTATCCCCAATGGGTTGCGAATGTGGTACCAGTGCCGAAGAAGGATGGTAAGGTGCGAATGTGCGTAGATTACAGAGATTTGAATAAAGCAAGTCCCAAAGATGACTTTTCACTCCCGCACATCGATGTTCTGGTAGATAACACCGCTCAACACAAAGTATTCTCCTTCATGGACGGATTCTCGGGTTATAACCAGATTAAGATGGCACCTGAGGACATGGAGAAAACTACGTTTGTGACGCAATGGGGCACTTTCTGTTACAAAGTAATGCCATTCGGTTTAAAGAACGCCGGAGCAACATACCAGCGTGCTATGGTAGTCTTGTTCCATGATATGATTCATCATGAAATAGAGGTATATGTGGATGACATGATAGCCAGATCTCATACTGAGGAGGAACATCTCGATCATTTATACAAACTGTTCGAGAGGTTGAAGAAATACAAGTTGAGGTTGAACCCGAACAAATGCACCTTTGGAGTAAGATCCGGCAAACTCTTGGGCTTTCTTGTCAGTGGTAAAGGGATTGAGGTTGACCCGGCTAAGGTGAGGGCTATTCAAGAAATGCCAGTTCCCCGTACAGATAAAGAGGTCAGAGGTTTCTTGGGACGTTTGAATTATATTGCCCGATTTATTTCCCATTTGACCGCTACTTGCAAACCCATCTTCAAATTACTGAGGAAAAATCAAGAGATGATATGGAATGATGAATGCCAAGAAGCTTTTGACAAAGTCAAGAAATATCTCCAAGAACCTCCAATTCTGGTACCACCCGTTGAAGGAAGACCTCTAATCATGTATTTGACCGTGTTAGAAAATTCGATGGGGTGTGTATTGGGGCAACATGACGAGTCTGGTCGAAAAGAGCACGCCATATACTACCTTAGCAAAAAGTTCACCGACTGTGAAACAAGATACTCACTGCTCGAGAGAACTTGCTGTGCTTTGGCCTGGGCTGCTCGCCGACTAAGACAGTATATGTTGAATCATACCACTTTGTTGATTTCTAAGATGGATCCCATCAAATACATATTCGAGAAACCTGCCCTCTCCGGAAGAATAGCGAGATGGCAGATGATCTTAACAGAGTATGATATCCAGTATACTACCCAGAAAGCAATCAAAGGAAGCGTGCAAGCTGATCATTTGGCTCATCAAGCGGTGGACGATTACCAATCTATGAATTTTGAGTTTCCAGATGAGGATGTCATGCTTGTTATTGATGATGAAAAACCTAGACCGGATGAAGGACCCGAACTGGGATCCCGATGGACTATGGTTTTTGATGGATCTTCTAATGCATTGGGCAATGGCGTTGGTGTGGTAATCATCTCTCCCGGGGGTTACCATACACCTTTCACTGCTAGATTATGCTTTCATTGTACCAATAATATGGCTGAGTATGAAGCATGTATTTTGGGACTCAAGGCTGCTATAGACCGGCGAATCAAGTTGTTGAGTGTGTACGGAGACTCAGCCTTGGTAATCAGTCAGATCAAAGGAGAATGGGATACTAAACATCCAAATCTCATCCCTTATCGAGAGCGGGTGATGACATTAATCCCACACTTTGAAGAGATTAAATTCGAACATATCCCACGAGAAGAGAATCAGTTGGCAGACGCATTGGCTACCATGTCATCTATGTTCAGAGTCAGATGGGACAGCGAAGCTCCCATGATCACCATTGAACGGTTAGATGAACCAGCATACTGTTATGAACTTAACACTAAGGGAGTAGAGGAGAAACCTTGGTTCCACGAAGTGAAAAGATATTTAGAAACTCAGGAATACCCTGAAGGGGCATCCATCAATGACAGAAAATTCCTGAGGAAGTTCTCCGCTAAATTCTTTCTGAGTAATGGAGTATTATACAAACGTAATCACGATTCGACTTTGCTTCGCTGTGTGGATAAAAAGGAAGCAGAAAAGATTATGGAAGACATGCATGATGGTATCTTTGGGACCCATTCTAATGGACATACAATGGCCAAGAAGATTCTGAGATCAGGGTATTATTGGTCTACCATGGAAACTGATTGCCACCATCACTCCAGAACATGTCACAAGTGCCAGATCTATGCGGATAAAGTACATGTGCCTCCTGCTCCATTGAATGTGTTGACAGCACCTTGGCCCTTTGCAATGTGGGGCATCGATATGATTGGAGAGATTAAACCTACGGCTTCCAATGGACATCGTTTCATCCTCGTCGCTATTGATTATTTTACAAAGTGGGTAGAGGCAGCCTCATTTGCTTCTGTCACCAAGAATGTGGTGGCACGATTCATCAAGAATAGTCTTATTTGTCGATATGGTATCCCTGAAAGAATTATCACTGACAATGGTGCTAATTTGAACAACAAGATGATTACTGAACTCTGCACGCAGTTCAAAATAAAGCACCATAACTCTTCTCTGTACCGGCCGAAGATGAACGGCGCCGTGGAGGCTGCTAATAAGAATATTAAGAAGATCATACAGAAGATGACAATAACCTACAAAGACTGGCATGAGATGTTACCATTTTCTCTTCATGGTTATCGCACCTCAGTACGAACTTCGACAGGGGCAACTCCTTTCTCTCTAGTCTACGGAATGGAAGCCGTTTTACCAGTGGAAGTTCAGATTCCCTCTCTAAGGATCATGAAAGAGGCGGGTTTAGACGAAGATGAATGGATTCAAACTCGACTCGATCAGATAAATTTGATTGATGAGAAGAGACTTGCGGCTGTTTGTCATGGGCAGATATATCAGAAGCGCATGACCCAGGCATTCAACAAAAGGGTCAAGAGACAGGTGTATCGAATGGGCGACTTGGTGATCAAGCGTATCATTCTACCACAAGGAGATCCCAGAGGCAAATGGACTCCCACATACGAAGGGCCATTTGTGGTCAAAAGAGTATTCTCAGGAGGTGCCATGATGCTCACTACTATGGATGGCGAAGATTTCCCACATCCTGTGAACGCGGACATAGTTAAAAAATACTACGCATAAAAGAAACCCGCTAGGTCGACGTACCTAGACAAAAATTAGGGCATCCCGGCGAACCAAAAGGGTTCGGGCAAAAATTAGGGATAAACATATAAAAATGTACACCCGGCAAGTCGAAAACCTGAAAAGGCGGCTTGGGCAAAAAAGGGTATCCTGGTGGGCTGAAAACCTGAAAAGGCGGTCCAGGCAAAAATTAGGGAGTAAAGCGTATGACTATGTCCCGTTCTCTGTCTGCTTCAACCAAGTTCAAGGGACTGAACAAGCCAATCACTTCTATCCGATAGCAGGAGATGAGATGCTTGAAGACATAATGACAGTGGTGGAATTAGAATCGATAGGACTTTTTCTGCATAGCTTTCTCTTTGCTCGCCTGACAATTTCCTCTTACTAGGATTTCTGTCTCCTTGTACTCAAGTTGCCTATTTATAGGCCCTCTTTCAAAATCAATACAATTTCGTTTCCAAAAAGATGCTTTTGTTTTACTTTCTCTGTTTTGTTTGCGTAAACGTCCATTGATTTAACTTGAGTTGATTTATGCCTTTGAATATGATCAATGTTTACCAAAAAATGCATATCTAAAATAGCAATAGCAATTACTAAAAGACTTCAGGATCGAGAAAAAGGTCTAACCATGCTTTCCAACAAGTCCGATTGCTAATTCTATTCCCCAACAAGAACCAGCTATTTCCCAGAAGAAATCGGCATCACCTGGTAGATTGGTCATCTCTTCCACCCCCAGCCGGGCTTCTGTTAGATATTTCTACCCTCAGACAGAATCAAGTCTCCCCAGCTAAGAAAGGATCACTGATACAAATATCTCCGACCAGAAGACTGAGATTTGTTTCCCCATTAGATTCCCCTAGAAAAACGTTTCAGACACATAGGGCGTTCGTTACATCATTCCATAACATATACAAGCATACAATGTTCGCATTTCTTTTCAGACGCATAATTCATTCATTACACCATTTCACAGCATACGCCTGCATACATTGTTCGCATTTAGTTTCAGAAGCATAAAACATCTCATGCACCATGACATTGCATGAAACTAAATTGATCCTTAAGGTTAATCGTCCTCCTGATCACATTCAAGATTCGAATACAGCTCTCGGATATAATCCATGTGACAAACTCTCTGACATTCTCCTAATGATGGCATCTTCAAGCCCGTCTCAGACATTTACAACATACACAAATACTATCAGATATAGCCTAGCGCACGGTTCATTCTGATTCAGCTCAACATATGACTCCTCCAACTCAGATACAATCTAACGTATGATCCATTCTGACCTTCAACAGCTCCACCACGGTCTTACGGACGACCCATCTGGATCTTTTGCTACCTAGTGTACGGTACATTTCTGAAGTGTAGTCTAGCATATGACTACCCCTTTTCGTCATCAGATCCAGCCTAACGGACAGCTCGTTCTGCTCAGAGACGGTCTAGTGTACGACCCAGTTAGACCTTCATTCCCTCAGATGCTACCTAGTGTACGGTACATTTCCGAAGTGTAGTCTAGCATACGACTACCCCTTTTCATCATCAGACACGGCCTAACGGACGACTCCAATACGGTCTAGCATAAGACCCATTTGGATCTTCAACCCAGATACGATCTAGCATACGATCCGGTCTGAGCTCCTATCCCCAGTGAAATCACCCGCTTAATGGAGGTTTCGTTCTGCAACTCAGAGACGATCTAGCGTACGATCCATTCTGATTTTTCATCCTCAGCGAAGTCATCCGCCTAATTAACAAATCACTCCGCTATTCAGATACGATCTAGCGTACGATCTATTCTGATCCCTTATCCCCAATAGCGTATAATACACTCTGACTCTCCAGCAAAGTCGACAGCTTAATGGGCGACTCACTATACGGTCTAACGTACGACCCGGTATGACACCTATGTCTTCAGATGTCGCCTAACGTACGACACAATCCGAAGCTCTCATCATCAAACTTCCTGGATGGCATCTCTAAGCCCATCTCCATCAAGACTAATTGACAAGCGCCAATTTTTGGGGCGTTCTAGTGTTCAATAATCTTCCACCTCCAGACCACGAATGACGTACATACCATTCTAACTCTCTCGGTTCAAGAATATTGAACATGGGCAGTTGTCATACTCCAAAATTTGCCCATTAATCTTGCCAAACCTTCTCGAGGTACCCCAACTTACTTTGCAAGGCCCTGACATTAAAGGAATAAAAGCCCAGCTCACAACAGGCCCAATCCAAGAAAAGGCCCAAACCAGCTTGCTCGCTAGGCGAGCAATTCCTTCGCCTAGCGAACCCCTCATTATGACACTGGCCCCAGCGAAGTACCAGATCCAGTAAAAGCCCAGACTAGCTGGCTCGCTAGGCGAGCAATTCCTTCGCCTAGCGAAGCTTGCGAATATCAGAATTTCTGGGCCTCATTCTGAGCCCATTAGGTCATAGCAAGAGCATTATAAATAGCCAAGCCTTCAGTCACGAAAAGAGGAAGAAAAACGGAGACAGGAGAACGGAAACGGAGAAAGGAGAGCCCTAGCAAGCAAACCCTGATACTCACTGGAGGCAAACCCTGAAAGAACTCGGCGGCACCAAGGTCTACCTCTGCCCAATTCAATCCGATTTGCCGATTAGAAGTCACAGCTCAGTAGCTAACAGGTTTACATTGCTATTATTGTCTTATGATCTTAATTTGCATATGGCTTTATGATTAGATTTATGAAATATCTTAAGTTTGGCATGTGAACTTTGGTATATACCTGAATACTTTAAATGATTAACCATATAATTGCAGTAATGAAATCCATAAGGCATAAAATTGGTTGAGATTGTACTGATATCAAATTCAAAACCAGCAGCCGCTCGCTAGCACATCGCCAAGCGAGCCTGTAGCGAGTACTCGCTAGGCCTTCGCTAGGCGAAGCAGGGGCGAACGGGACAGTGGCTGTTTCATTTCTTTGCTGTTCTATCTTATGTTTGCCTAATCATGATTTATTATAATTCTGCATCAGTTGGCCTGAGTTCATGACTGTTGTGTTTATTTTATGAGGCAACTTTCAATTATACTTTATCTCGATGCTCTAATCCGTGTGTTGAATTGTGTAAAGGCTTACATATTCTCGAAGAAACGGCCGGCTAGGTACTCCACCTTATGTGTGGGATACCCTTATGGAAATTCACCCTGAATTACTCAATTGATTTTAATGTATTAATCTTATGGCGAAGATCCACCCTAATGGCTTAATTGGTCTTAATGTATTAATTTTAATGTGAACTTAATTACCTACTTGATTACGGTTACCTAATTAATTGTAAAACTTTGTCTTTAAATAAGTGATCTCGGACCTCTCTTTGTTACCCCACGATTACGGTATTATGGTCATGTCCCGCGAATGTGGGGATACCCTTAGCAAAGACCCTTCGGTTAAATCATCATAGTCCCTCGAATGTTGCCTTTGTCCCTCGATGACCCTTCGGTGTAGTCTACGGTTAAATGATGATCGTCCCTTCGAATGCTAAGGTATCCTCACATTGCCTTCGATGACCAATCAATGACCCTTCGATGACCCTTCTACATCCAAAGGATAAAACTACTCACTTCTCAATAGTAAGGACAGTTTCACCCTCATAAGGATAGGAAATGCCCGGAAAGACCTCGGACAGGTATAACCCTTAATTGCTCATTCATAACCTAAAATACTTTTCACACCTCAACATCTTTTAGAAAATCACCACTTGGCATACATTCGTACTAGAATCATTGCCGAGTTATATTTTTCTAAGCAACTTTCAAAACTAAACGAGATAAC
The DNA here is from genome assembly GCF_024323335.1 of Lathyrus oleraceus. NCBI lineage: Eukaryota > Viridiplantae > Streptophyta > Magnoliopsida > Fabales > Fabaceae > Lathyrus > Lathyrus oleraceus. The sequence goes on along the minus strand of NC_066580.1, from coordinate 477,483,593 downwards.
CACTTTGTATACATTCATACAAGAATCATTACAAAGTTAAATTCTCCTTTTCAAAACATTTCCCACACATTTCTCAAACACTTTTTTTTCAAGCTAGAAAAACATAAATGATTGAGCAATTAAGAGCCCATGGATAACCATGGATACAAAGGGTGCTAACACCTTCCCTTTGTATAATGTACCTCCCGAACCTAAGAATCTAAATTAAGGTCTTTCCTGTTCTTTTCCACCTTTCCTTATGGGATAAAAGAAAAGTCGGTGGCGACTCTTGCTAACCGCGACATTGCGATTAAAAACACATTAAAGTCAGTTCACCGTATGACATGTATAATTACCCTTTTGCCCTTATGTCTATATTGAACACAAGACATAGACCGTGTCATCCTTGTCCAGTTCAATATTGGGTCCATAGACATTTATCCTGTTATGCAGGATGGGCAAATTCCATCTAGGTCACTCATGTCCCTCAACATGCTTCGTGGAGTACCCATCAACTGTCTTTATGGTTATCCAGTTACGGACAACGTTGGATCAGCAATAAAGCACTCGACTCTACATCTAGGATCCATAATGGTTTCAGGTCGAAGAGTGGAATACACTATTATCACCATGAGAATAACTTATGACACTTTGCATAACTTTCTATATAGTATTCTCATAGTGGGTCAATCCGGTATAAATATTACTCCTAATATTCATACCTATGTTTAAGACTTGATAACTCTTTATCCATGATCCATGAGATGTGATCATCAGTCTACAAACATAATAGTCTTAATGCTTTAATGTTATCCCATTTCACACTAAAGCTCGACTACGGATACTTTAAGAATAGTGTCCTTATGTTTAATGTGATCTCATGATTAAGTCATACTTGATACATTAAACAGACTAGCTATTCTAGGGACTTTATTAAATAAAGGTAATAAAGAAAAAGTCTTTTATTATTAATAAATAATTCGATACAAGTACCAAAAGTATTGGCCTCTAGGGCTTACACCAACACGAACGTCATAAAATTTAAATTGATGCATTGAATGATTGAGTGATTAAAGCATGATATGCACAAATACGACACATACCTAAACATGTATAAATCACACAACACATTTAGGCAATATAATGATTACTCTTATGCATACTCAAAAGAAATAAAGGAGGGTTTTAACGATCATACCAATTTAGACGAGCTAAGCTTAACTTGCTCCACATGATACCAATTAGAGATTAATAACAAGAATAACTTAAGATTTAAAAACACGAACAATCAAATACGAATTGGATATAACTCTTATTGCACGTTTGGAAAATATTATCAGACTCTCCTTTATAAGGCTTTAGATGAACTTTGAAACGACAATATTATGATTATCATTGATTGACATAACTTGTAAATCCTGAATAACTGATTTAACTCTTTGACGATTGATTAGAACTTCAAGTATATTCCTTGAATCTTTTGTAGTTGTTGAAACTTCGGAAAATCATTGCCAATAGCCAGAAAAATGCCTTCATCTTTTTTTTACGACAACCTTGGAAGACTAGGTCTCTTAGAAGATGCTTTTGTTTTATTCTCATTTTTTCATAAGATTTTCTAGCATATTATAGTGTGGATACATGAACTTTTAAATTAGGATCAATCTAGAACAACTCTTAAGACATAATGTTAAATACATACTGCACATATCTCAGAAAAATTGTTAGTTTAATCCTGGATGAAAACTTAGAGAACATCTCAAATACAATTAATGCTTGAAGAATATTCTAGTAAGGATTTACTTTGAATTTATTTATGTAATGCATTGCAATAAATAATCAAACACAAGTAAATCGACATAGTTTCATTGGGATTTATTGAATCACATAAGCTTCCAAATGATTTGAAAAGCTCGTATAGGATCAAAAGAGTTGTATCTTAAACTTTTGAAGTCGCTAGACTTTGACCAAAATCCCGACTCGGATACCAATTGTTGGGTGAGAAGATAGATACAAAAAGGTTTAGAAGGGGGGGTTTAATAAACCTTTATTCCCTTAAGATAATTTGAAAAACTTTTTAGGGCCCATAAACGAAATCAGAGATTTTAAGAAGCGCATAAGCAAAACACAAAAACACGAGATCTTGAAAGCATCTCAATGAATAAAGCCACATGAAATGATACATAAGGTTACCATGCAATTGATTGTTTATAATGAAATTTAATCAAAGCCTCTTTAGGCAAAGCGATTTAAAAACATGTTACTTAGATGTTCTTAACAAAGCATAATTGGCTTCATGATGATTTCATAAGATTGATGCACCACATACCTAAACTTATACATTAAATCACTATAAGCATGGTGTAACCTATATGACATACAATCCTTACAATCCATACAATCATGCAATGATGCAACAACAAATATGAATGAATGCTTGTAAAATAAGAGCAATAAGGGAAAGGAAAAGGTACACAAAGATATATAGTGATTCAACATTCGTGCTCACTTTGCCTACTCTACTCTTCAATGGATGATGCCATCGAAATATAATCACGGTCTTCCACTATTTTGATAAAATTATTATAATATTTTGATTACAAGATAATTCCCCATGTTGATGCAGACACTAAACTGCTAACAAAAACAAGATCCCTAAAGATCCTAATCCAATAACCTTGTTGTCCACAATAACCTGCTCCAAGTATTCGTGTGTGGTGATCGCCCTGATCCCACTGATTTCTTGTATGAGCAATTTCCATTAACTAAGCGTATATTGGACAACTCCAACATTATTTGCAAGCAATATTTCTCCAACGCCACCAAAGAAGAAGAACTTCCAACTCCGCCTTACGAATCGTTGATACTTGATCTCGCCAAAGTCTTCCATGGAGTATATTGGAAAATCCCTTCTTGGTAGATAAAAAATCAATACCAAACTTCATTCAAGAAATGATACACATATATGTTACACAAAAACCAACTCCACAAAAAAAAAATTAGACACCCTAATGTACCACACAAAAACCAACTCCACACAAAAACCAAATCATGATATACACTTGATCTGAATCAAATGAGGTTATGATTTGAATCATGTTCAAATTATGATCCAAATAATTTGGTCCAAAGGTGAATTTCAATTTTCATAGGTGAATGATTCGAATCAGAGATAACACATGATTTGATTCAAATACCAAAACATCCAAATTTAAACTTTCTAACTTGTGATTCAAGGTACGCTTGTGGAAATGACAAAAAAACAATTCCATAGGCTCAAAAATAAAATACTAACAAGGATCAAATGTTTATAATTCATGAAATGTAGAGGGTTCTTAGTGGTATAATTTAATAGTAGCCTAAGCGATTACAGTCAAATAGAAATGATATAAGCGTACATGTACACGAATGAAATGACAATTCTACTTATATCAATCAATAATTGAAATGACAAAAACATCAAAACACATAAATGATGCTTAAATGATACCAAATGGTACTTTGTGCTTTAACCATGAAGACATCTTGGGCATTCATAATGCCCATATCGGGTTTGAAGTGCATTTTTCAGAGTGTCTGAATTCTTTACCCGAATCTAATGATACCCAGTTTGTAGACCAATCTTTGAGAATAGTCGGGCTCCTTTCAACTGATCTAGGAGGTCACCATTTCGTAGTAAATGATACTTGTTATTAATGGTTACTTTGTTCAATTGGCGGTAGTCTATACACAATTGCATACCACCATCATTCTTCTTCACCAAGAGAATGGGAACACCCCATAGAGATACACTAGGCCGGATGAAACATTTTTCAATAATTCCTCTAGTTGTACCTTTAATTCCTGTAACTCGACAGGAGACATCCGATAAGGAGTGATAGATATCGGTGTTGTCCCTAGGACTAAATCTATAGTGAACTCTACTTTCCTTTCAGGAGGTAAGGAAATGATATCCTCTGGGAATACATCTGTAAACTCGTACACAACCGAAATAGAGAAAAATTCTACTCTCTCTTGAATCCATGGTGAGAATCAAAAGGAAAACTTTGTCTTCGGAATAGAGGTAGTGAACCATATCAACGATACCTTCTAACATTGTAGATATCACTTCCTTAAGATTTGTTGCTTCCTTGGGAATGAAGAGGGCTTTCTCTTTGCAACCAATATATACCGAATTGGCAGAGAGTCAATCCATACCAAAAACCATATATATCTTTTTTAGAGGTAGATAGATCAAATCAATTAAGAAAGTGCGGTTGTTCACCAAAATCGAACAACACTCGCACACCTAGGAAGTCTCAACACTGTCATCATGGGCAGTGGTAACGATCATAGGAGAGGGTAATCGAACGACTTCTAAACCAAGTCTATCAATACATCTAATAGAACTGAAGGAGTGTGTATTTACACAATCAAAGAGGATAAATAATGGTTGTCCATGTATGTAACACGTACCAACTATCAAGTCTGAGTTGCAGCTTTTCTTACATCCAAAGTATACACTCTACCTGTAGTATTTGGTGCCTGACCAGTCTTCTTGGTAGGACAATCTCTGGCCATGTGGCCCGACCTGTCACAAGCATAACATCTCATAGATCCCATCTAGCACTCTCGAACATGATACGTGTTGCACCTCTGACATTGTGGTGGATGAACCGGTCTCATAACCTGAACCTGCTTGCTTTTGGATGGTGACCCTATTGGCTTCAGGTATTGGCTAGTTCTCCCATAATCACCCCGACTCTGTCTGACTTGCTTTCTTTCTTGTTGGATATTCTTTAGACTATATTCAATAATGTAACATTGTTTAAGTAACTCAACATATGTATTATAACAATGTTTCCCCACATTATGCTCCATCTCTCCTTGAAGACCAATATTAAATTGATTTATCTTCCAGCGTTCATCAGGAGCATACAAGGCCTGACTAGAACATGCCACCATATCTTTAAATTTTGCTGCAAATTCTGCCACCGTCATGGAACCTTTTTAGAGTATTTAGAACTCTAGTTCTTTCTAAGCTCTGATGTTGTCAGGAAAGTACTTATCTAGCATAGCCACCTCAAAGTGTTCCCAATCTTTGGAAATCCCCAAGATATTCATCCTGGTGGGTTGCTTTATGATGCACCTTATAATCATTTTTGAAGTCGATAAACCTTCATTTTGTTTCATATTGTGATTAGTTAACCGGTGGAGTTTGGAAATTCTTTGGAATTTGGAGTATGTAGTGATGCATTGGAGTCAGTTATGTTGGAAGTTTTGGATTGTTTGCCTATGATTTGAAGACACATATACATGTGTTTGTTTCTTTTATGTTGCCTCCCTATTACTTGCATGTGATTAGCTTATATTGATTTTGTTGATTGTGCTTCTATCAAGTGGTTAAACTTCGACGTATATTTTATGTTTGATAGTTAAACTTTGTGTCATTTGTTGGCTTTGTTGATGTGCTTCTGCCTATGGTAATTAAACTTTGACTCTTCTATTAAGTGGCTAAACCTTGAGTTGTGACTTCAACTTAATTGTTAAGCCTTTACCTTTTATGACTTTGATCGTAATCAATGTATTTTTTGATCTTAATCAATGTATTTTCTGTTTATCTTTTATTTTTCTTCGTGTGTTTTTTGTATTGCTCATTTCAAATTAAAAGTATTGTGAACATCTTTCAACTTGTAAAAGATTATTAGAGATATAACCAAATATAGTTATCTTTCTCATTTATAATATTTCTACTCTTATCAATACACAAGTTTGAACATTTTTTTCACTTCGATGAATATCACAATACATAATAATGCTAATGTATACAATTGTCACACTAATATTATCTAATATAATTTATTTTTAATTCTTGCATACTTTGAAAACCGTCTTAATTGATTGCAAGCCGTGAAAGATGTTTGTTTAAGATAAAAATATGTTAAAAATAAATAATTATATAAAAAGTCTTAATTTTTGGTTGTTGAAGATTTTGAATTGTTCGAATAATTTTCTAAAGCACATTTTTTTCTCCATCAGGCAAAATTCCCCCAAAAAAATCTTTAAGGAAGAGAGAAACTTGCGTATTTTGAGTTATTTTTCTATTATGCAAAGTTTCAAAATAAATGTCTTTGTCAAAAAAAAAACACCTAATGTCAACAGTTTAATATATTTTTTAAAGGACTTTTTTTAATATTAAACCAACCAATTTCCAAGTCATTTCGATTTTGATTTGTTCTGACTGGTAGGTATTTCCGTAAGTTTCGTTGCTAGTAGTGTATAACTATGACGTGGCACTTAATCTATAAAAACTATTACGTGGATGCTGACATGGCAATCTACAATTGGTTACATTACGTGGATAAAAAAATACAATCACTCTGACATATCACAAAACGACAAATTCGCGTTTAGCTAAATAAACAAAACCAAATTTGGATGACTAACTTGCTGAAAAAGAAAAAGGATATTCTAGTAATAACCTCCCGAACCTTCTTCGAAATTATCCCCACGTCTCTTTCAAATATTTAATATCAATATCAAAAATCAAATTTATATAAATTTAGTTCTCTCGTATTCATTATTCATTTTCATTATTACGAATCTATCCATGGCTTCTTCTTTCACTTCGTTCTTCGATTCAACAAACCGATGGAATTTTGATACTCTCAAGAACTTCGGTCAAATTTCTCCCGTTGTGAGGAATCATCTCAAACAGGTTTCATCTCTTTTTCGTTTTTTTTTCTTTATCAATTCGGTCAAATTTCTAGGTTTTTTTGATATAATTTTTAGTAATTTCTTGAATTAGTAATGAAATTATCTGAATCGGTGGTTTTCTAGGGTTTCTTGATTTATATTCAATGTGTATTTGTTGTTGTTGATGCTTTTTTGGATTGCGCCAATTTTGATTTAGAAGAATTAGGGATTTAGAAGAATTAGGTTTATAAAATATTTGGATTATTGAATATATATTATAAGAATTGGTTTTACAATTGGATTGATTGAATGTTTGTAGGTTTACTTGACCTTGTGTTTTGCGGTTGCTGCTGCTGCTGTTGGAGCTTACCTTCATGTCCTCTTTCACCTTGGCGGGATTCTCACCACGATTGCGTGTGTGGGAACCAGTGTTTGGTTACTTTCAACTCCTCCTTATGAAGAGGTGTTAATATGATTCTTTATGTTGTTTTTTGTTCCTTTCATGGTTTTGTAGTTTCACTTGTTGTTTATTTATATGTGTGTTTGTTTATGGTTATGCAGAGAAAGAGATTGAGTTTGTTGATGGCCGCGGCAATGTTTCAGGGTGCCTCTATTGGACCCTTGATTGATTTGGCTATTCAAGTTGATCCAAGGTACTCTTTCTTTATTTGCCGGTGCTTTGAAATCTTTATATTTTTTCTGTCAAAGATTGATCTTGCGGTTTGCAAGGGATTCCTATATTAAGATTCCAGACAACAACAACCAAGCTTTATCCGACGTAACTTCCACCATAATGTTCTATATAGATTTCTGTTTACCTGTCTAAACTATCCAAGTCTATTTTCCATCATCTTTTCTATCACGGATGTTACCTCAACAGTTTCTAATCATTTTTAATTATATCATGTCTAGTCTTACCACACATCCAACGCAACATCCTTATCTATCTTTTCTACTATAGGCGTTCCTTCAACACTCTAATCATTTTTAACCTTATCATGTCTAATCTTACCATATATTCAACACAATATCTTTATCTCTGTTACATTTATTTTATTCACATGTTATATAATTCATACATATATTATGCGAGTTATTTTTAATTTTTGGTTATCAAAAGGGAGATTTAGGATTATACCAATCTTTATCAAGCAAATGGAAAGGTGGGGTTTAGGGATAAGATATATTTATTTTTAGATAGATTTGTGACATTAGTTTTCTTTGTTTCAGCCTCATCTTCAGTTCATTTGTGGCAACTGCCTTGGCTTTTGGGTGTTTCTCTGGAGCAGCTTTGGTTGCTAAGCGTAGGGAGTACCTATATCTTGGTGGCTTGGTTTCTTCTGGGTTATCCATTCTTCTCTGGTTGCACTTTGCATCTTCCATCTTTGGAGGTTCAATGGCTATCTTTAAATTTGAGGTAAATTGCTGCCAGGTTTCTTACTTTTGTGGGAGTTATCTTTATGCTTTGTTTTCTTACAAGGTGTTTATTTCCTTTTCTTGCAGTTGTATTTTGGGCTTCTGGTGTTTGTGGGTTACATTGTAGTAGACACACAAGAAATAGTTGAGAAGGCACACTTTGGTGATCTGGATTATGTGAAGCATGCTTTGACCTTGTTTACTGATTTGGCTGCAATCTTTGTCCGGATTCTAGTTATCATGGTGAGACCTTCTTCTTCAACATCCTTTTATAGTTTCGTCCTCCACTTTTGTTTTTTGCATTTTGTTTTCCCCTTATAAATGTTGTATTGATTTTTTTTTTGTTATTCTTTCCAGTTGAAGAATTCAGGAGAGAGGACTGAGAAAAAGAAGAAGAGAAGAGATTAATTTTCTTACCAAGCAAGCTTGTTTGGCGCTTCCCCTTTAATCTTTGCAAAATAGGAAGATACTAATAACAGTTGTCTGTAAAGAAGCGTTCTTCTGTCTTGAACTTTTTTCTACTGTGCAGTTAGTCCTGTTTCTGCTTTATAATTTATACTCCCTCATATCACTGTCATGGCAAAGATTCAAGTTCATTCTATGTTGACATGTTTTTTTTTGTTTTTTTTTATTTTCTAGTAAGAGAGATAATCACATATAATTATTTACACACGTTAAGAAACTAAATGTAAATAGGTAGATAAGTTTTAAAGGAATGGGATTCGGTTGCTCGTTAGCTTCTTGGCCGGATGAATACTATTTGAACACACCTTATATGTTGTCCGACAAAATTATGCAGTAATATAATATTCATATTAACATTAATTAGTTGTAAAAAACTGTAACTTCAAATATAAATTGAAGCTATTTCATCACACTTCCAAAGTATCTTTGAAGCTTGTCCTGACTTCATTTCTCACTTGTTAGATTTTTTGGGCTGTAAGAAGCACTCCTTCAAATAAATAAATAAATTACAAATAAAATTATTCCACATTTTCAAACACTAATGGTCATTGTACTATCAATTTTAAAACCCTCATGTTTGTCTTAGGCAGAGAAAGCTAGTACTCTATAATTTTAAAACCCTCATGTTTGTCTTGGGCAGAGAAAGCTAGTACTCTATAAGGGTTGTGTTTAATATAGAGATCACTTCAAAGTCCCTTAATTTTAATTTAATTTAATATTCTACTTACATATTGGTTTTTTCTTGGTTTTTTAAAAACTGTTCATTAAACAAAAGAGATTTTGTTTTAGGAGGTTAAAGATTCCCGTGTGTAAAAAAATATCAAATACTTTTGATAATTTAAATTTATTATTTTATACATCATTCAATATTGAAATTTATCTTACAATGAATAATATTGAGTAAGATTAATTATATATCTATGAATAATATTGAGTAAGATTAATTATATATCTGATCATACATATTTGAATTATCTTGTACGTGCAGAATCATCTTGAGATTATATGAGCAATATGAAAATAACATTATTATAAATCATATATAATTAATTCAATTAAATTAAAAATTACAGATTTAAAAGTTAAGTATTTTTTGTTTGTATCAATCTCATTTGTAAACCTTTGACCAAACTACTGAATTATGGAGTTGTTAATATCTGTTTGTTTAATTGAATTTTATTCATTGTAAAATAAGATTATATGAGTCATTTGAGTTAAAAGATGACAACTTTTTTTGTCTTGCACTATCAAATTCCAAAAAGAAAAAAGTATTAGTGATTGAAAAAAAAAATTATTGAAAATTGAAATGAAATACGAAAAGAAGAAAAGTGGGGTGAAACCTTTTTTTTACTTTGCCTACTGAAATATTTTGGGTTTCAAATATTGATTGGTTCCCGTTGATAAATCAAAATGAGATGATATATATTCCAAATCAGTTCTGTCAATGTAAATAAATCAAAGTGAGATGATATGTATTCCAAATCACTAACAATAACATTATTAACCCCAACATGTTGAAAGAAAAGAACATAAATACATGGAAGAGCATAATCATTATTTTACAATCTGCACAATATTGACTATCATTTTTAAGAGTTTGGCTATCAAAATGCATAAATAAATTGTCTAAAAGTCATGTTGTACATCGTAGTAATGTGTTATACATGTCGGGAGAATTTTTCACTAGGGAGCATTGAACATTGTGGGACATCCTTTTCTAAAGCAATACATTTGTGAGAGACACACCACATATACACCCAAAACCTTAAGGTGATAGGTGAATGAGTTCTCTCACTTATAAATGTTCAAGTCTCCACATTATCAATCAATGTGAGACTATTATCCATACTACTCACACTTGACACATTCTCAACACTCCCCCTCAAGTGTGAGTCCAAAATGCTCTCCCTCAAGTGAAAGCTCTACTTACTTCTCTTGTATCGCACGAGACGTTTCTTATTCATCACATTGGCACCGTTGACACTCTTCAATGGAACATTTCTTATTCACCATTCTGGGACCGTTGACTTTCGATACAAGTAATCCGGTCCCTTTCTGAAACCAAAGGCTCTAATACCATTGTTGGAGGAGTTTTTCACTAGGGAGCATTGAATATTGTGAGACTTCTTTTTCTAGAGCAACACCTTTGTGAGAGACACACCACATATTCACCAAAAATCTTAAGGTGATAGGTGAGTGGGTTCTCTCACTTATAAATGCTCAAGTCTTCACATTATCAACCAATATGGGACTATTATCCATACTACTTACACTTGACACATTCCCAACAATACAAGGTTACTTCAGAACAATAAGTTTATTTCATTGTGACCTACAAAGGAAGTGATTCCCCGAAAAGAAAGGGAAGGATTCCCCGATTGATCTAGACTAGTTTGAGAGAGTCTTGAGAATTATTCGTCGCCTTTTCCTTTGATTCAGCACTAGCAAAACGTTTTGGTCGTATGATATTGGGTTGTGAGGCACTACCTGATGAAAAAACTCTCATAAAAAGAAAAAAAAGAAAGTGAATGAGCATATAGATAGTGAGTGAGAAAAAGTAACGGTATCAGGAAGGCCAGGGCATTTGAGAGTTGCTTGAAATTGGTGGAAAAGTTCATAAGACTTAGGGTTCTCATCCATGATTTTGCAGTTGATGAAGAACAAATTAGATATGTTACATTTCAAAACATTCAATTGAAAAAGATGAATAGAAACAGAGAAAGAATAAGATATCTTGAAGTCAGAAAGAAGGTCTAAGAAGGGGAAGAGAGAAGAAGGTGGCTGCTAGGGTCTTGAAAAAGAGAGAAGAGAAAGAGAGAAATTCGTATGTTAATAGAGAAGGATAATAAAGTCACATAGTTAATAGTTTCAAAAAATTAAAGTTACGTAGATAAAAAAAATCCAACTTGATTGCCATGTAGATAAAAGTTAACATTTTTCCACAAAATTTAACGAAAAAAATTAATTAGATTAACAAAACTATTTTAAAAAACTAATCTATAAGATTTTTTTAGATACGAGACTAAACTAAAATAATAAATTAAATTAAGAAAAAAAGAAGATAAATTTAAATAAAATATATGATTTTGAATGCTTTGGTAAATTATTGTTAGCAATAAAATATACGCATCTCCTCTATACTCAATTTCTTTTAATAATAAAGAAATGACAATTTTATCCAAATCATTGTTAGCCAAGAGAGAAAAAATGTAATAAAAAATTTCAAAAAAAAAAAAAACTCAACCTAATGCTGAATTAAAACCTCATGTTCAACGTACTATGTTTTACATCTAAGAGAAAGGGAATGCAAGGTTCTTAGCTTTCACAAAGTCTTCGAAAAAGGACATTGACAGAATCATGTACTGTCCATTGCGATAACTCTTTACTTCTTCACCAACAATTACAAATAATTGTAGATAATTAGATATAAAGATTAATTAATATGCATTTATTATTGTAAATCAGTCAAGATATAAGTACTCTTAGGAAAAATCATCTATTAAACACTAATAGTACGACTAATATATATTATCCTAACTCAATCGCATTCAAGAGATAAACATGTCGTTACTATATAATATAAAACTATAGAGTTGTTGATTCAATGTTTCAGAAATTATGTGGCTTAGCCTTTCCTTATCACCCATTAAGACGCTTGATGGCGGTGTTAAAACTCAATTATATAGTACTATAGTTTAAGATTAAAACAGAAGAAAAAAACAAGCCACGATGAAGCCAAAGATAAGGCTACGTGACACATTTTCAATACTTTTCATTTGTTTCTTTTTTACTTTGTTCTCTCTTGTTAACTTCTAGCTTCAAAATTTGGTGCGTCTCATTGACTATTGTTCCCATTCTATTAACCTAGTATAAAAGTTTTTGACAGCATTAACTAGTTGTTTGGATTAGTTAATTTTTATACAAATTCTACTTCATAAAGTGGTCATAAAGTGGAAGTAGTTGTTGGATCAGGGAGTTATCCTTCCGAGACTTAATATATGTTTTAGTCTTTTAATTTAATTTAATATTCTATTTTAATTCTTTAATTACAAATATTATAAGTTAATCCCTTAGTTTTATTTTTGTTTATCTATTTGATTATTTATGTCAATTTATGACAACAAAAAGTTGTTAAATTTTGACGACTTTGTGTGATAGTAAGACCATTGGTACAAATATGAATCAACATACATAGTTAAAAATAAATGTGTTATTTAAATTGAGGGATTGTCCCGAAAACAAAATCCTGGAAGTTTAAACAATGTTTCAGTTTTTAATCATATACGTTGACTCGAATTTGTATCAATAGCTTTGTTGTCACGCCACGTCACCCGAACTTGACGTTTTTTTGTTAGAAGTTAACGAAAGGGACCAAATAGAATAACGAAAGTGAAATTAAAAAATTAAATTATAACGTTTTTTAGTTAAGAAACTAAGCAGAACATTATATTAAGTTTAGGGATTTGGTAACTAATTATGCTTTAAAAAAAATCTCGAAGGATCAAGAATCGATGACCATAAAGAATTGATGATTGTAAAATTGACTCGTTTAAATATAAAAATAATAGTTAAGAAATTTGTTTAAAAAGATTTAGAGTAGTTAAGTTAGTTTTTTTTTGGTAGGAATGGTTAAAATTATAATGTTAAAAAAGAAAGGGAGTATCATAAATATATGGAGTTTAGTTCTTTGTCGATGTAGTAGTAAAATTTAGAATGTATTGTTTCTTCTTCTTTTTTTATGCAAGAATACTGTGATGTGTAGTTAAATATTTTATTTGAAGAACGTGGATGTACTAAGAGTAGTGAGATATATGAGAGTAATTTATATATTATAATAAATATTTTTATAGTGTTATTTTTTAGTTGTCATCATAATTTATTTATTTATTTTGGAGTTTCTATATTATCCTTTTGGTTTTAATCTAATGATAAGAGTTTTTAATATCTTTCATGATTATATATTCTCTAATCTTTCGCATGAGAAAAAGGGGAGATGATCTGAAAGTGTTCGTTTGGAAAGATTCTAGCTAAGATACACTTAATACTTGTGTGAGTCCATTGTTGGACATGTTTTACAATATAGATATAATTGCAATCATAAACTCTGGTGTATGTTGAGAATGTAGCAAGTGTGAGTAGTGTGGATAATAGTTCCACATTAGTTAAAAATGTGAAGACTTGAGCATTTATAAGTGAGAGAACCCACCCACCTACCACCTTAAGATTTTGGATGAATATGTGGTGTGTCTCCCACAAAGGTGTTGCTCTAAAAGAAGAAGTTCCACAATATTCAATGCTCTATAGTGAAAAAATTCCCCCAACAATGATATAATGAGTCTTTGGTTCGAGAAAGGGACCGACTTACTTGTATCGAAAGTCAATGGTGCCACAAAGGTGGTGAGTAAGAAACGTTCCGTTGAAGAGTGTCAACGACGCCAGGGTGGTGAATAAGAAACGTTCCCTGTGGTACAATAGTTTGTGAAAGTAAGATCTTCCACTTGAGGGGGAGCATTGTGGACTCACACTTGAGGGGGAACGTTGAGAATGTAGCAAGTGTGAGTAGTGTGGGTAATAGTTCCACATTGGTTGGAAATGTGAAGACTTGAGCATTTATAAGTGAGAGAGTCCATCCATCTATCACCTTAAGGTTTTTGGTGAATATGTGGTGTGTGTCTCATAGAGGTGTTGCTCTAAAAGAAGAAGTCCCACAATGTTGAATGCTCCATAGTAAAAAACCCCCCAATAGTGTAAAGTTTGAATTAGAGAAAATTAATGAAAGAGTTGTTTTTTTTCTCGTGAAAGATTCAAGTCAAAATATATTGATACAATCAAGATTATCTAAGGTGATTATTAGTGCATAGGGATTGATTGATATATACTTCATGCAAAAGGTGATTGTTCGTTAGAGAAAATTAATGAAAGAGTTGTTTTTTGCATGAAGTAGATAATTCTGATTTGAAAAATGTTTGCTTATTTTTCTTAGTTTAATTTCTGCATTTTTCTTACAAGTATATTTATTTACTTGTTCTTATATATTTATCCTCAAGTTTTTTTAATAATATAACCTTAATTGCAAAGCAATCTTCAAAACCTGGACTTTAAACCTATCAACTTTGGAACTAAAAAAGAATCAAATTCGAGTCCTAAATTATTCATCAAAATCATTTACTAAGATTGATAATTTTTATTGTGACCAAATTAGTAGGTCTAGTGAGATTAAGTTAGAGACAACTTGTGTCAAGTATTAGTAATTTTTTAAACTAAGTAAAATTTTGTTCTTAAGAAGATATATGTTAGACCACATATTTAAGCTAATGTATTTACCATCTTAAATCAGAAAACAAATAATATAAAATAGGATAATAAATAAAAAATAATAAAAGAACACAAAAAATTGACAGTTCAGTGCAAACAACACATACATCTGAGGGGCTTCCGATCCAAGAAAGGAAATCAACTCATTAAAACAATTAGTACAAAGTGTCTTATATGAACAATCTCGTATTCAATGCCCCTCTTTTTATTTCTATCTACGTACTTCTATTTAGGACTCCCCATAAATATGAGAATCCCTCTGACTTTCTCTCAATCGCTTACCCTAGTGATCATAATAATAATCAGAATATTGAATGTTAAATTACATCTCAACTAACAAACTAAAATCGACGCCTTTAGATATGAATGCAGACGCTAGAGTGGTGCACAAACAACAACACATACAAAGACTCAAAGTATAAACCGTAACACATAAATCTTCAATACTTGCGCACTTCAAACGTTAGTTTTGAGTCTCCTTAAATAGCAATGCAACTTTTGAACTTTTTTCCAATAGGCAATTGATGATGAGATCATGTTCAGATTTGTAGAGGATTCAATTTTTATTTGTTTTTCAACAACCTCCAAAAAATATTTAATTTGTTTGAATTCAAATTTAAATATCTAACTAATTTGATTTGATCATTTTAAACAGCCAAACAAATCTAATAAATGCATTTCTAAAATATATCAACAAATCTAATTGAACCACAATCAGATAATGCGATCAAAATAATATTCACATGGTCTGCTGACAAAGACCAGATATTGCATATATGCTGGAACATCTTGTCCCATATGTGCCATTTCTTCACCAAAATATCTTGAACACTCCATGTTGTTTTTCATAATGCAGTCAATCCAAAAAGAACAACAATCTTCCCTTTTAGCAAAATTTGGAAAAATAACTCTTTCCAAACTTACAAGATGTGTAATACAAACTAAACAACATAAGCACACCACACACAAAACACATAGAACAAACAAGAACAATAACAAAAGTAACACATAAGTTAAATGGTTGCTACACAAAACATATCAAACACAATTATCTCATACGACCAAGATCACAATTAGTCATGCATGCACATAAACAGTAGTGAAGGTGTAAGAAACACAAGAAGGGGGGGGGGGGGTGAATTGGGTTTCAAGTATGACAATTTTTTCTTTCCCAAAACAAACACAAGAATAACAACAATAATAATAGGAACAATGGTAAAAGACAAGTATTTTATCCTGGTTCACCATTAACTAGGCTACATCCAATCCACATATCTGAGTGATTCGCCTTAAACAACGACTTAATCCAATAATAAATTTGATGAGGAAACAATGACAGTCTATCAATGATTTCTTAAGAATTCTGACTTGCCCAGTGCCCTAAGAAATATGACGGTCATTGACTCCTTAAGATCCTGACCTACCTGATTGCTTAAGGAGATATATCCTTTTTGACTACCTGTCAAAGCCTTTTCAAGAACCTGACCAATATGGTCGCTCAAGGAATACAACTTCAATGACAAACTATTATCTCCCTCTCAGATCCTGACCAAACTAGTCGCTTGAGGAAAATAACCAACCTTGGTTATTACAAATTTATGTGTTATAGTGTTTGCTTTTTGATAAGCTGATAACACACAAGATAAGGAATAGATGATTGCACTTAAAAGATATAAAATGAAATTTCTAAGTATTTCTCTCTTTGTTATGTTGTGGTCTTGTAACTTCAACGCCTGTGAAGACTCACACGCATCCATATGCATGCCTACATCCACAACACTCATTTCTATATTCTTCTTCCTCAAAATATATAGGAGATGAATAAATATGTTGGAGGATGGATCCGTTAAAGGGTAGAATAAGAATTAACCTTAATGTATAAGTTATATGAAGGTCATTTCATTCGCAAGAGTTATGCGATGCTTGCAACAGAGAGTTGTTTGATGATGGTACATGATAAGCTTTTTTACTTTGAAAATAGATTTGCTTTTGTACTTTTTCTCACATCAAACTGTATAAACCTTTAGATGCTTGCAACAGAGGCTTCTTATGCAAGTGGATTGAAGCTTGAGTAGAGATCAGAGTTTGTCTTCATATGGAAATCTCTTTTTGGTTGTACTTTCCTTGAGTATTCTTCTCGTCATAATCAGAGTCCAAAGCCTAGATGTTATAGACTACAAAGTTTATTCATGTTGAGGCTTGAAAGTATCAAAGCCTAGAGTAATTCTGAACAAGAAATACATAAGCATTTAATAGTTTGTTCATATGTTTTAACTGTTTAAGAGGCATTTCCTTTTTCTTACTAACTTCTAGTCATATGTCTTCAGAACTTGGAGAGACTTCAGAGTTCTTGGAATACCGGGTTCTGAGACTAACACAAACTTATAGTCAGAGCTTAAATCAGAGATTGACTGGATGATTTATGTTCAGAAAGGGTGACTTGATTATCCTGAAGCTTGACTCATGCTTTTGATTTACTTCCTTTTGTTCAAAGTGTGTCTTCTCTTTAGAATACGCCTACAACTTTCTTCAGACTTAGTATGCATTTAGATTGACTTCTTAAATGGTATAGCTTTATTCAGAGTCTGAGTTTTATAATTGATGTTGTTCAGGCCTTGCTTTAGACTTTGTTTTAAATTTGATGTTTAGTTTCCATTAGACTTTTCTTTCTTCTGAGTTGACTATCATAATTGACTTTTTCAGAGTCTTCAACTATGAACAATGACTTCAGACTTAGCATTAGACATTTCTTAATCAGAATATGCTTCACTCGTCATTTTCTCTCTTCTTTTAGATTATATTTTAGCCTTTGAATTTCTGCGCACTTAACAAAACAGTCAGTGCATAAATTTTTTCTTATGCACTATGGTAGCATAAAAACTTAAAGATATGTAGATGTAGAATCAAACTTGTTCTTACAATTTCCCCCTTTTGGATGATGTCAAACAATTGTATTTTTATGAATAATTTTTACTTGGATAATCATATTTATAAAATTTTAGAGTTAGGTTTGTAAGCTCCCCCTGAATTTTATACTTTCAAAATTATTTTTTCAACTCAAATCTAGAGAGTGAGGTTTGCAAGCTACCCCTGAGTTTAAGATTCAAAATAAATTTGGTTTCAATAAAAGTTCATTTCAGATAAACATATTTATAAAACTTTAGAGATAGGTTTGTAAGCTCCCTTTTAGTTTTATACTCTCAAAATTATTTCTTCAGCTCAAAACTACAGAGTGAGGTTTGCAAGCTCCCCTTGAGTTTAAGATCCAAAATAAATTTTGGTTTTAGTGAAATCTCAAATCAAATAAATATGCTAAAATTCGGAGTAAGGTTTGCAAGCTTCCTTTGAGTATTTTATACTGTAAAAATTCTTCAGCTTAAGTATCGAGTGAGGCTTGCAAGCTCCCTCTAAGTACCATACTTAGAATAATTTTGATTTCACAAAACTCTTTTGTTAAAATACTTTCTTCAGAGTTGTTAGATTAAATTCTTCAGAGTCATTATTCTTGACCTCTTCAGAATGCTAATGTTAACATACTCTTTAGATCATTATTCTTCTCTCCCTAGATAATGTTTGGGATATTATCAACTGAATAAAAATGATCAAAATCATTACTCTTCTCCCCCCTTAGTCATTATAAAAAAGAATCATAAGACAACCAAAGATATTAAATAAAGACAAGGAAAATGAGAATATTCATTCAATAGAAAAATATATAAAATAGTTGGAGGGAATATAGTGAGAAACAATAGACAGACATATGAACAAAAGAGCATATAGAGAGTTTTTTCTAAGGCTCACGCTTCACCTTCTTCTGAACCTCCAGGACAATAACACATACACGCTTCTTTCCCTAGGAGGTCTCAAGTGCTTCAATTTGACCTGTCATCTGTACTTCCTTAACTATCACTTTTTGAACAAATAGTTCAGAGAGAACTCTCCCAAAAGGAATGAAGGAAAACTCACCTTCACGAGACGTCAAGATTTTCTCTTTCAGATATTTGAAGATAGTAAGAGGTAGATTAAAATTTACCCTTTAAATTAGGAAATAAAGAAGGTGTTTGTCATCCATAGACAAGAAGGACGAGTTCTGGTCTGTTGGTAAAAGGTTTGAGATAATTAGCTGATACCATAAATTTTTCGTAATAGTTAGATCAGAAGCTTTGGAAGGGTTTCCAAAACTTTTGGTGATGGAGATATTTTTTTTGCAAAATGTGAGGTTGGTTCTGTACCTGTTTTTCGCCAACAATTTCTAGCCTTCCTATGAGAGGGTTACTTGCAGGACCGACTACAAAGTTCTGGACTTAGTGTTGAGTGTATCATCGTTTAGTGGGCAATGTCTTTGGAATGTTCAAAAAGGGGTGAATATAAATCTTGGTGAGTTGGAAACACAATGAAAGACGAAAATATAGTGAAAGTAAAGGCAATAAAGTAAAGACAATTTGGTAAGTTTAAATGACTGATGAATATAAACGGAGGCAAAGGTACATTTTTGTAGGGAGATGACCCTTTTTCTCGTAAACGCTTTGGTACTTCAAATGTACTACTACTACAAATGCTAAAAATGCCCCATTTTCCAAATAATCCCTATCACTTGCTTAAATACTAATAAAAAGTAACCGCCGGGGGTTACGAACCTATCTTGAGATGACACGTGTCGGTCCACTTCTCCCATGTACGTAGATAACTACCCACGTTTTGGCCACCCACGGTCATCCCTCACCATGGAGATACCTTTCGACTTCGACTGGACCTCTTGATGTCGAACCATGGATTGTCCAACTTCTCATCGACCTCATATTCCGACGGACTTCCTAGTCGAGTGGGCTTACCTTCTTTGGCCGAAATTTTTCAGCTAACAGTACCACTCAATATTGGCACCATCTTCTTCACACTTAATGATATAAATAATAAGTGAACTAGTTATGATAATATAAGTGTTTAAGACAACATACCAAATTTCCTTAACATTTTTATCATTAAAATGAATCAAAATATTCACTTAAAATCTTTTGACAAGACTGGGAAAGTCTGGACCAGGGAGCATTTCAAAGTAGTTTCCCTAATATTGAGAACCAACAAGATTATGAATGTTGGAACCAATGGCTTTTAACTCTTCAAAGTTAACAACTTGTTCCGGGATAATAACAAGTATGGTTTCATCAACGTTGAAGGTTTTGCAAGAATCCATTAAAGAGACATGTGCTAAAAGGAGATGGGAGTGAAAGAAAAGAAGAAGTGAGATAATAAGAAGAAAAAAAACACGACTTAGTTTATATAGAGGTGGAGGAGAGGAATAGTGAGAATTTTTGAAAAGACTCGATAAAAACGAGAGGGAATACAAAGATCACTATGAAAACTGAAAAGAAATGAATTAACATGAAACATTTGGAAAATTAATTATTGCTTGATAACACCGAAACACACCGCATATTTGGCTCGATTTTCACATGTTTTACTATCGTTTTGATTTCATTTCTAGTATTATATTGGTATTTTGTCTGGATTTCAAGTGCTTAACCATGTGGAAGCCGTACGCGAAGAAACGAGGCAAATCAGATGGAAAAAGGAGAAAAATACACATTTTACACTCACGGCGACTAGCATGGCAATCTCCATGGAGCTAGCCATGATGTGTCCCATGACCCAATGGTCATAAAGACCAAGTCCCTGTGTTTTGTGAAGGTGGTGTTCACCTTAGAGGGTATGGCGATCGCTATCCCCTATAGGAGCGAAGTGGTCAAAGGGCTGAAGTATTCTTCCCCACTTTCCCCTTTTTTCTCTCAAACGAATTTAGCCACATTGACTTGGTTTCGAGGGTTTTGTAACACTATAAATAGAGGTTGAATTTCACATTTTAGGGTATCCAAGCTTAGTACAACTTAGGCCATATATTCATATTTTTGAGAGTTTTAATTCTTCACATCGAAGGGTTATCACATTGCGGTTGTTATTGAGTTTGAAGCACTTTATTTTGGAGTACTTTTAGTTTTATCTTTTTAGTATTTACTTTCCCGTTCGATTTTTCCTTCGATTTATTTTAGTACCAGATTCAAGACTCCGTTTGGAGCAGATTCTTATTATTATTATCATCATTATTTATTTCTTTTGTTTATTTACTTTTTATCATTAGTATTAATTATTTATTTTGCTCATTTACTTTACATGCTCGTTATTTTTCTTGCCTTACTTTAAATTCGAAGTTAAATTTATTTCACCGCACGTTCGTAATTTTAATTGAATCGCTTGTTATGTTTAATTTGCAATCACTCGCTTTATTGTTTACTATGACCATGTCCAGCTAATCTACCCATGTTGGAACGTGAGGACCATCGATTCAATAGTACTCGATCTATTATTTCTTTAGGATTACTATCAAGGTTGTTTTGTTTTTTATCTCAATTTTTCAGAAATAAATTGGTCAGGTTACTACGAGAGAAGTACAATAGATACGTCGGGTAAGATCGAAAGTCGTCTGGTACCTAAGATAAAATTGTTAAGTTTTTTATTAATAAACACCGCGAGAATACTTTGTTTATTAATTAGGAGAAGTTGCTATTTCTAGAAAGTGATTTTAAAACTATTTTCGGACGCGTTTATAAGTTTAGAATCCTGTTATCCGAGCAAAAACCATGAACCCTTTAAAGTCAAAATTTTCAACCAAAATTACTTTTTTTTACTAAGCAACAAAATCTAATTTCTAAAAAAGGTTTTCACTATTTTAACTCAAAGTGCACCGGGGACACGAGAGCGGATAATATAATTTAGAGAGTAAATCCTGATTCCGAATACGCGAGAGCGACAATCCCTTTTTAATTATTTCTTTTACAAGGAAGGAAACATTTCCCTGTAAGTAGTTCTTCTTAGGAATAATAAGAGTATTGTTGATCGATGAGAGTCATATTCCGGTATTATATTTTTGAATTTATTAAAGTCTATTATTTTTACTTTGTTGTTCCTATTCCAAATCTTTTACGATCGCCTTAGATAAATACCATAGCAATAGAAAATGATAGATTGACCATTAGGTCTCTGTGGGTTCGACAATCTTTTATATTACTCTGATACAGTCTGTATACTTGTAGGAAACACCCATAATTGCTATTCTAATTAATTAATGACATAGGGAGCGCTAAAGAATGATTTCATTTTATCCAAGAAAATAATAATTACCCAAGGTACTACATGCATTTTTTATGGCATTGAAGATAGTAGGACAACTTGTCACATATCTTAGCCACAACAAAAGTACTTGAGAATAACCAAAGATTTTCAGAGATCAATATACAGAAAAATCCTAACAAGGTTATGACTCATAATCTTCTGACTAAGACAAACTTATCACTTAGAAAGTTGACTGGTTTAGAGGAAAATAACTTAGAATCAAATTTTACAATTCTGATGCTACATATATTGGGATTTCATCATTGATTCCAAGATAATATTTTATTTTAAGTTCTTCTAAATGAAATTATTCTTATATTCAACTAGGGATTTTAGATAACATACCATCCCATTGAAGGTCTGTATTAGTAAATATCTTTCTGAACATTATTTATGATGAAATGATGTTTATCTTAGTATGGTTAGCACTTCGAATGCAAAATATGATTTTTAGATAAACACAAGCAAAAAGAGTTATCAATGGAAAAACAATGTTACTCTTATTAACTTGATAACCTTATAGTCTAAAGGATCTGTGAATATGAGTGTTGCATCCCAATACTAATTGCTTTCACCTTTCATTCTAAAAGTGTTTTTCTTGTTTAAATCCGGAGTCTAGATGAGATGAGTTCCTAGAGGGATTCTGGCTTAGATAATGTTCTAGCTCTGCCCAAGTATTATTAGTGTTACTGGAATGATGTCAACATCAGATTTTGAATACATTTGCATCTAGCCTTTTTCATAGTCTCTCCCTTCATATTCTTTGCCTTCAAAGTCTAAGAAGCTATCCTCCAAATCTGCAAAATTTTCAACTAGCTTTGACTTTTCAAAGCCAAGATTATCATCAAACTTAACATGAATTAATTCCACAAAAATTCTTGTCTCAGTGTTAGGTTCTTTGTAGCCTTTGGGAAATCATAGTATTCTAACATGATACACTTTGTGCCTTGGAATCAAACTTTTTCAAGTTTTGTTAGTATAAAATGAGCCAAATATATCAGAGGCAGAGTGAGGGAATAGTTACCAATAGTTCCTATACCAATTGTCTTATTCTCTTGTTCTCCTTCATAACCTTCATAGCCATGAGGCTTAAGTTCCAAATCTTGGAGAAGATGCCTTTTTCTCTTGAATGTTGAGAGCTCTGTGCATCAGGTTCCATGATTGATGTTACAACCTTGCTCCCTAGGATATCTCGTTTGATTCAGAAATTTATTCTTATAGAGATTCTGATTGTGATTCAGAGGCAATTGCTTTTGTGCTTCTTCATATTCTTCTTTTGAGGATTTAGATACTTCAGTGCTTGTCATCAGTATCATGTTTGCTTTTCATTTAAGCAGAATCTTCTCTAGAGTTTCCCTCTATATCCATCAGAGCTTTCTTCATGACCTAGACGAGTTCCTTCTATGTCTTTTATTTTTTGATGTAGGAACACTACATTTGTAGTAATATGTCTTCTTCTGCGTAAGGTAGGAGACCTTGTTGACAAATAAATACTCTTTTTGAGTGAAGTTTGACCTCACAAATCCACATATTCTTCTTTGGCCTCTAGAGTTGAATTGATCATGCTTCCAGCGTTGGTTGATGATTCTTTAGAGCCAAATAATTCTTTTAATGTCCATTTTCTTCTTGCTTGATATCATGATTACTCAGAGAACTATTCAACTCTTCAGTTCAGATTTGTGAATAAATTGATAGTAGTGATCTGTCATACCCCAAAATTTACCCGTTAATATTACAAGGCATTTCTAAGGCACTCCAACTTATTTTTCAAGGCATTGATCTTAAAAGAGCAAGGACCCAGCACACAGATGACAAAATCCAGAAAATGGCCTAAACTGGTTTGCTCGCTAGGCGAGCAATTCCTTCGCCTAGCGAACCCTTCGCTACGCCACTCGCCTAGCGAAGCTTGCGAATACCAGAAAATTCTGGGCTTCATTCTGAGCCCATTAGGTCATAAAAAGAGCATTATAAATACCACAACTTCAGTGAGAAAAAGGGAGAACGAAAACGGAAGAAAAACGGGAAAGAGGTGGACGAACCGGAACCCTAGCAATCAAACCCTGGAGGCTAACCAAGAGAATTCAGAGCAACCCTAAAGGAAACCCTGAAGGCAACTCATCTGCACAAAGGTTACCTCCGCCCAACTGAATCCGATATCAAAAGTGATCCGCCAATTCAACGTTGCAATTCAATTGCAAACAGGTTTGCGCATCACTACTGTTTTATGCTTCCAACCTGTAATCTCTAAATACATAATGCATCATGACTGAATTTTTGGATATGTAATTAGATTTTGCATGTGAGTTTAAGTATGCCTGAATATCCTGAATGTTTGACCATGTTATTTCTGTAATTGAATGCCATAGGGTTCGGAGTTCCGGAAATTGTACTGCTATCAAACTCAAAACCCGTAGCCGCTCGCTAGCACATTGCTAAGCGAGCATGTAGCGAGCACTCGCTAAGCCTTCGCTAGGCGAGGCAGCAGCGAACATGACAGTCGCTGAATTTTTCTGTTCTGCTTTATGCCGACCTGATCCGATTCATTATAATCATGCATTATTACTACTGCTGTGTTTCTTTTGTAGTGCAATTCTCAATTGCACTCTGTCTCGATATTCTAACCTGTTTGCTGAATCTTGTAAGGGCTTACATACTCCCGAAGAAACGGCCTGCTAGGTATTCCACTTTATTTGTGGGATACCCTTATGGAGACATATTTGGAATTGCCTAATTGATCATAATATGGACCTAATTACCTAATTGATTACAACTACCTAATCGATTGTAAAATATTGCCGTTGAATATGTGATTTTGGACCTCTCTTTGTTGCCTTACGATATTACGGTATTATGGTCACATCCCGCGAATGTGGGGATACACTTAGCAAAGACCCTTCGATTAAATCATCATGTCCCTATAAAATAAATCACAGTCCCTCGGATGTTGCCTGCGAATATATGATTTTGTCCCTCGATGACCCTCCGTTGTAGCCTACGGTTAAATGATGATTGTCCCTTCGAATGCTAAGGTATCCTTACAAATGTTGCCTTCAATGACCAATCGATGACCCTACGATGTCCCTTTTACATCCAAAGGATAAAACTACTTACTTCTCAATAGTAAGGACAGTTTTACCCTCATAAGGATAGGAAATGCCCATAAAAGCCTTGGGTAGGTATAACCCTTAATTGCTGACTCACAACCTAAAACATTTTTCACACCCCACACCTTTCAAAACATCTTTTAGAAAATCACCACTTGGTATACATTCATACTAGAATCATTACCGAGTTATATTTTTCTAAACAACTTTCAAAACTAAATGAGATAACCACTTTGTATACATTCATACAAGAATCATTACAAAGTTAAATTCTCTTCTCAAAACATTTTCTAAACAATTCACAAACACTTTTTTCAGACAAGAAAAAAATAACATAAGTGATCAAGCAATTAAGAGCCCATGGATAACCATGGATACAAAGGGTGCTAACACCTTCCCTTTGTATAATGTACCTCCCGAACCCAAAATCTAATTAAGGTCTTTCCTGTTCTTTTCCACCTTTCCTTATTGGATAAAAGAAAAGTCGGTGGCGACTCTTGCTATCCGCGACATTTGCTTTCCAAAGCAAAACACACCAAAGTCAGTTCACCGTATGACAGAACTGGCGACTCTGCTGGGGACCCTTAAAAAGAGAGGTTACCTTAAAAACAAGATCACTTATTCAAATTGTCTGATTTACTTTTAGGGGATTGCTTGGGTATTTTATGCTTGAGTGAAAGATCCTACACCCGGATCTAGTGTACCTTAGGTAAGTAGCAAAAGATCATCGCGACTATCCGGCGTATACTGGAATGGTCAAAATGATGGCTACGGTTAATGTGACACTTTGGATGTCCTGATGTTCCTCATGTTTACTTGAGGAAAAATTTGGCTTCCGCGTGGTGTCATCAAAGCATTAACCAGACCTTTAGAACCCTAATTGACTCATCCTAGCCATTAGAAAGTAGTGAGATAACTGACTCCGGTTCCGACTGGGGTTGGTTGAGACTCGATACTACACTCTTTGAGATTGGACTTTAGGGAAGCTTCGGTCAACCACTTGGTGTTGCACTGAAGTGGACTTAAAGGAAGGTCAATTATTTGAGATCCTTCTAGAACCTGGTTACTATTCTAGGACAGGTTGAACCAACCAAACTTCAGTGGGGAGGGTACTTATCTATGAAACTCATGCCAGCCTTAAAACCTAGGAAGGATTGTTGTGTGACTTGTTTGTGCTTGTTGTTTACTTAACGTCATAACATCATAACATCATAACATCATGACATTGCACTAATCATTTCAAGGACTTAGGGATTTAACTTTGCTCTGTTTCGTAAGGCTATGGCTTCCAGGAAGACCATCCGGATCAATTTTGTAGCAATCTCTCCTCAACTCAAGGATTTAGTGTCAGAACTTCCCGATCAGGCTCAGTTCATCAAGAAACATGGTTCTCTCCTCAATTTGGTTACCACTGGTTTCAAAGAAGATATGATGAGAGTCCTATTCCAGTTCTTCGATCCTAAACATCATTGCTTCACATTCCCAGATTATCAGTTGGTACCCACATTAGAAGAATTTTCCAAGCTGCTTGGGATACCTATTCTTGATCAAACACCTTTCAGTGGTTTAGAAAAGATTCCGAAGTCTGAAGAAGTTGCCGCAGCTTTACACATGACAAAGTCAGACATTGAAACCAATTGGGTAACAAGAAGTGGAATTAATGGTTTACTTGCCAAATTGCTGATAAATAAGGCCCGAGAATTCCTAAAAGTTATGAATGTCCAGGCTTTCGAAGATGTTCTAGCATTACTAATCTATGGTTTGGTGCTATTTCCTAACCCGGATCAATTCATAGATATGAATGCTATTAAGATATTTCTCACTCATAACCCTGTGCCTACCTTGCTTGGAGACATTTTGCATTCCCTTCACACCCGTACTATGAAAAGGCAAGGGACTCTCATGTGCTGCATACCTTTATTATCTAGGTGGTTTATTTCGCACCTTCCTCAATCAGTCTTGAAGAATGAGCAGAATTTGAAATGGTCTCAAAGGATAATGTCACTCTCCCATTCAGACATCCGTTGGTGTCCTCATCCCGAAGAAAATGTTATCCTCATTGACCGTTGTGGAGAATTCCCTAACGTACCGCTCCTGGGGATGAGGGGAGGTATTACTTATAACCCAGCTTTAGCCCTACGTCAGTTTGGTTATGCTCGAAGAGATGGTCCACATGAAATAATTATTCAAGGCACTGTGTTTGACTATGACAACGACTCTCAAGGTCTCCGTCAAAGGTTTGTACGAGCTTGGGGCATGGTGAAAAGAAGCGTTTTAGGACAGAAAAACTCCATTCCTATGGAACCTTATCTCAGATGGGTACGCGCAAGAGCTCGTGAACTTGGCATGCCATATCTTGCAGTCGGACCGCTGATGGTTGAGCCAGAAGTTGAAGGAGGTGTTTCTCAGATCATTCCTTATCCAGATATGCCTACCAATGTTGAAGAATTGAAGAGATCCTGGATCCAGTTAAGAGAGGAAAGGGATACTTTTGAGACTCAGTTCGTTGCAGAAAGGAAGAAAGTATTAGAGCTCACCAGCCAGCTTAATGAAGAACGAAGACTCAATACATATCTTCGCCCGAAAAGAAGCCGCCCCTGGGAGACTTGAGCTTTTATTGTATTTTATTATTTATTGTAATAAACATTTATTAAAAATTATTAATAAAAGTCCCTTCTTGGTGGTTTACGCAAAGTTAAATTCCAAAAGTCCTTGAAAACATTTCATACATTGCATAGCATGACATAACATTGCATAACAGGTATTCTAAAGGATCTATGTTCTCACGGTCTTCCTATTGCAAACAGAAAAATGGCCCTCGAACAAACTGTCAAAGATCTCCAAGCTCAGAATGCTCAATTCCAGGAGATGATGCTGAGCTTATCCAAGGGGCAAGAAGAACTGAAGGCTCTCTTGCTCGAGAAGAAGAAAGACAAGAAACCTGTGAGTTACATTAACCCGGGAAGGAGGCTTAAAGGACAGGCTGCAGGAGTCAAGATTAGACTTTCGAAGGATTAAGAAGAGGAGACATAAAATGATTCAGAAGATGAGAATGCTGATCCTCTCAACCAGGAGGACGACGATGAAGATTATGAAGATGAACAGTACTCTCCAAAAGAGGATAAGTATAAGTTGTTGGAAGAACGCATGCTAGCTATGGAGGGTCAGAAGGCGCCCGGTCTGGATTTTGAAAGCTTGGGACTGGTCTCTGATGTGGTCATTCCTCGCAAATTCAAGATCCCCACTTTCACTAAGTATGATGGTGCGTCTTGTCCTCAGATGCATATGAGAGCTTATGTGAGAAAGATTCAGCCGTATAACACTGATAGGAAACTATGGATCCATTTCTTCCAGGAGAGCCTGTCTGGCACACAGTTGGAGTGGTATTATCAGCTCGAGAGCTCTAACATCCGCACCTGGACTGATTTAGCGACAACTTTCTACAAGCACTACCAGTACAATTCTGAATTGGCGCCTACTCGGCTACAGTTGCAGAATATGACTATGGGATCTAAAGAAAGCTTCAAAGAATATGCTCAGAAATTGAGAGATTTGGCTGGCAGAGTCAAACCCCCTATGACTGATCGAGAATTAGTGGACATGTTCATGAGCACACTGACTGGCCCATTCTACAGCCATCTATTGAGGAGTTCCTCGTCGGGTTTCCCTGAACTTATATTAACAGGTGAACATGTTGAAAGCGGCATTCGAAGTGGAAAGATATAGGCGGCTACCTCTGATCCTCCGGAGACTCCTAATGACATCACTGCCCCTCTGCCTAACCATGACGAGACTGTCAATGCTGTGGAAGATGCTGATAACGATTGTGACTTGGATAGTTGGATTTTCCTAACAATTGGTGACGGACTCAATAATTAGAAGGCTGAAGACACTATCCTGATTTCCTTTAGTCAGGAGTAATTGTTATTGCTTATTTTAATGTATTAAATTTTGTTAAAGGTTTTGTCATTTTTATAAGCATATTCACATTCAATAAATCAATGGACCTTTTGCATTCAAATATTGCGCTCTTTATTTTTCCTGTCATTTTTCAAACAAGCTATGTTTTCTTGCACACACTCACGTGACAATTTGCCGATCCATATCCACTCTGGATCCTGTGGATAATAATTCTGCTACTGTTCATTATGACTTTGAAAATCCGATCTACCAAGCCGAGGATGGAGGTGAGGAAGATTGTGAAGTACCTGAGAACTTGCCAGACTGTCACTGCAAGAAGAAAAGACCATACAGCCGCAGGAATAATCAATTGAAACTGTGAATCTGGGTACTGAAGTAGACAAGAAAGAAGTCAAAATAGGAGCAGGCTTGGAAAACAGTGTCAAAGAAATATTGAGTCGGATGTTACGTGACTATGTAGAGGTTTTCGCTGGAAAAATCAAGAGATGATATGGAATGATGAATGTCAAGAAGCTGTTGACAAAATCAAGAAGTATCTCCAAGAACCTATAAATCTGATGCCACCAGTTGAAGGAAGACCTCTAATCATGTATTTGACCGTGTTAGAAAATTCAATAGGGTGTGTGTTGGGGCAACATGACGAGTCTGGTCGAAAAGAGCATGCAATATACTACCTTAGCAAAAGGTACCGACTGTGAAACAAGATACTCACAGCTCGAGCAAACTTGATATGCTTTGGCTTAGGCTGCTCGCCGACTAAGACAGTATATGTTGAATCATACCACTTTATTGATTTCTAAGATGGATGTTATCAAATATACATCTGAGAAACCTGCTCTCTCCGGAAGAACAACAAGATGATTGCTGAACTCTGCACGCAGTTCAAAATAAAACACCATAACTCTTCTCCGTACCGGCCAAAGATGAATGGCGCCGTGGAGGCTGCTAATAAGAATATTAAGAAGATCATACAAAAGATGACAGTAACGTACAAAGACTGGCATGAGATGTTACTGTTTGCTCTTCATGGTTATCGCACTTCAGTACGCACTTCGACGGGGGCAACTCCTTTCTCTTTAGTCTACGGAATGGAAGCCGTCTTACCGGTGGAAGTTCAGATTCCCTCTCTAAGAATCATGAAAGAGACAGGTTTAGACGAGGATGAATGGATTCAAACTCGACTCGATCAGATAAATTTGATTGATGAAAAGAGACTTGCGGCTGTTTGTCATGGGCAGATATATCAGAAGCGCATGACCCAGGCATTCAACAAAAAGGTCAAGAGACGAGTGTATCAAATTAGCGACTTGGTGATCAAGCGTATCATTCTACCACAAAGTGATCCCAGGGGCAAATGGACTCCCACATACGAAGGGCCATTTGTAGTTAAGAAGGTATTCTCTGGTGGAGCCATGATGCTCGCTACGATGGATGGCGAAGATTTCCCGCATCCCGTGAACGCGGACATAGTTAAAAAATACTACGCATAAAAGAGACCCGCTAGGTCGACGTATCTAGGCAAAAGTAAGGGCATCCCGGCGAACCAAAAGGGTTCGGGCAAAAATTAGGGATAAACATATAAAAAGGTACACCCGGCAAGTCGAAAACCTGAAAAGGCGGCTTGGGCAAAAAAGGGTATCCTGGTGGACTGAAAACCTGAAAAGGCGGTCCAGGCAAAAATTAGGGATTAAAAGCGTATGACTATGTCCCGTTCTCAGACAGCTTCATCCAAGTTCAAGGGACTGAACAAGCCAATCACTTCTATCCGACAGCAGGAGATGAGATGCTTGAAGACATAATGACAGTAGCAGAATTAAAATCAATAGGACTCTTTTTCTTCATAGCTTTTTCTTTGTTGTCTCGACGATTTCCTCTCACTAGGATTTCTGTCTCCTTGTACACAAATTGCCTGTTTATAGGCCCTCTTTCAAAATCAATACAACTTTACTCTCAAAAAGATGCTTTTGTTTTACTTTCTCTGTTTTGTTTGCGTAAACGTCCATTGATTTAATTTGAATTGATATGTGCATTTGAATATGATCGATGTTTACCAAAACACATGCATAAAACGGAAATAGCAATCACTACAAGACTGCAGGATCGAGGAAAGATCTAACCATGCTTTCCAATAAATCCGTTGCCAATTCTACTCCCCAGCAAAGCCAGTTATTCCCCAGAAAAAGTCGGCATTACTAGACAGACTGGTCACCTCTTCCATCCCCCGCCAGGCTTCTGTTAAATATTTCTACCATCAGACGGAAATCAAGTATCCCTAGATGAGAAAGGGTCATCAATACAAGTATCTCCAACCAGAAGATGGGGATTTATTTTCCCCAGGGAGTCGCCAGAAAAAAACTTTTCAGACGCATAATTCATTCATTACATCATTTCACAGCATACGCATGCATACATTGTTCGCATTTATTTTCATAAGCATAAAATATCTCATGCATCATGACATGGCATCAAGCTAACTTTATTTTTCAGGTTAATTATCCTCCTAGTACAGTCAAAACAAAGGTCCATTCAGACGGACATCTTTATCAATTACATTCGAGATTTAATTATATCTCTCAGATACAATCCATATGGACATTTATTCCGACAGGCACTCTGATGGTGGCATCTTTAAGCCCACCCCAGATATTCATTGCAAATACAACATATACTATCAGATATGGCCTAGCGTACGGTTCATTCTGATTCAGCTCAACATATGACTCCTTCAACTCAGATACGATCTAACGTACGATCCATTCTGATCCTCAAATCCTCAGATACTGCCTAGCGTACGGTACATTCCGGGGTGTAGTCTAGCGTACGACTACTTTCTTCTTCAGATGCAGCCTAACGTACGGCTCATTCTGTAACTCCAATACGGTCTAGCGTACGACCCATTTGGACCTTCAAATCCTCAGATACTGCCTAGCGTACGGTACATTCCGGGGTGTAGTCTAGCGTACGACTACTTTCTTCTTCAGATGCAGCCTAACATACGGCTCATTCTGCAACTCCAATACGGTCTAGCGTACGACCCATTTGGACCTTCAAATCCTCAGATACTGCCTAGCGTACGGTACATTCCGGGGTGTAGTCTAGCGTACGACTACTTTCTTCTTCAGATACAGCCTAACGTACGGCTCATTCTGCAACTCAGATACGATCTAACGTACGATCCATTCTGATCTTTCATCCCCAGCGAAGTCACCCGCTTAATGGATAACTCTTTCTGTTACTCGGATACGATCTAGCGTACGATCTATTCCGATCTTTACCTCTCCCGAGGCAGTCTAATAGACGGTTCATTCTGCTACTCAGACACGATCTAGCATAGGGTCCATTCTGATCCTTTATTCCCAGCAGCGTATGATCCATTCTGATCTTTCATCATCAAACTTCCCGGATGGCATCTTTAAGCCCATCTCCATTAGGAATAACCTCTGATTAACAAGTGCAAATTTTTGGGGCATTCTAGTGTTCAATAATCTTCCACCTCCAGACCACGAATGGCGTACACACCATTCTAACTCTTTCGGTTCAAGAATATTGAACAGGGGCAGCTGTCATACCCCAAAATTTACCCGTTAATATTACAAGGCATTTCTAAGGCACTCCAACTTATTTTTCAAGGCATTGATCTTAAAAGAACAAGGACCCAGCACACAGATGACAAAATCCAGAAAATGTCCTAAACTGGTTTGCTCGCTAGGCGAGCAATTCCTTCGCCTAGCGAACCCTTCGCTACGCCACTCGCCTAGCGAAGCTTGCGAATACCAGAAAATTCTGGGCTTCATTCTGAGCCCATTAGGTCATAAAAAGAGCATTATAAATACCACAACTTCAGTGAGAAAAAGCGAGAACGAAAACGGAAGAAAAACGGGAAAGAGGCGGACGAACCGGAACCCTAGCAATCAAACCCTGGAGGCTAACCAAGAGAATTCAGAGCAACCCTAAAGGAAACCCTGAAGGCAACTCATCTGCACAAAGGTTACCTCCGCCCAACTGAATCCGATATCAAAAGTGATCCGCCAATTCAACGTTGCAATTCAATTGCAAACAGGTTTGCGCATCACTACTGTTTTATGCTTCCAACCTGTAATCTCTAAATACATAATGCATCATGACTGAATTTTTGGATATGTAATTAGATTTTGCATGTGAGTTTAAGTATGCCTGAATATCCTGAATGTTTGACCATGTTATTTCTGTAATTGAATGCCATAGGGTTCGGAGTTCCGGAAATTGTACTGCTATCAAACTCAAAACCCGTAGCCGCTCGCTAGCACATTGCTAAGCGAGCATGTAGCGAGCACTCGCTAAGCCTTCGCTAGGCGAGGCAGCAGCGAACATGACAGTCGCTGAATTTTTCTGTTCTGCTTTATGCCGACCTGATCCGATTCATTATAATCATGCATTATTACTACTGCTGTGTTTCTTTTGTAGTGCAATTCTCAATTGCACTTTGTCTCGATATTCTAACCTGTTTGCTGAATCTTGTAAGGGCTTACATACTCCCGAAGAAACGGCCTGCTAGGTATTCCACTTTATTTGTGGGATACCCTTATGGAGACATATTTGGAATTGCCTAATTGATCATAATATGGACCTAATTACCTAATTGATTACAACTACCTAATCGATTGTAAAATATTGTCGTTGAATATGTGATTTTGGACCTCTCTTTGTTGCCTTACGATATCACGGTATTATGGTCACGTCCCGCGAATGTGGGGATACACTTAGCAAAGACCCTTCGATTAAATCATCATGTCCCTATAAAATAAATCACAGTCCCTTGGATGTTGCCTGCGAATATATGATTTTGTCCCTCGATGACCCTTCGTTGTAGCCTACGGTTAAATGATGATTGTCCCTTCGAATGCTAAGGTATCCTTACAAATGTTGCCTTCAATGACCAATCGATGACCCTACGATGTCCCTTTTACATCCAAAGGATAAAACTACTTACTTATCAATAGTAAGGACAGTTTTACCCTCATAAGGATAGGAAATGCCCATAAAAGCCTTGGGTAGGTATAACCCTTAATTGCTAACTCACAACCTAAAACATTTTTCACACCCCACACCTTTCAAAACATCTTTTAGAAAATCACCACTTGGTATACATTCATACTAGAATCATTACCGAGTTATATTTTTCTAAACAACTTTCAAAACTAAACGAGATAACCACTTTGTATACATTCATACAAGAATCATTACAAAGTTAAATTCTCTTCTCAAAACATTTTCTAAACAATTCACAAACACTTTTTTCAGACAAGAAAAAAATAACATAAGTGATCAAGCAATTAAGAGCCCATGGATAACCATGGATACAAAGGGTGCTAACACCTTCCCTTTGTATAATGTACCTCCCGAACCCAAAATCTAATTAAGGTCTTTCCTGTTCTTTTCCACCTTTCCTTATTGGATAAAAGAAAAGTCGGTGGCGACTCTTGCTATCCGCGACATTTGCTTTCCAAAGCAAAACACACCAAAGTCAGTTCACCGTATGACATCATCATATCCCTTTGCCTCATTGGTTAACTACTGATTAACTTCTACACTTTGTCTGTTGTAGTGACCTTTGTCTAAGACTTTCAAACCAAAACAAGAGTTTGAAATTTTAAGCATCATGTACTCAAAATTTCACCAATCCTTATTTTGAAGGCCTCATACTTGAAACAATGAGTCATTCTCAAAGATTCAAATGAAGACTTAGCAAAGCTTCCATTTGCAATATCTTCATACTCATTGTAAGAAATAGAATTCAAGGAGATAAATTTAAATCCAAGATAATTCTATTTGTATTTCTTTGTTGTTCATTCATCTTGTTTAGTTTAACATCACCAACATCCGCAGGATGTGTGCATGTGACGAATTAATGATCTTTTATCATTGTTGCTTGTGTTGCCCTAATGTGTTTAGAAAAATGGATCTTTTTATGATATAATTAAGTGTTTAACATAATCTAGTCAATAACATGATCGGTGCTCTGATACCAATTGAAGGTGTAGGTTACACAAGAAATGAGAGAGGCATGGGGGGGAGGGGGTGAATTGTGTTTCAAGTATGACAACATTTTATTTCCCAAAACAAATAGAAGAATCACAACAACAATAATAGTAAGAACAATGATAAAATATACAAGTACTTTATCCCGGTTCACCATTAACTAGGCTACATCCAGTGCACCCATTTGAGTGATTTCTCCTTAGACAAAGACTTAATCCAATAATCAATCTAATTACAAAATAATGATAGCCTATCCTGATTTCTTAAGAATTCTGACCTACCCGGTCCTCTAAGAAATATAGCGATCATTGTCTCCTTAAGATCCTGACCAACCTGGTCTCTTAAGGAGATGTATCCTCTTTGACTACCTTTCAAAGCCCTCTCAAGAACCTGACCAACATGGTCGCTTGAGAATTACAACCTCAAGGATAAACTATCATTGCCCTCTAAAGATCCTGACCATATGGTTTCTTGAGGAAAATAACCAACCTTGGTTATTACAAAGTTGTGTTCAAAGTTTGCTTCTTGATAAGCTGATAACATACCACATGAAAATCAAATGAATACAATTAGAAGATGTACAATGAAAGTTCTAAGTATTTATCTCTTTTTTGAGTTGTGGTGTTGTAACTTCAGCGTCTGTTAAGACTCACACACATCCACATGCACGCCTATATCCACACACACTTATTTCCATATTCTTCTTCCTCAAAATATATAGGAGATGAATATATCCTTTAGAGTAAGGAACCGTTGGAGGGTAGAATAAGAATTGACCTTAAATTATCCGTTATATGAAGGTCATTCCATTTTCAACAGCTGAGTTGCACTTGAAGTAGATAGTTGTTTGATGATGGGTAGTGAGAAGCTTTTTTACTTTGAAAGTAGATTTACTTTTGTACTTCTGTCACATCAAACGGTATTGACTTTTAATTCAAATCTTCTAGTCAAAGGCTTCTTATGCAAGTGGATTGAAGCTTGAGTAGAGATTAGAGTTTGTTTTCATAAGACAATCTCTTTTTGGTTGTACTTTCCTTGAGTGTTCTTCTAGTCATAATCATAGTATTCATATAAAATATGAAGTGAAGCTTGATCAGAGTCCATAGCCTAGATGTTTCAGACTACAAAGTCTATTCAGAGTGAGACTTGAAAGTATCAGAGTCTAGATTAATTCTGAACAAGAAATGCAGGAGCACTTAATAGTTTTTACAAATGTTTTGACTGTTTAAGAGGCATTTCCCTTTACTTACTAACTTCTAGCCAGAGGCTTCTAATATAATTTGATGAAGCTTGAGTAGAATTCTCAGGATGTCTTCAGAACTTAGAGAGACTTCAATGTTCTTGGAGTACTACGTTGTGAGACTAAAACAAACTTGTAGTCAGAGCTTATATCAGAGATTGACTGGATGGTTTATGTTCAAAGTGTGTCTTCTCTTTAGAATCTGCTTTCAGCTTTCTCCAGACTTAGTATGCTTTCATATTGACTTCTTCAATGGTATAACTTTCTTCAAAGTATGGGTTTTATAATTGATGTTGTTCATGCCTTGCTTCAGACTTTGCTTTTAATATGATGTTTTCTTTCCATTAGAATTTTCTTTCTTCTGATTTACCTATCATAGTTGACTTCTTCAGAGTCTTCAACTATCAGTGTTGCCTTTAGACTTAACATTAGAAGTTTCTTGATCAGAAACTGCTTCACTCAACATTTGCTCTCTTCATTTAGATTCTATTTTAGCCTTTAAATTTATGCACACTTAACAAAACAGTTAGTGCATAAAATTGTCCTTCTTCACTTTGTTATCATCAAAACTTAAAGGTATGTAGATGTAGAACCAAACGTGTTCTTACAATCTCCATCTTTTAGATGATGACAAACAATTGTATTTTAATTAATAATTTTTACTTGGATAATCATGTTTATAAAATATCTGAGTTTGGTTTGCAAACTATAACACCCCAACTTTTAAATAGAGTATTTTATTTAATTATTGGTGTATTTTATTCACCATACTTGAATTTTAGTGTTTTTCGGTGTATAAGAGTATTTTGATAATTTAATAATTACCGGGATTATAAGATATGAGAGCAGAAAATAAAATATTATTATTGAATTAATGCGGATAATTAGACATATTTAATTACTTTGTAATAGGATGAAGAAGTAGGAAATATAGAAAATCTAGAATTAAATAATTATTTGAATTAAATATTTATTTAATTTGAATAATAATTTATAAAAATTGAGAATGGGGGAGAAGTTGAGTTTTTTAAGAAGTTGCAAGGTTGAATTGGAATAATGAGATATTGTGGATGGAAACTGTAAATTAGGAAAACCCATTGGGTTATATAAATAAAATATTGGGATTTGGGAACACATTTACGTGAAAACTGAGAAAAGTTGGAGAGCGACTACGAGGAACCCTAAGGGAGAGCGTGAGGAAGGAAAAGCCAAGCTTTACCAAACACACTACAATTTCAAGGTAGGAGGGATTATCTTCTTATGGGTGATTTAGGTATGTAGGATAGTGATGGATCCTTATACTTATATCAATGTCTTGGGATTTATGCTATTTTTTCTAATTTCATTAATTTAAACGATCGGTGTAAATTGGCCATATAAGATTTATGCAAAACCTTATTGACACGATTATTGGAATTGTTTTTCTGTATGATTGCACTGAGACCCAAAAATGGGATTTGGGATAAATCCCCCACGATCTCTTCAGTGTTATTGTTTGTAGGTTTATAGACCTTTTGTTGATGATAATGATATTGTATGAATTTTGTGTTGTGTTGTGTGATTAACTCTGCAGAGTTGGGATTTTTCTATGGGAAATCGAACTACTCTCCTTGGGTAATTTGGTTTCCCAATTTTGTGATGTTTGATGAACCTTGCTCTATTTCCCCTAATTTCCTATAATTGATTAGTTTTCCTAAATTTTTTCCGAAATGTAGTAAAACCTTGATTTTATTTTTTTATGAGACCCTTAACATGAAAAATTAGATTTTCTGACAGAAACTTAAAAATCAAAACTTTTTGAAAAATAAATTGAAAATCGGTTCCGGAGGAGTCTGCGATAGAGCTGCAACGGTGCCAGGAAGGATCAATCGCGTCGACGGCGGTAGCAGGGATGTGTCACTAGAGCAGATCGGCGCAGGTGAGCCACGCGGAGACATTCGTCAGTGGCCGAAGGTCGGTCGATTTCGAAGGTGATTTTCGGGCTTTCAGGCTGTTTTAGAAAAAAAAATCTTGAGTTCGAGCATTTTCGGCAGTTTTTGAGTTCGGGAGTCCGTTAGTGATTTTTTTGAGTAACTTTTGATGTTATAAACCTTTTAGTGACTTTAGGGTGACTTTTGAGTAAATTGAGTAAACCAGCCTAAGATTATGCTTAGTAGAGTTATCACCTGTGAACCTTTATCCTTAGAGCAATTGAGTACCTTAGAGTACTTTTGGGGATACTCTAGAGTTATTTTTGAGAATTGTGAGGTGACTTGTGAAATTCATCTGTTACATGGGCTACCTTGAAGAAGATCATGGAATGGATAAGATTGGATGTGGCCATCTTTATTTGATGCCTTGCTCTTCAAGATAATATAATTGTGCATTTGTGTGTTGCTTGATTCTAAAAGTCCAAGGGAATTCTGGGTTTCTATTGACATTCTTGTCTATTGGATTACTACCCATTTGGTCAGATCTTTTCAACTCTTAACTTTTAATTTTGTACATAGGATTAGTCTATTCACCTTCTCCCCATTTCTTTAATTTCAAAATATCTCCCTCCTTTTTCAAAACCTTCTTTGATTGAACTTATTTTGCTCTAAACTTTGACCACTTTTGCAAAAAGATAGAAACTTTGGCCTTATGCCATTGCATTTTCAAACTTCCTTTCTTAAATCAAACCTGTAAATAGACTTAACTATACTCGACTTAAACTTTCAAAAAGCCAAAAAGAACTAACTCATTCAAACCATTTTTAGGCCTTTGTGCCTTTCAAACTTAATTTTTGTTAAAAGCAATGCATCCATTTTGAATTTTGTATCACGAACTACGAGGTTTTGATCCCTCATTTTTATGTTGGTACCTAGGCACAAGACCGAAGGTCTTGCCAAACATAAAAATATAATTAATGAATTCTTTTCTCATCCCCCCATTCTATTTGTTTGTAAACATCACTTTGTACCAAATACATATGCACACAAAAAGGGCTCCCTAGGATTACCTAGGACACTTTGGGTGCTAACACCTTCCCTCTGTGTAACCACCCCCCTTACCTATAATCTCTGACATTTTATTAGTTTTGATTTGAAAACTTCTTACCTTTTGGGTTTTGTTCGTACTTTTTTCCTTTTCCCTTGGAAACAATAAAAGTGTGGTGGCAACTCTTGTTATTTGATCTCTAGCTTATCCATAGCTTGATGATCATGAATTTACCGCTACAGCTCCCCCTAGATCAATGCTTGATAGAGATCAAAATTCTCCCCCTTGATCAATGCTTAAAAGAGATTTTGCTAGCTGCACTTTGTTAGACAAAAAGCATACAACACAATAACAATACTTCTCCCCCTTTGTCATTAGCAAAAAGGAAGGGAAAAGACTTAAAAAATAAAAAATATAACATAATAGGTGTATGGAAATATACCAAGAATAAAATACATTTAAGCATAAATAAATTAAAATAAATGGAAAATCGTGACAGGT
Source organism: Lathyrus oleraceus (assembly GCF_024323335.1). Classification (NCBI taxonomy): domain Eukaryota; kingdom Viridiplantae; phylum Streptophyta; class Magnoliopsida; order Fabales; family Fabaceae; genus Lathyrus; species Lathyrus oleraceus. The sequence continues at coordinate 477,443,840 of NC_066580.1, read as the reverse complement.
GTAATTGGTTAACCTTATATGGTTAATCAATTACAACACCAAATAGAACAGAAAATGCGCAAGGGAAAGAGGTGTTAATCGGCTACCCTATTATGGTTAATCGGTTAACACCTAACAAAAAAATAGCTACATAGCAGGCAACAGGTAGAAATTTCCCCCAAATTATCACTTTGACATGTTATAACATATAATATTGCAACTTTGGATTAACCATTCATGTTATGAAAATTATTTTAGCATCATGTAAAATGAAAATTTGTAAATATAGTGACAAACTCACATTCTTAAAATTTAAGTAAGATTTTGAAATTTGATATTTTGTGTACCTTTGATTCATTATAGAGTATAATGAATAAATATTGAGGAATTATATGTCACCTTCATTTATAATTCCAAGCTCTCTCCTAATTTTGTAAAAAGCGTCTAAAGAAAGCGGCTTTGAGAAGATATCTGCGAGTTGATTCTGAGTATCGAGGAAGGAGATATCAGTGTCACCTTTTAGAACACGATCCCTTAGGAAGTGATGTCTAATGTCGATGTGTTTGGTTCTCGAGCATGATTGGATTCTTTGAAATATTGATTGCACTTGTTTTGTCGCATTTGAGAGAGATGCTACCTAGATTTACACCATAATCGAGAAGTTGTTGCTTCAACCAAAGTATTTGTGCACAACAACTACCACTGACGATATATTATGCTTCTGCAGTGCTGAGAGCCACACTTGCTTGATTTTTATATGACCAAGAAACTAGAGCATTTCCAAAAATGTGACATGTTCCACTCGTGCTTTTCCTGTCCATCTTACATCCTGCATAATCTACATCAGAGAAACCAACAAGACTACATTACATTTGGGGTACCATAAGCCGACATTGGATGTTCCTTTGAGATACTTCATTATTCTCTTCACAACAGTGAGATGAGATTCCTTTGGACATGCTTAAAATCAAGCACATAAACATACACTAAACATAATATCGGGTCGACTAGCCATTAGATACAACAAGGAACCAATCATACCTCGATACTTAGTGATATCAATTGGAGTTCCGGATTCATCATGATCAAGATATGTCCCCGATCCCATTGGAGTGGCTATATCTTTGCAAGCATCCATGTCAAATCTTTTGAGAAATTATTTGCAATATTTAGATTGATTGATGAATATCTCATTCTTTGTTTGTTTGATGTGCAACCCAAGTAAGGAGTTTAACTTACCCATCATGGACATTTCAAATTCTCCTTGCATGATTGTTGAGAATTCTTCACATAAGGATTCATTTTTGGATCCAAATATGACGTCATCTACATAAATTTGCACTAAAATAGTATGATGGTTAATTCTTTTGATAAACAAAGTAGTATCCACTTTACCTTTTTCGAAACCATGTTCGTAAAGAAAATTACTTAACCTATCATACCAAGCCCTTGGTGCTTGCTTCAATTTGTACAAGGCCTTCTTGAGCTTGTACATATGATTAGGATGTTTGAAGTCTTCAAATCCTGGAGGTTAACTTACATAAACTTCTTCAAGTATGTATCCGTTAAGGAGTGCACTTTTAATGTCCATTTGGTACAACTGAAAATTCAAAGAACAAGCATATGCCAATAATAATCTAATTGCCTCTAGTCTAGCAACAGGAGAAAATGTTTCCTCAAAGTCTATACCTTCCTCTTGATTATAGCCTTGGGCTACTAATCTTGCCTTATTCCTTACAATGATACCATTTTCATCTAGCTTATTTTTAAAAATCCACCTAGTACCAATAACATGCTTACCTTTTGGTTTAGGAACTAGATACCATGCTTGATTTCTTTCAAATTGATAAGTTCCTCTTGCATGGCTAGAATCCATTGATCATCATCTAAGGCATTTGTGACTTTAGAAGGTTCTATTTGATAAACAAAAGCCCTGTTGAGACAAGTATCTTTAAGATTCAATAGAGTAGATACTCCCTGATTTATGTCTCCAATAATTTTGTCAATGGGATGATCTTTATGCGTTCTCCATTCTTTAGGAAGATCTTCTTGATTTGTCTCTAGTTGAATGTGTTCCTCTTGGTCTTTTATTTGATCATGATTATTGACTTTGATAGAATATTCCGTAGGATTTCCTATAATTTCATCATCATCACAAATAACTTCATCCTCTTTCGAGGTGTTAGATTCATCAAACGAAACATGCATAGATTATTCAATTGTTAAAGTTATTTTGTTATAAATTCTAAAAACTTTACTAGAAAGAGAATATCCTAGAAAAATACCTTCATCGGATATCTCATCAAACTTATCGAGATTGTCTTTGTCATTGTTTAAGACAAAGCACTTACATCCAAAGATGTGAAAGTATGAGATGTTTGGTTTCCTTCCTCTGAAGTGTTCATAGGGGGTCTTTTTCAATATAGGTCTAATAATAATTTTATTACTTACATAGCATACCGTGCTCACCGCATCCGCCCCAAAATACTTTGGAAGATTTGAGCCGCTAAGCATAGTTATTGCAAGTTCCACAAGTGACCTATTCTCTCTCTCTCCACTAGTCCATTTTGTTGAGGAGTCCTTGGTGCCGAGAAATCATGAAAAATTCTATGTTCTTCGCAAAAATCTTCGAAGGAGGCATTTTGGAATTCTCCACCATGGTCGCTTCTTATGGATGCAATAGTTAGAGATTTCTCATTTTGGATTTGCTTAGCATATTTCTTGAACGTCTTGAATGCATCATTTTTCTGCACTAAAAAGAATGTCCAAGTGTATCTAGAAAAATCATCAACAATAACTAAAGCATACACATTACCTCTGAAGCTTCTTGTTCTTGATGGACCAAATAAGTCCATATGCAACAATTGTAGTGGCCTTGTAGTGGACACCACATTATTTGATATGAAAGTTGATTTGGTTTGTTTTCCCTTTTGACATGCATCGCATAATCTATCTTTGACAAACTTTATCTTAGGCAATCCAATAACAAGATCATGCTTTATTAGTTTATTCAAATGTTCCATATGAATATGAGCGAATCTTTTATGTCAAAGCCATGACTCATTACTGTTTTCCATAAGACATTTTACCTTCTAAGACACACCATCAAGGGAAATCATAAATATATTATTAAATCTCGTACCTTTATGTTTTACCTCTTGTGTGACTTCATCTTCAATCAAGTATTCATCCTTAGTGAACTTGTTTTTGAAGCCTTTGTCACAAAGTTGGCTAATACTTAGAAAATTGTGCTTTAGTCCTTTGACATAAATGACATCTTCAATGGATGTGAAAGGTGGTGCTCTAACTTTGCCTATACCAAGAATTCTTCCTTTGTCATTATTACCATAAATGACATAACCTTTGGCCTTTAATTCTAGATTTGAGAATTTGTTAATGTCTCCCGCCATATGCTTGGAACAACCACTATCAAGATACCAAAGGTTTGATGTGGTTTTCAAGCATACCTATAAAACAAATTAAGTTTTGTTAGGTACCCAAATTGCTTTAGGTCCTTTATAATTAGTGTCTTTCTTTATCCACACGTAATTCCCACTTGCTATGCTAAAATTTCTAACATAGCATGCATTAGGTGTATGGCCAACTATTCCATAATAAAAACAAGTAGGTTCAAAATTGCTTCTATATCTAGGAACATAAGATTTATTTTTAGAAAATATTTTTCTTTTAGGATAGTGATGAATATCTTTTGCCTTGTTCACTTTCTCTTTGGATGGTTGGTCATTAACTTTAACAAAGATAGTTTTACTAGAACTTGGTTTGAAAAACTTTGAATAACCAAGTCCACTTTTGTCATTGGAATATCTTTGTTGGCTAAAGACACATTTCAACCCAATTTGTCATTTCTCATACCTTTCAAGAACCCTTTTTAATTGGACAATTTGGAAAGAAAGTGATTCACAATTTTTATGTACAAAATTTTGTTTTTCACTAATCATCTTATGTTTTTCATCATCGACATCTTTTTCCATTGTCACGACTTTTTCTTCTAGAGTTGAAATTAGTTTCTTTTGAGATGATATTGTTTTATACAGAATTTTGCATTCTTTAAGAAGTTCATTTATAGCACCTTGTGCATCACTATCATACAGAGAAAACTCATTATTAACCTCATCTTCTTCATTGTTGGAATGGTGTGAAGTCATTAATACTAAATTTACACTTTCGTCGCTTTCCGATCTGGATGAAGAACTTATCTCATTATCTTCCCATGAAACATACGCCTTTTTATTCTTGAATTCCTTCTTGCCTTTAAAGCCACCTTTCTTTGAGAGTTTCGAACAATCCAACTTTATATGACCTTGCTTTCCACATTCATAGCATGTGATATCTTGTGTAGATGTGGAAGACTCCATTTTCCTGAAATGTTTATTTCTTTTCGCATAAAAGGATTTGTCATTTTTACCAAAAAACTTACCAAGCCTTTTAACAAGGAGCATGAAATTTTCATCTTCCTCCAGCACGCCATCATCTTTATCTTCCTTTGAGTTTACCTTCACAAAAATTCCTTTGGATTTCTTCTCTTGCCTTTCATGCTTTTCAAGTCTTCCAAGTTCAAGTTCATGTTTTTGGAGTTTTCTGAATAATGATGCGGACGTCATAGTAGAAACACTTTTCTTCTCCGATATGGCCGTTACTTTTGGTTGCCATTCTCTAGTCAAGGATACTATCACTTTAAGGTTGAGATCATCATTTGTAAAGGTCTTTCCGAGAGCAATTAAATTATTCGCCAAGTGAACAAATCTTTTCTGCAATGCAATAATGGATTCTCCGGACTGCATTATGAATATTTCATATTCTTGACTTAATTTGTTTAATCTGGATCTTTTAACTTCAGTGGTTCCTTCGTGAGTATCCACCAAAGTGTCCCATATTTCTTTTTCCAATTTACATTGAGATATGCGGAATAACTCATCCATACTTAATGCACTTTGAAGAATATTGATAGATTTCTTTTCATTAAGTATTCTTTTCTTATCGTCTTCATCATATGAATTTTTAACCTTCGGAGTGCCAACACCATTGACCACACTAGTTGGATTATGTGGAACATTTTCAACGATTTCCCATATACCATCTCCTTGTGCTTCTAAATATGCTTTCATGCGGATTTTCCAGAAGTCAAAATATTCTCCAAAAATTAGAGGGAGTTTGTTGCTACTACCACCATCTTTGAAAACCAGGTTTCCGCTTGCGGAAGCCATCTTCTTGATCTAAGGAGCAAGTTACCAATAACCCGCTCTGATGCCAAATGTAAGTTGAGTGTGTGCTTAAGAGGTGGGTGAATTATGTACTATGCTACTTTTTCCTATTTTGACTTGTTTTAAGAATCTTTCCTTAGAGATTACTATATGATGAATATAGTAAATGTTGAAAGATAAAGAACACTGAGAGATATCCTGGTTTCCCTCACAGATCGAGATTACTCCAGTCCCCTTTCAAAATAAAAGAGATTTTACTATTGTTAGGACTTTTACAAGACCCTTCCTAGTCTTTCTATATAGACACTAACAATCACACCAAGAAGAATCCTCTTGGATTTTTCACTAAGTTCAAAAAGAGAACAATCCTCCCTTTTAATGAATCTCTTGTTTCCAACAACCCTAGACAACAAGGATACACAAAGTAATCTGAATTTTTGATAAGTATGTAAAATGGAATTGTATATGTATCAATCCATGGATTGATCTTTTCCTTATAACAAACAAAACTCTCAATGTTACACAAGTGTTCACTATGAATGGAATGAAACTTGTGATGATTTTCTATGAAGGTTAAGTGCAGAAAGTTTCACTCTAAAAATTCCGATTTTGAACACTTAGAAAATATTTTGAAAGATGAAGAGAATATTTGAATGTTTGAAAATTTTGCAAAAGGAGGTGAGATTGAATGAAGAAATGATGTTTATATAACACTAACGCACCTTTACAAATCAGTGCAATTCATGAAAGGATGTCATGCTTCAAGAGCCATGATTGAAAAATAACAGAATGAAAAAATATAAAATTTTCAGGCACGGGTACAATGGTAATCGGTTAACCAAATATGGTTAATCGATTACACCCTTATAACGTGCAAATTATTTGAAAGTTTAAGCCCGTTAATCGATTAGCACCAGGAGGTTAACCGATTAACAGCTCTCCAGAATGCAAAAATGGTTAATTTTCAAAGATAAAACCTTTAGTATAATGCATCCAAACATATTAACTAAACATGATATGAATGTATGAGGACTTGAACACTTGTATACTTATTAGAAAGTTTGAATGATGTGTACCTTATCATGCATGATCAATCCATGAGTATTTCTTCAAGACTTCACAAATTAAGAAACTTGTCTTTTCTTCAAGTCTTTGAGCCATTTCTTTTTGTCAATCCACTCTTGCTTTATAGAATCTTGTCATCATCAAAACTCTTGAGAAGTATGTCTTCACAATTGTTATAGCTGCAAATAGGAATATGCATGTGATACATTTACATGTAAAGTCAACTTTTCTAAATGGCTCATTGCAAGAAGAAGTTTATATGTTACAACCTCTTGGGTTTGTGAAAGAGAACAAAGAAGGGATGGTTTACAAGCTGCATAAAAGCCTTGCATGGGCTGAAACAAGCTCAAAGGGCTTGGAATATAAAGATTTATTCATTTTTGAAGCATATGGGATTCGAGAAATGTAAAATGGAATAAGGAGTGTATGTACAACATACTTCTGAAGACAATGTGATTTTGGTGTGTCTTTATGTGGTTGACATACTTCTGACAAGGAATTGTACTTATGAGATAAGCAAGTTCAAAAAGGTGATGATGAATGCATTTGATACGACTGATCTTGGAAATATGATATATTTTCTAGGGATGAAGATTTTGCATTCTGAGAAGGGAATTATTGTGCACTAACTGAAGCATGAACTCTAGTTGCTAAAGAGATTTGAGCTGATGATTTATAAGTTAACAATCACACCTGCTGAGACAAATCATAAGTTGGATTCTGGTTCTAATGATGAGGATGTAGATGCTACAATCTTCAAACAATTTGTTGGTTGTATGAGATATTTGTGTAACACAAGGCCTGACATATGTTATGCAGTTGGAATATTTAGTAGGTTTATGAGTAAGCCAAAGTGGTCACATTACCAAGTTACAGTCAGAATTCTGAGGTATGTAAAAGGGACTCTGGGGCATGGACTTTTGTTTCCATATAAAGTATCAAATGATGATGAGTTGATATCCTACTCAGACTCTAACTGATGTGGATACATAGTAAAAAAAATGAGCATTATATGACACATGTTTATGTATCTGGGAGCCCCTATTTCTTAGTGTTCCAGGAAGAAACCAATGGTTACATTGCCAACATGTGAAGCTGAATACATAGCTGATGCTTTATTAGCTTGTCAGATTGTTTGGATGGTGAATTTGATGCAGGAACTGGAGTTCAAGGTTAGCAAACCAGTCAAGTTAATGATAGACAACAAATCTGCTATAAGTCTTGCTAAGAATCCAATGTTGAATGGAAGAAGCAAGCGCATTGATACGAAGTACCCTTTTCTGCGCAATTAGGTTCTGAATGGAGTACTTGAGGTTGTTCATGTCAGCACTCAGAAGCAACTTGCAAATGTGCTGACCAAAACAATCAAAACTGAACATTTCATCAATTGGAGGGATGAAATTGATTTTGTTGATTAAAAACTTTAATGTGAATTAAGGGATGGTGTTGAATGCAATTTAACATTCAAGTTAGTTTAGTTTTGAGTTTCATTTGAATTTGAGTTTACATTTAATGTGCATTTGAAATTGTAACAGATTGTAACATTTCTTTAATTTGAAAAAGTTAGTTAGAAATTTGTTTCTCTCTCTTCTTTCATCCCCATCTTGTCCAATTTGTATGCATTGTTAATGAAAATTCATTGTTAAACTCCAACACTAACTTTTCCCACATCAACAAGTGTGAGTCTCTCACATTTTACAACAAGATCCAACGTATGATTCAACTCTTACTCTCTCACCAAATCATATTAAGAATCGTATACCACTTGTTAGAAAATCTAGGAGAGGTGTGAGCAACATTGGCCCAACACTCTAGAACATAAGAAAGTGAAACATCATATTTTCATTAAAAAAAGCTTAAGATAATATGTATAAGAGTCACTTTTCTTATACATCCTACATTTTGTTCATGTATAGCCGATATGAAACTTAAGATTTAAATAGTTTTTTGGTCCCTGTAAGTTAACGAATTTTTGATTTTAGTACCTGTATTTTTTTTTTTTGGGTCTGAGTCCATATATCTCACTTTTGTGTTAGTTTTAGTCCCTAAAGGTAAAATCCGCATGAAACTGATCACACTAAAATTCACCGTATTTCTGACTCCGATTTCGCATGCATTCTTAGCTTTTATTGTTGTTTTGCTTTGTTATTTCTTTGTTTTCTTATGTTTTCAGGTTTTTATAATAATCGGAGCTTGAATCGGGAAAAGGAGCGAAAAAGGAGTGAAAACGGGCGAAAACCTAGAAATTCAGCGTTTTGCACTTACGGCACCCACCGTGGCGGGCGCCATGGGGTTAGCCATGACGTGGCCACGTCTCAAGACCACTCCTCAACCGTCAAGACCCACGATCCCCACTCCATCATCCCCTGTAGGGACCATGGCGGGCGCCATAGGCCTGTGGCGGGCGCCACAAGGCCAAAATCAGTAACCTCCACTTTTTAGTGGAGGGGCGTCCCTGTCATTTCATGCTTTCAGTTTTTACTATAAATAGGACCTTAGATTTTCGTTTTTCTTCATCCAGAATTAGAATTCTCTAGGCATATATCAGTTATAAAGCAGTTGCCATTCCACATCGGGGTGCCTCTGCAATCGAGTGATCGAGTCTGTAATCTGTCTGTGGTTCGAGTTTTTGGAGCACTCTGGAGGAAGTTAATCCTGCCGCCATTTTAATTCAAGTTCGTATTTTACTTTTGTTTATTTCCTGCACTCGCACATTTACGTTGTTTATTTCCTGCACTCGCACATTTACGTTGTTTATTTCCTGCACTCGCACATTTACGTTGTTTATTTCCTGCACTCGCACATTTACGTTGTTTATTTCCTGCACTCGCACTTTACTTTGTTTATTATCCGCACTCGCTTTAAATTACTTTTATGAAAAACTATAAAAAGAATATTTACTTTATCATGTCTAACTAATTCTATAAAGGTTAGAATGTGAGGATCGTAATTAAACTAGTAATCAGTGTAATTGTTCGTGGAAACACCTAAGGGCTATTTTATCTTTCAATTCAAGTAATTGTTTTTAACTATTTCAAAAACAGCCAAAAGCGCTTTGTCTAGTTTATTAGGAGATTTTAGATTAAAAAGAAAAGAGATTTTAAAACGATTTTCGGACGCGTTAGGAAGTTTAAACTCTGGTTCGTAAGAACCTCTTTTTGCTAAGAAGTCCAGGTTAAAATACTTTTCAACTTAGTTAAGATACTATATTTCTTAAAAATAGGTTTACTACTCTAACGCAGTACGCACCTTTTTATCCGTGACAATAGGAGGGGTTGATTAGAGAGTACAACTCGGTTCTGAATACGCGAAAGCGACAGTTCCTGTTAAATTAGTTCTTTTCAAAGGAGAAAACATTGCCCATAAGTAGTTCCACTAACAAGTACTGGATTATCATTGATTGCGTGAATTACATTCGAGCCTGTCTTTATTTATTATTTAAAATTATAATTTTATTTACCATTGCACCCTTATTAAAACCCTTAAAAATAGTTGCCTTAGATACACACCATAACAACAGGTTTGATAGATTGACACTTGGTCTCTGTGGATTCGATAATCTTTTATATTACTTTGACGTGATTCGTACACTTGCGAAAAACACGCATCAAGTTTTTGGCGCCGTTGCCGGGGACCAATTTCGTCAAATTTCATTACCCTGTAGTTATACCGTTTAGACTAAGGTTGTTACCCACCGGTCAATGCGAAAGACTCGCAGTGCCGGAAGTTTAGTAGACCCTCTAGCTGAACCTGAACGTTACGCTCGCGCACGTTTATTTTTCCATAGGAATAGGATAGCTATGGCCGAAGAACAAAACCGAAGACCTCTTAAGGACTTCGCCCAACCATCAAACGAGGAACCTAGTTCCAGTATAGTAAACCCCGTTATCCCAGCCAATAATTTTGAACTTAAACCACCCCTGCTGCAATTAGTGCAACAGAGACAATTCTCAGGTCTCGCTACTGATAACCCAAACCAACATTTAAAAAACTTTCTTCAGTTAGCAGACACCTTTAAAACCAATGGAGCTTCTCCTGAGGCGATACGCTTAAGATTATTTCCCTTTTCCCTCAGAGATAAAGCTCTATCATGGTTAGATTCCCTTCCACCCAATTCAATAACAACTTGGGATGACCTTAGGAAAGTTTTTCTTGCTAGATATTTTCCCCCAAGTAAGACCGCTCTTCTTCGAAACCTTATAACTAGATTTACCCAACTCCAAGGAGAGTCGTTGTTCGAAGCCTGGGAGAGATATAAAGAACTATTAAGAGCATGCCCACACCATGGCTTAGAGAATTGGCTAATCATCCAAACCTTCTATAATGGACTTCATTATAACACTAAGATGACCATCGACGCTGCCGCTGGTGGCGCACTGATGAATAAACCTTACCCTGAAGCTAGTGCCCTTATCGAGGATATGGCCCAAAACCATCAATCATGGGGAGTAGAACGAGCGACAGTGGAAAAGAAGGAAGCCCAAGGAGGAATACATGAGCTAAGCTCTATAGACATGATGCAGGCTAAAATGGACGCGTTGGCCCTTAGAGTCGAACATATGTGTACAACTCCGAATACTGTAGCCGCAGTTTCGCCGAATTGTGAGATATGTGGAACGCAAGGACACCAATCCGCCGAATGCAATCTGTTAAATGAAACCAACACTGAGCAAGTGAACTATACCCAAGGGAACCCATTTCCTAACACATATAACCCTGGATGGAGGAATCACCCAAACTTCTCCTACAAAAATAATAACCCTATTCAAAATACCGCACCTCCGAGACAACAAGGTTACCAAGCCCCTAGAACAAATCAACCTATGCAACCTGTACCGCCAAACCCGAGCTTTGAAGAAATTGTAAAAGATTTCATCGTTGCTCAAAAACAGAAAAACAAAGAGTTCATGAACCAAAGCGTCCATGTTAACGAACTAATTACCCAGTTAGGAACCAAGGTTGATCAAATCATTACTCATAATAAGATGCTTGAAACCCAGATCTCTCAGGTAGCGTTAAACCAAGCCCCACAGACTACCCTTGGAGGACAGCTCCCTGGACAACCTCAACAAAACCCGAAAGGGCAAGCTAATGCCATTACTCTACGAAGTGGAACCGCTTATAAGGAGCCTTTAAACCCTAGATTAAGTGAGCCTGAAACTTCTAAGAGGAGTGAGGAAAAGGAACCAGAGAAGCCTGAAACCCCGGAAAGTCAAGAAAAAGGAGAAGAACCTAAAAATAAAACCTATGTACCACCACCGCCATACAAACCACCAATACCATACCCTCAAAGATTAAAGAAAACCCAAATCGATAATCAATATCAAAAATTCGTTAAGGTTATAGAAAAACTTCACGTAGAAATCCCCTTTACAGAAGCCATCACCCAAATACCTTCTTATGCTAAGTTTCTCAAAGACATACTTACGAATAAACGTAGACTTGAAGATCCGAAACCCGTGGAATGTAATTCTATTTCCGAAGATAGGTTAGCAAAGAAAGATAAAGATCCCGGAAATTTTTCCATTCCTTGTATTTTAGGGAATCATGTCATCGAAAAAGCTTTTCTAGACTTAGGAGCTAGTGTGAGCTTAATGCCTTTAGCAGTTTGTGAGAGATTAAACTTAGGAGAATTACAACCTACTAAGATGTCGCTTCAATTAGCCGATAGATCCGTTAAATACCCTATAGGCATACTTGAAGACGTCCCTGTTAGGGTGGGTCAGTTGTTGATAACACGAAATTATATCGCTTTTTAAGACTTAATTCAATTAAATTATTTTATCATTTACGCTAATTTATCCCATTTTATCAGATATTATGCAGTATTTCTCTTCTGTTTATATCAGGTACCCATTTTGAAGCAAAAGTGAAAAAGGGAAGAAAAGGAGGGGTAAAAAGCAACAAAAAGGAGAGAAAAGGAACCAAAGCCCAGCCCAAAGCGCACAAGTCACCAATGTTGTGCCTGTGACGGACGTCACAGGACGCGTGACGAGCGTCACGCGAAGCAGCCTTGTGACGGACGTCACACATGGTGTGACGAACGTCACACCAGTCCTCTATATTTTTGGCGCAAGGAACTCAACTGACCACGTTGAAGCCCACTTCCACTCACGCTTAACCCTCGGAAGCCTACTACCATGCACGCGGAAACCCTTGAAAAGTGGTTACACCAGCAGCTTATAAATAGCAGCAAATTGGGAACTTCCAGACACACAGTTTTTGCACGCTCAGTCTTGCGGAAGCTCTGCCAAATTTATTTTTTCACGCCTTTGCCTATTTTTCTTCCTTTCCAGCATCGTTCACTTTATTTATTTTATTTTGCAAGCTTTGTTTTCTTTTTCCCTTGCAATTTATTTTCCCCGTTCTTAGCTTTTAGATATTTTTCGCGTAGTAGTTTCTACACCGGAAACTACTGGGCAACTTTATACCGGATTTAACCTTACGTTATTTTCGAGTTTTTTTATTTCCTTGATTTAATTTACTGTTTAATTGAAGAATCGAAGAACAAATCCTACCGGCTTGTGGTGGAGTGTTCAAGACCATTGTATTACGCATTCAGGTTCTTTAATTGTTATTTAATTTTTATGCTTTATTCTACTGTTTATTTACATTGCATGCCTGGAATGAGTCTGTTTATGCATGATATAGATTCTTATTTATTTAGCATGTCTGGCTAATTTGCCTAGGTATCGGTATGTAAAGTAAGCAGAAAGAGGGATCAAAACTAAGTCGGTCTATTCAAACTTAAAATTAGAATCAATCTTTTTATGGTCTTAACTTACAGGTTTAATAACAAGATTTTTTACAAAAGTAAAAGACATAAAGAAGTTGAAACCAACAGAGCGAGAGTTTGAGGTTTTAACTGGACAGTGTAAGTTAGTCATTAAATCTATCTCAGGGCGAGAGCAAGTTTTAGAATTAATTAAATTCTGACCTTTTTCCAAAAAGTATTTTTAAAGATTGAATGTGAGGACGAGAGTTAAGCATTTAGATTTAATTGTATAACCTAAGTCAACAGAGCGAAAGTTTGAGATAAGGGTGTTTAAAACGGTCAGTATTTTCTTAAAAAGAGTTTCTGCAACTTTATTGTTTTCAAAATATGATTTTTGACTTAATTATAAGTGACAGCAACATTAACATAAGATCATGGTTTCTTCAACAGAGCGAGAGTTTGAGATAAAACCTTTAACCAATAAAGTTAGTCGAAACGATTTATTTTAAAACCGAGAGACCGACAAGGAATTGATTCCCTAGTTTTGACGAACTACATACCGATATCCGTTTTATTGATATTTAATCTAGATATTAGTTTAGCTCTTAGCTCCCTTCCCCAAACAATCAAACATTTTCACCTTAGATTTACGTAGTAACCTTAGATAACGGTACATCGATTCATAAGTCCCTGTGGGATCGATATCTTTTAAAACTACGCGATAGAACTGTGCACTTGCAGTTTGTATCCCATTCTCGACTCACACAGTCGAGCGATCAAGTTTTTGGCGCCGTTGCCGGGGACTTTTATTCAATCGATATCGTAACTCTTCCGTTACGCTGTAGAGACTAAGGTTTCTTTTTCCTTCTATTCTTTCTTTCGTTGATTTGTATGCCACGCACTCGCTCTCAAGGCGAACCGCTCTATTTACGAATCAACGATATCGAACTATATCTCCGAGTCTTACGACGAATTCGGGAATATCGTGCTGAAAACAATCTCCCTCCTATAAACCTTCCTGATATCAAAAACATTTTTCCTTCTTTAACCGAGATGGCAGAACCAGCTCGTGCTCTTAGAGATTACGCCGCTCCATCGCAAGATGAACCGCATTCAAGTATTGCTCCGCCCGCAATCGAAGCAAACAACTTTGAACTTAAACCTTCACTGTTGCAGGCTGTGCAACAGAACCAATTCTCTGGAAATCTTACCGAAGATCCAAACCTTCATTTATCCGTATTTGTTCAATATGCTGATACTGTTAAAGCTAATGGTGTCACTTCAGAGGCAATTCGACTTCGTCTTTTTCCTTTCTCATTAAGAGATAGCGCTAGAAGATGGCTTCAATCTCTTCCTTCCAACTCAGTCACCACATGGAACGAGTTGAAGAAAGTTTTTCTTGCCCGATATTTTCCGCCAAGCAAAACAGCTATGTTAAGAGCCCAGATAAACGGATTTAAACAGAAAGACAACGAGTCTCTTTTCGAAGCATGGGAAAGATACAAAGACATGATGAGACTTTGCCCACACCATGGTTTGGAAGACTGGTTAGTAATTCACACATTTTATAATGGTCTCTTATACAATACAAGGTTGACAATAGACGCCGCTGCAGGTGGTGCACTAATGAACAAACCTTATGCTGATGCTTACCAGCTTATCGAGAGCATGGCCCAAAACCACTATCAGTGGGGAACCGAACGAACAACAGTGGAAAAACCTCAACCGAAAACTGGCATGTACGAGATAAGTAACCTTGATCACGTCAATGCAAAAGTGGATGCTTTGGTCCAGAAAATTGAAAGTTTAAACGTATCACCACCAACCGCCGTGGTTGCTATAACTCAGAATTGCGAGGTCTGTGGAATCCAAGGCCACACTCCTGCGGAATGTCAACTCTTGACTGGAATCCAAACAGAGCAAGTAAACTATGCTCAAGGAAGCCCCTATTTGAATACCTATAACCCAAATTGGAAGAATCATCCAAACTTTTCATATAAGAGTAATAATGCTTTATACGCACCTGGACAGTCTCCGAATCAAACCCCATCTATACCTCCGGGATATCAGAAACCAAATCCTAACAATAATACCCCTAGAAAATCCAACTTGGAAATCATGATGGAAAACTTTATAGCTTCCCAACAACAAACCAATAAAGATTTCTTAAACCAGAACATACACACTGGCGAACAACTTAAACAACTAGCAAGCAAAGTAGATGCCTTGGCTACCCATAACAAAATGTTAGAAACCCAAATATCTCAAGTAGCTCAACAACAAGCACCTACTGCTGCACCAACTAGTACATTCCCTGGACAGCCCCAACCTAATCCGAGAAGCCAAGCTCATGCAATTATATTAAGAAGTGGAACGGAAGTGGAAGGACCGTCTGATCCAAGGATAGAAAACCAAAACCCTAAGAAATCTACTGAGGAAAGTGAACCTAAGGAAAAGGAAGAGAGTAATAAGGAAACCCTAGAAAAGAAGGAACCTTATGTACCTCCACCACCTTACAAACCACCTATACCTTACCCTCAAAGGCTTGTTAAAACCAAAGATGTAGGCCAATTCAGAAAATTTGTTGATCTCCTTAAGCAATTAAACGTTACAATTCCATTTACCGAAGCTATTACGCAGATGCCCTCATATGCTAAATTCTTAAAAGAAATTCTTTCTAATAAAAGGAAACTTGAGGATAGTGAAACCGTTACACTCCCTGCCGAATGTAGCGCTATAATCCAAAACATGCCCCCTAAACTCAAGGATCCAGGTAGCTTCTCTATACCCTGTCACATAGGAAAATTTGTCATCGACAAAGCCTTATGCGATTTAGGAGCCGGAATTAGCGTTATGCCTTTATCCATATGTAAGAGACTGGAAATGGGAGAATTAAGACCGACCAAGATGTCTGTACAACTAGCAGATCGTTCCATCAAATATCCTGTAGGAATCCTTGAAAACGTTCCCGTACGCATAGGTCAGTTTTACATTCCCACTGACTTCACAATTATGGACATTAGAGAAGATGATACTACACCTATTATACTAGGAAGACCATTCTTAGCAACTGCCGGTGCAATCATAGACGTAAAACGAGGAAGACTCACCTTCGAAGTAGGTGAAGAGAAAATTGAATTCATTCTTTCCAAATTCTTGAAAGCACCTGCAATAGAAGATACATGTTACTTCATGGATATCATCGATGAATGCATAAAAGAAGCAGAGTCAGGAGAAGACAAATCATCAGACTATCTTTTAGAAGACAAATCTAAACAATGCTTAGCAATAACACCAGATCCTACGCAGTGTCTTAACAAACCAACCCCTGATTTGAAAACACTTCCCAAAAATCTGAGATATGAATTCCTAGACTTAGAACTTGAACGACCTGTGATAGTCAATGCAGATCTAGGAAGACTCGAAACAGAAAAACTCCTACATATCTTAAGAAAATATCCAACCGCACTAGGATACCACATAACCGATCTTAAAGGAATAAGCCCTTCTATTTGTATGCATCGCATCATGTTAGAAGAAGACGGTAAAACCTCTAGGGAACACCAGAGAAGACTAAATCCGATCCTAAGTGAGGTAGTGAAAAAAGAAATAACCAAGTTATTAGAAGCAGGTATTATATATCCTATATCTGATAGCAAATGGGTCAGTCCTGTACACGTTGTACCAAAGAAAGGAGGCATAACCGTTATTGAAAACGAAAAAGGAGAAACTATAACTAAACGAATCGAATCGGGATGGAGAATGTGCATTGATTATAGGAAACTAAACAAAGCAACCCGAAAAGATCATTTCCCTTTACCATTCATTGACCAAATGTTAGAACGATTAGCAAAACATTCACATTTCTGTTATTTAGACGGTTATTCAGGCTTCTTTCAAATACCAATTCACCCTGATGACCAAGAAAAGACAACATTCACATGCCCTTTTGGTACCTTCGCGTATAGACGAATGCCGTTTGGTCTGTGTAATGCCCCTGCAACTTTTCAAAGATGCATGATGGCAATTTTTGCCGACTTTCTCGAAAACATCATGGAAGTATTCATGGATGACTTTTCTGTGTACGGACAAAGTTTCGAAGAATGCCTTGAAAACCTGGAAAGAGTTCTTGAACGATGTGTAAAAGTAAACTTAGTACTTAATTGGGAAAAGTGCCACTTTATGGTACAAGAAGGAATTGTTTTAGGACACATCATCTCGAACAGAGGAATTGAAGTAGACAAAGCCAAAATAGAGGTAATCGAAAATCTTCAACCCCCAAGAACCGTGAGAGAAGTACGAAGCTTTTTAGGACACGCCGGTTTCTACCGACGATTCATCAAAGACTTCTCTAAGATAACTAAACCCTTAACCGGACTATTAATGAAAGATGCTGAATTCATATTCGACGATAACTGTTTAAAAGCATTTCAAACTCTTAAACAAGCATTGATCTCCGCACCCATTATGCAGACACCAGACTGGAATGAACCATTCGAAATAATGTGCGATGCCAGTGATTATGCTGTAGGTGCTGTTTTAGGACAAAGAAAGGATAAAAAGCTCCATGTTATATATTACGCTAGCAGAACCCTGGATGAAGCACAGATGAATTATGCCACAACCGAAAAAGAACTCCTAGCAGTAGTATTTGCGCTAGATAAATTTCGTTCTTATTTGGTAGGAGCCAAAATAATAGTTTACACTGATCATGCTGCTATCAGGTACCTTCTAACAAAAAAGGATGCTAAACCTAGACTCCTAAGATGGATCTTGTTACTACAAGAATTCGACTTAGAAATCAAGGACAAGAAAGGAACTGAGAACGTAGTAGCAGACCACCTCTCTAGACTTGAGAACCTTGAACCAGAAAGAACATCCATTAATGATGATTTCTCGTATGACAAACTCATAGCTACTTTGGAAGAGAACAACTCCGACATGCAAGTAGAAACCACCTTAGCTATATCTGTCATACCATGGTACGCTGATCTAGTAAATTATTTAGCTGCCGGAATAGTTCCACCTACTTTATCTTACCAGCAGAAGAAAAGATTCTTCCATGACATAAAACACTATTACTGGGATGATCCCTTACTTTTCAAAAGAGGTCCCGATGGTATTTTCCGTCGATGTGTACCCGAAGAAGAGGTAGAAAATATAATCCAACACTGTCACTCCGCGCCTTATGGTGGACACACAAGTACATCCAAGACCTGCTCTAAAATCCTACAAGCTGGCTTTTATTGGCCAACTATATGGAAGGACGTACATGCGGCTATTAAGGAGTGTGACAGATGTCAACGCACGGGAAACATATCTAGACGTGACGAGATGCCACAAAATGGTATTTTGGAAGTAGAGATTTTTGACGTGTGGGGAATAGACTTCATGGGACCGTTTCCATCCTCCTTCGGTAACAAGTACATACTCGTGGCGGTTGACTACGTATCAAAGTGGATCGAAGCTATAGCTTCTCCAACTAATGACACCCGAGTAGTAACTAGACTCTTTAAAAATATAATATTTCCGAGATTTGGCATCCCAAGGATAGTAGTCAGTGATGGTGGATCGCACTTTATATCCAAGGTACTCGAAAAACTACTACTTAAATATGGAGTGAGACATAGGATAGCAACACCTTACCACCCTCAAACCAGTGGACAAGTGGAAGTATCTAATAGAGAAATCAAGCAAATACTAGAAAAAACGGTCGCCACTTCAAGGAAAGATTGGTCATTGAAATTACCAGAAGCTTTATGGGCATACCGAACTGCTTATAAAACTCCCATAGGGACGACCCCATTTAAGCTCATTTATGGAAAATCCTGTCACCTCCCGGTAGAATTAGAACACAAAGCCTATTGGGCTATTAGAAATTTAAATTTGAATTATAAAGCCGCCGGTGAAAAGAGAATCCTTGACATAAACGAATTAGAGGAACTCAGAAGAGACGCCTATGAAAATGCCAAAATCTATAAAGAAAGAACAAAACAATGGCATGATAAGCGTATATCAAGGAAAATCTTCAAGCAAGGCGACGCAGTACTCTTATTTAACTCCAGACTAAAATTATTCCCGGGAAAACTACGATCCAGATGGTCAGGACCTTTCCATATCACTAAAATCTTTCCCAGTGGAGCGGTAGAAATTAAAGGACAATCTACAGAACCGTTCACCGTAAACGGGCAACGTCTGAAACATTATCACTATGCGGAAACCAACGAGGATTCGCAAATTCTACACTTAGACGAAACGCCCCCAGGACTCATAGACAATATTTAACAGTTTCTCTGTCGAGCTTGCGACATTTAAACAAAGCGCTTAGTGGGAGACAACCCACAAATTAATTTGTTATTTTATTATTTTATTATTATTATCATTTCTCTATTTTTCTCTTAATTATTCTTTTAATTTCTATTTAGTATTCATTATTGATTTATTCAAAAAGAAAAAAATATATCTATATATATTAATAATAATTCTATTCTTCTTTCGGCATTTGGCCAAATCCTAACTTAAACTCATGTTTTCTTTTCTCTAGTTAACACTAACCAGATGGGACATTTTGACCGTATGGGTATCAAGTTCAGAGGAATGGCTCAGAAACGAAGGTTTGAAGAACTAGCCACTAGAGAGATGCTACCTAGTTTATATGCTGATGATTGGGCTATGACTGCCCTTGGACTGAGACAGAGTGTCCTGTTTTTGCTGAATCAGATAGGATGGGAGACCTCCCCTATTCTGAGACCTTTCACCACCTACCGGAGACTCACATTAGAATTCCTTAGTTCATTAATCTATCTACCTAGCCATGGAAAAGGAATTACCAGAGGTTTTATCCAGTTCAGAATGTTCAATATGGAGTACCAATTTAATACTAGAGACTTCACCAACCTTTTGGGTTTTCCTACCTCCTTTGATACATTCACTATAAGCCAGGAAGAACTTCTTGAATATAGAGAGCTTGAACACTTTTGGGGTAAGCTGACTGGAAATGATGAGCCCGAAGAACATGAGTTTCTCTCTGGAAACATACATAACCCGGCTTTTCGCTATTTCCATAAGATCCTGACCCACACTTTATTTGGGAAAAAGCCAAATAGTACTTCAGTTTCACGTGATGAACTCTTCATCATATTTTGTGCTTCCCAGAACCGTCCAGTAAACGGTGCTACTTTTATGTTAGCTAATTTGGACCACCTTATCCAGGATGAGAGAGCACCCATTAGAATAGGCGGCCTGATAACTATGATAGGTAATGCTATTGGACTACGTCAGCCTATGCTTGACCTGAACCCTTTTTGTGGCATTACCACTATGAGTATACCTTTCCTCTTCAACACTATGTTTATAGCAAACATAGGGTCTGACGAGTTCGAGCTCGTTATTGATAACCAGGTTCTCTGCCTATTCACCCTGCCCGATCCTAGGACTAGTGTTCATAACCAAAGGAACTGGCTCTATAACCTGAATGAAACCCCAACTCCTGCTGGATCCACTGAATCCATCCAGGATTATGAGATTTGTGATGACTATGAGCATTATGTTGACCATATCTCTCTTGCTGAATCTGACCCTCAGACTCCATCCGGCTACCATGATATTGATCCTCCTCCTCAGCCTGTCCTGACCGAAGAATCAGCCATGCCTGATCTCCGACATCATATGCCAGGAACAGATATTAAAACCGTCATTGAAGCCTTGATGTCAGAACAAAACGCCCTCAGGGAAGATTTCCACAGCTTGAGACTTGCAGTCCTAGAACACATGAGCCGCACGGCAAGTCAGTTACGTATGTTACGGCATCACGTTAACTCTTTTACTCCTCCGGCCAGAGATCCGAAGATAGATGGAATTTAGTTATTTTTCTTTCTAAGTTATTTAGTTTTAGGCTAGATTTTTTCATTAATGTTATTTGAATTCATGTTTATTTCTATTTCATTTTATTATTTGCCCTTCCTGTAATACATTATGATCAATTTTTATTTGAATCTGTTTAGTTAATTTACTTTGCAATGCCTATTATGCTCTACTGTTATTACTTATTATTATTATTATACAAAGCAATTAAGCATGCATACTAAATTAAGCTACAGACTAAAACGTTCATAAGCAGAATAAAATATTAAATTACGCTACCAAGTGATTCTGTGAAGCGCTACTAAGCCTTTCCAAAAAGGAAGTGTGACGAGCGTCACACCACCCATGACGGGCGGCACACTTAGTGCCTGTTACGAGCGTCACAGCCTTGTGACGAGCGTAACGCTTCTCAGACATGTGAACGTTAGGGAGCCGTTGGAGACGAACGTTACACCCTCACCTTTTTACATTCCCCATTCATTTTTCATTTACCACAATTAATTACTTTTCAACCACTCTTTCTTTTCACCTCCCACATTTTACCTATAAATAACCTCCAAACTTCCTTCTTTCACCACAAACAACTCTCTCATATCAAATATACAATTCTTTTCTCTTCCAAATCACTCATTCAAAAATTCATCACAATGGCGGGAAATCAAAACTTCGGAAATATCATCTTCCGATCCGGAGATGACAACTATCAGCAAGAGCAATTCGAGCGCTTCCAACAGCGAGGCGTCGCTCCCACCAGGTACCCCGATTTAACTTGTTTACAACAATTGGGCTTACTCCAAGGTATCGAGTGGATGCTCCGTAGAGCCGATTTAACCTTCCTTTGCACCCATAACCAACCCACCTATCCTTCCCTAACCTTAGAATTCCTAAGTTCTTACGACTACACCACTCCCGCCGGTGAAGGCGAATTTCTAACCGGTACAGCAACCTTCCGTATGTTTAACACCGAGTACTCTCTAACCCAACGCCAATTGAGTGCCATGCTGCAATTTCCCACAGAAGGTCTGCTCCATGCCAGAATTCCCCCAACCTCAAACTGGAACACAGTTCTAGTTTTCGACCTATTTAAGAAAATTTCCGGTATCAATACCTACAACTGGGAAGAACTCCTTCTCTCCCACATCCATAACCCCACCATCCGCTATTTTCTCCGTATCCTGCAAAACACACTCTTTGGAAGACCAAACAACAGTAAGGTCAACTCAAAAGAACTCTTTTTCCTCCAGTGCGTTTTCGAATCGGATACTACGGTAAACGCCGCCTCTTTTCTCCTTCATCATATCCGCACCTTATGTGCTAGAGGCCGGCAACCATTCATAATTGGTGGATTAATAACCTCCATAGCACTTGGCCTGAACCTAGGGGATAAACTCCAAACTTTAGAATCCTTACCACCCCTGTCTATGGATATCAGCTATTGTCGCTCCAGCCGCCTGATCAAAAACAGAGTAGGCGGAGGCTATTATCTGATGGTGAACAACCAAGCTGTCCCAAGTGTTGTGCTACCCAATACCACCCTAACCGATGTCACAAACCCGAACCGCCACCTCTACGATCTTAGCGCTCCTGAAACCACCGACCCTTCACAAACAAACCAGCAAACAGATGAGTTTGAAGAAATGGAACAAGGTGATCATCCGCCAACACAACCGTCAGTCCCGCTCAACCCTTCCAGTAATGCAGCCGGCCCATCCTCCCAACGTCGTCGACGACGAAGGCCTGCGACCAACGATGACATTATGGATGCTATCGATGGAATGCAGGCACAGAATACAGAGATGATGCAGATGATGCGTCAAATGCAACAGCAACAGGATGCTCGGAATGCCATAACCGACCAGCGGTTTACTGAGTTGTTTAGCAGATTCGACAGCTTAGACATACGTCAAAGATCACCAGGACCAAGAACCAGAGGTGGAAGGCAGCCTTAGTTGTATTTTTCTTTTTCCTTTCCATTTTGTATTACTTTCCCTTCAAACATCGAGGACAATGTTTAGTTCAAGTATGGGGGGGAAATTATTCTTTCCACTCTCATCTTTGTTTCAAGTTTGTACTCTCCCTTTTCATTGTTATTTCCTTATAAAAACAAAATATTTTTTTTAAGTTAAGTCCTGAATGTGAAAGTTTCTATTATCTATTTCCCTCAACTTTCTTGAGCCATAACAAAAATTTTAACACACCCAATAAGTATAAAGGTCGCCTACTTTATAAAATTTGAGTGAAATCAAAACAAAATCATTACCATAACAACGCTCTGAGAACCTCAATATGTTAGATCAGGATAAGTACCTATCATACCGATTCCTTGAACTTTTAGTTCTATGGCAACCCCAAGTAGTTTATACAGAAGTCAGCACCATCTTAATAGCAAACTACGTGGAGAGCCGATGAATATAAGTGAATGATCCCCAAAGTAACCTAAGGAAATTAAACTAGGTGATCCTTACCAGATCATTTAACCTAAAGGTTGCAGATCATGCAAAAGCACAATACGAAAGATCCATTATGAATTGGTTCAGTAGGAATCTGGTACTGAACTTGGTAGGGCGGACTACGGTTCGATCCCCCGCAATTTGCAATGGACTGAATAATGAAGTTATCCGACTTATGTACCAGAACTTCTAGCTAAAAGCGGATCATAGTCACTAACCGGTTACTCCACTATGTGCGCGAAAGGATAAAGGGCTTAATGTGATTTCGCTAGAATGAAAACGGGCAAAATAAGACTAAAGGAACCAGGATAGCTATCATAGGGTACTTGAACCGATCGGCATAAGGTAGGGTTATCTAAGTTGTAACGGTAGTTGTTGATGTCAAGATTAAACTCAAGTCCTCCTAAACAAAAATCCATTGGCAACCTAGTACGAATTGATGTGTGCTTTAAAATTTCATCCGGCTAAAACTTTTAACAAGTTCTATACTGAATTTTGCTTGAGGACAAGCAAAGATTTAAGTATGGGGGAGTTTGATAACACGAAATTATATCGCTTTTTAAGACTTAATTCAATTAAATTATTTTATCATTTACGCTAATTTATCCCATTTTATCAGATATTATGCAGTATTTCTCTTCTGTTTATATCAGGTACCCATTTTGAAGCAAAAGTGAAAAAGGGAAGAAAAGGAGGGGTAAAAAGCAACAAAAAGGAGAGAAAAGGAACCAAAGCCCAGCCCAAAGCGCACAAGTCACCAATGCTGTGCCTGTGACGGACGTCACAGGACGCGTGACGAGCGTCACGCGAAGCAGCCTTGTGACGGACGTCACACATGGTGTGACGAACGTCACACCAGTCCTCTATATTTTTGGCGCAAGGAACTCAACTGACCACGTTGAAGCCCACTTCCACTCACGCTTAACCCTCGGAAGCCTACTACCATGCACGCGGAAACCCTTGAAAAGTGGTTACACCAGCAGCTTATAAATAGCAGCAAATTGGGAACTTCCAGACACACAGTTTTTGCACGCTCAGTCTTGCGGAAGCTCTGCCAAATTTATTTTTTCACGCCTTTGCCTATTTTTCTTCCTTTCCAGCATCGTTCACTTTATTTATTTTATTTTGCAAGCTTTGTTTTCTTTTTCCCTTGCAATTTATTTTCCCCGTTCTTAGCTTTTAGATATTTTTCGCGTAGTAGTTTCTACACCGGAAACTACTGGGCAACTTTATACCGGATTTAACCTTACGTTATTTTCGAGTTTTTTTATTTCCTTGATTTAATTTACTGTTTAATTGAAGAATCGAAGAACAAATCCTACCGGCTTGTGGTGGAGTGTTCAAGACCATTGTATTACGCATTCAGGTTCTTTAATTGTTATTTAATTTTTATGCTTTATTCTACTGTTTATTTACATTGCATGCCTGGAATGAGTCTGTTTATGCATGATATAGATTCTTATTTATTTAGCATGTCTGGCTAATTTGCCTAGGTATCGGTATGTAAAGTAAGCAGAAAGAGGGATCAAAACTAAGTCGGTCTATTCAAACTTAAAATTAGAATCAATCTTTTTATGGTCTTAACTTACAGGTTTAATAACAAGATTTTTTACAAAAGTAAAAGACATAAAGAAGTTGAAACCAACAGAGCGAGAGTTTGAGGTTTTAACTGGACAGTGTAAGTTAGTCATTAAATCTATCTCAGGGCGAGAGCAAGTTTTAGAATTAATTAAATTCTGACCTTTTTCCAAAAAGTATTTTTAAAGATTGAATGTGAGGACGAGAGTTAAGCATTTAGATTTAATTGTATAACCTAAGTCAACAGAGCGAAAGTTTGAGATAAGGGTGTTTAAAACGGTCAGTATTTTCTTAAAAAGAGTTTCTGCAACTTTATTGTTTTCAAAATATGATTTTTGACTTAATTATAAGTGACAGCAACATTAACATAAGATCATGGTTTCTTCAACAGAGCGAGAGTTTGAGATAAAACCTTTAACCAATAAAGTTAGTCGAAACGATTTATTTTAAAACCGAGAGACCGACAAGGAATTGATTCCCTAGTTTTGACGAACTACATACCGATATCCGTTTTATTGATATTTAATCTAGATATTAGTTTAGCTCTTAGCTCCCTTCCCCAAACAATCAAACATTTTCACCTTAGATTTACGTAGTAACCTTAGATAACGGTACATCGATTCATAAGTCCCTGTGGGATCGATATCTTTTAAAACTACGCGATAGAACTGTGCACTTGCAGTTTGTATCCCATTCTCGACTCACACAGTCGAGCGATCAGTTGTTTATACCTACTGATTTTGTTGTCATGGACATTAAAGAAGATGACGACATACCAATCCTCCTAGGTAGACCGTTCTTATCGACTGCTGAAGCCGTAATAGATGTTAAAAAAGGAAAACTAACTTTTGAGGTAGGTGAAGAGAAGATAGAATTTATATTGTCAAAATTTCTTATGGCACCTGTGATAGGAGATTCTTGTTATGCCTTAGATATCATCGAAGAATGCATTAGGGAATTAGAACAAGAAGAAGAAAATAAATCTATAAAATTGCCATCAACCCTTATTTTGGAAGATGACAATTATAAAACACCCTACATTGATGATAACCTTCACGAATGTTTATCTCTTACCCCAGATCCTATGCCTTGCCCTATGAAACCGACCGTAAAACTTAAGGAACTGCCTAAAAACCTGAGATATGAATTTCTGGATGAAGATATGAATCGTCCAGTTATAGTCAGTGCTACCTTAAACCAAAAAGAAACCGATCAATTATTAGAAGTTTTACGTAGGTACCCCTCAGCCTTAGGATATAAGATCTCTGATCTAAAAGGAATAAGCCCATCCGTATGCATGCATCGGATTTTGCTTGAAGAAGATTCAAAACCTTCCAGAGAACACCAACGTAGAATAAATCCTATAATGAGTGCGGTAGTTAAGACTGAAGTTCTTAAGTTACTAGAGGCAGGTATAATATATCAGATCTCGGACAGTAAATGGGTGAGTCCCGTGCATGTAGTACCCAAAAAGGGAGGCATCACAGTCGTGCAAAACGAGAAGGGCGAACCTGTAGCAAAAAGAACCGATGGAGGTTGGCGTATGTGCATAGATTATAGAAAATTAAATAAAGCAACTAGGAAGGACCATTTCCCATTACCATTCATAGATCAAATGTTGGAGCGCCTAGCCAGACACTCTTACTTTTGTTATTTAGATGGATATTCAGGATTCTTCCAAATACCTATTCACCCCGAAGATCAAGAAAAAACTACCTTTACATGCCCAGTTGGAACTTTTGCCTATAGAAGAATGCCTTTTGGACTTTGTAATGCTCCTGCAACTTTCCAACGCTGCATGATGTCTATCTTTGCTGATTATTTAGATGGAATTATGGAAGTATTTATGGACGATTTCTCAGTTTGTGGATCAGATTTCAAAAATTGTCTTGTCAACCTTGAGAAAATCCTGGAGAGATGTGTGGAGGTAAACCTTGTGCTAAATTGGGAAAAATGTCATTTCATGGTCACCGAAGGGATTGTTTTAGGACATATAGTTTCCGAAAAAGGTATAGAGGTAGATAAAGCAAAAATAGAAGTCATAGAGAATCTAAAACCGCCGAAGACTATCAGGGAGATAAGAAGTTTTCTTGGACATGCCGGATTTTACCGACGTTTCATCAAAGATTTCTCCAAAATAACAAAGCCCTTAACTGGTCTTTTAATGAAAGATGCTGAATTTATCTTCGATGAAAAATGTACTGAAGCATTTAATCTTCTGAAGGAAGCTCTGACTTCAGCACCTATAATGAAACCCCCTGATTGGTCAGAACCGTTTGAGATAATGTGTGACGCCAGTGATTACGCTGTTGGAGCCGTTCTAGGTCAGAGAAAAGATAAGAAGTTACATGTGATTTATTATGCCAGTAGAACCCTAGACGCTGCACAGCTCAATTACGCAACAACCGAAAAAGAGCTCCTAGCTGTAGTTTTTGCAATAGACAAATTTAGATCTTATCTAGTAGGAGCCAAGATTATAGTTTATACCGACCATGCTGCCATTCGTTACTTACTAAGCAAAAAGGATGCCAAGCCTAGGTTACTTCGATGGATTCTATTACTGCAAGAGTTTGATTTGGATATCCGTGATAAGAAAGGCACTGATAATGTGGTAGCTGATCACCTATCTAGGCTAGAATACCTGAAACCTGATCCAGTTCCCATAAATGACGATTTTGCCTATGATAGACTGATAGCCCAACTAGAAACCATTGAAGAAGATAACCCAGACCCTCATGAGCATTTTCAAAAATCCTTAGCCATAAGTGATGTACCTTGGTATGCAGACTTTGTTAATTATCTAGCCGCTGACATCATACCCCCTGATCTAAACTACCACCGGAAGAAGAAGTTCTATAGTGATGTGAGAAACTTCTATTGGGACGAACCATTTCTTTTCAAGAGAGGTAAAGATGGCATTTTCCGCCGTTGTGTTCCAGAAGAAGAGGTAAATAATATAATTGAGCATTGTCACTCTGCACCCTATGGTGGACATGCAAGCACATCTAAGACCTACGCCAAGATTCTTCAAGCTGGCCTATTCTGGCCTACTATGTGGCGTGATGTCCATGCTTTCATTGTCAAGTGTGATAGATGCCAACGCACAGGAAATATTTCAAGACGTAATGAAATGCCGTTAAGAAATATCCAAGAAGTAGAACTCTTCGACGTATGGGGTATAGACTTTATGGGACCGTTCCCACCATCTTTTGGAAATCAGTACATCTTAGTAGCTGTTGACTACGTGTCTAAATGGATTGAAGCTATCGCCGCACCCACAAACGACACCAGAGTAGTCATCAAATTATTCAAAAATTATATATTTCCCAGGTTTGGAACACCCCGTTTAGTCATAAGCGATGGAGGATCGCACTTCATATCGAGAATATTTGATAAACTTTTAAGCAAGTATGGAGTTAAGCATAGAGTAGCAACACCATACCACCCACAGACCAATGGACAAGTGGAAGTATCTAATAGGGAGATAAAACAAATCCTCGAGAAGACTGTCTCTATATCTAGAAAGGATTGGTCACAGAAACTTCAAGAAGCATTATGGGCCTATAGAACCGCTTTCAAAACTCCTATAGGAACAACCCCTTATCAACTGGTCTATGGAAAATCATGTCACTTACCTTTTGAATTGGAACATAAGGCCTATTGGGCCATCAAAACTTTGAATTTGGATTACTTGACAGCTGGTGAGAAACGTATCCTTGACATCCACAAATTAGAAGAGCTCAGACAATCTGCCTACGAAAATGCCATCATATACAAAGAAAGAACAAAAGCTTGGCATGACAAAAGAATCATAAGAAGAGACTTCAAAATAGGCGATCCTGTTCTCCTGTTCGATTCTAGGTTACGACTTTTTCCAGGTAAACTCCGTTCGAGATGGACTGGCCCTTTCGAAGTATCTAAGATCCTGAGATCCGGTGCTATTGAAATCAAGAACCAGACATGTAAACCGTTCATCGTCAATGGACAGAGGTTGAAGCCCTACGAAGGAGGTGACATCCCGACAACATACACCTGCCATACTCTGAGTGATCCACCATATCCTTCCAATGATGTTTAAATATCGGTCGTCGAGCTAATGACGTTAAACAAGCGCTGCATGGGAGGCAACCCATGGTTTTTCTTACTTTTTGTACTTTTTATTTTTTACTTTTACTTTATTTTGTTATTATTATGTCAGGACTAACGATTGAATGTTTTATGTGCTTTCAGGACTTGTTTGCTAACCTTGTACAGAATGCAGAACCCTGATGACATGCACGTGGCCTTTAGAGATGATGCACAGAGAGAGCGTTACTATGTTCACATGAGACGCCCTATGGCTCCTACCAGGTACCCTGACCATGACTGCATGGATGCCTTGGGGATAGAGCCAAGCGTCAGATTTTTATGCCATCAACTCCAGTGGGAACAGTTTGACTACAGGAACAACACTTATAGGAACTTGACTCTTGAGTTCCTCAGCTCGTTTCATTATGACCCCTGGGCTGGACCCGATGGACTCGCTGTTTTCAGGTTGTTCGGGATTGACTACTCATTCTCTCACAAGGAGTTTGGTGATTTGTTAGGTTTCCAGACTACTCCTGATGCTATTCCAGATACACCGATGGGGTATTTTATGAGCAGAGAAGTGGAAAAGTTTTGGACTAAAATATCCGGCGGAGGGAGCCAAGATCCTTCTACCCAGTTTTCTCAGGTAATCCACAACCCTGCATTGAGGTACTTCCAGATGATTCTAGCACATTCTTTCCTAGGTTTTCCAGATACAGAGACACTGCTAAGTGAAGAGGAGATTTTCCTACTGTTTTGTGCGACTCAGTCTCGCCCTGTTGCTTGTGGCAACTTTCTGTTAAAGGGCTTGGCTAGTGTTGCCAGATCATCCGTAGGCATCATCCATGTCGGTGGGATTGTTACACAGATTGCTACTGCATTGGGTCTGTCTCGCAAGTTATTGCACCTCAGGACCTTCTGCTTCTACACCACCCTGGATATTGATTTTTGTCTTGATAGAGGACTGATGAGGAGGGCTTTTTTTTGAGCCCAACATGTTTAGACTGCTGATCGACGGCGAAGGCACCAGTGCCCCTCCTCAGTAGTCTTTTTTCAGGTTACCCCCCTTATCTTATTTCGAAACATTGGGGACAATGTTCGATCTAAGTGTGGGAGGGGATTTTATTGCTTTCTGTCATTTCCCTTTCTAGTTAATTATTTCCTTTCAGTTATTTCCTTTCAGTAATTTAATTTTCTTAGATAATGCATGAGTCTGACGAGTCACCAGTATAGTGTCTTTTTAGTTCATCTTCATTTTTTCCCATTTCCTTAGCCTTACCAGAAAATTTTTAAAAAAGAAAATGATGATTGTTTCACATGTTTTTTGGGCTTTGGGACAGGTTTAGATTAGGATGTAGTGACCTAGGTCAACTTTTTGAAACATCAGAACCATTTTAGCACCATAGACCTCTTGAATATAGGAATCACTCCTAAACCCCACCATCTTGGCCTTTACTATCATTTTAAAAATTGTCCTAAGTAGTTTATCTTAGCAGTCAGCTCCGGCTTAAGCATGCTCTACGTAGGGGGCCGATGAACATAAGTGAATGATCCAGTGCTAATACTAAAAAAAAAAAAAAAAAAAGGCAAACTCTGGTATAGGTGACCCTCACAAAGTCATTTAAACCGAAAAAAAAAAGAGAAAAAAAAAAAAAAAAAAAAAAAATTTGCAAGTCACCTATTGTTAGTTGGTTCAGAGGTATCTGGCACTGAACTTGGTAGGGCGGATTACGATCCGATCCCCCGCAGCTACATTTAGGCGAAATAAAACAGGTTTACACATGCTTATGTGCCAGAAACCTTATGTTATGGATCAGAATCACTAACCGGTCACTCTACTATGAAGCATGTACAGATAACGGGCTTAATGTGATTGCGCCTGAATGAAAAGGACACAAAAAGATGAGAAGATAGGCCTAGGTATTGTGGGATGATATGGAGTGGTTAATATAGGATTGAAGTTTGTGTTTGTGTTACTATGGTACCCTTGGTTCACTTAGTTAGTATCTGTCACTGCATCCTGACTTGAACTTAGAATCCCTTTAGCCCAAAGACAAGTGTTGACACCATATTTTCTTAAGCTTTAATGTTTGCTTGAGGACAAGCAAAGGTTTAAGTGTGGGAGAATTTGATCACACTAAAATTCACCGTATTTCTGACTCCGATTTCGCATGCATTCTTAGCTTTTATTGTTGTTTTGCTTTGTTATTTCTTTGTTTTCTTATGTTTTCAGGTTTTTATAATAATCGGAGCTTGAATCGGGAAAAGGAGCGAAAAAGGAGTGAAAACGGGCGAAAACCTAGAAATTCAGCGTTTTGCACTTACGGCACCCACCGTGGCGGGCGCCATGGGGTTAGCCATGACGTGGCCACGTCTCAAGACCACTCCTCAACCGTCAAGACCCACGATCCCCACTCCATCATCCCCTGTAGGGACCATGGCGGGCGCCATAGGCCTGTGGCGGGCGCCACAAGGCCAAAATCAGTAACCTCCACTTTTTAGTGGAGGGGCGTCCCTGTCATTTCATGCTTTCAGTTTTTACTATAAATAGGACCTTAGATTTTCGTTTTTCTTCATCCAGAATTAGAATTCTCTAGGCATATATCAGTTATAAAGCAGTTGCCATTCCACATCGGGGTGCCTCTGCAATCGAGTGATCGAGTCTGTAATCTGTCTGTGGTTCGAGTTTTTGGAGCACTCTGGAGGAAGTTAATCCTGCCGCCATTTTAATTCAAGTTCGTATTTTACTTTTGTTTATTTCCTGCACTCGCACATTTACGTTGTTTATTTCCTGCACTCGCACATTTACGTTGTTTATTTCCTGCACTCGCACATTTACGTTGTTTATTTCCTGCACTCGCACATTTACGTTGTTTATTTCCTGCACTCGCACTTTACTTTGTTTATTATCCGCACTCGCTTTAAATTACTTTTATGAAAAACTATAAAAAGAATATTTACTTTATCATGTCTAACTAATTCTATAAAGGTTAGAATGTGAGGATCGTAATTAAACTAGTAATCAGTGTAATTGTTCGTGGAAACACCTAAGGGCTATTTTATCTTTCAATTCAAGTAATTGTTTTTAACTATTTCAAAAACAGCCAAAAGCGCTTTGTCTAGTTTATTAGGAGATTTTAGATTAAAAAGAAAAGAGATTTTAAAACGATTTTCGGACGCGTTAGGAAGTTTAAACTCTGGTTCGTAAGAACCTCTTTTTGCTAAGAAGTCCAGGTTAAAATACTTTTCAACTTAGTTAAGATACTATATTTCTTAAAAATAGGTTTACTACTCTAACGCAGTACGCACCTTTTTATCCGTGACAATAGGAGGGGTTGATTAGAGAGTACAACTCGGTTCTGAATACACGAAAGCGACAGTTCCTGTTAAATTAGTTCTTTTCAAAGGAGAAAACATTGCCCATAAGTAGTTCCACTAACAAGTACTGGATTATCATTGATTGCGTGAATTACATTCGAGCCTGTCTTTATTTATTATTTAAAATTATAATTTTATTTACCATTGCACCCTTATTAAAACCCTTAAAAATAGTTGCCTTAGATACACACCATAACAACAGGTTTGATAGATTGACACTTGGTCTCTGTGGATTCGATAATCTTTTATATTACTTTGACGTGATTCGTACACTTGCGAAAAACACGCATCAGAAACCTTCATATTTTGATTTTAGGGATTAAAACCAACACAAAAGGTGAGATATAGGGACCCCGACAATTTTTTTTACTGAGACCAAAACCAAAAATTCGCTAACTTATAAGGACCAACAGACTATTTTAGCATGAAACTTAATGACTCACACTTGAATCAAACAATCTCCCCTACAAGCGTGTGCCTATCACAACCTACAACAAAATTCAACATTAGATACAACTCTCTGTCTCCAACTAAACCGAATAAAAAAACTATGATACTACTTATTAAAAAGTCTAGGAGATACGATAGCAAATACAAATCAAATACTTTAGGACCACAAGTTTCTAACCAAAAAAAATCTTAAAATACTATATGTATATAAACAATCTCTATTATAAATACAATAACTCTGTATCACAATTACATACCAACCATGCATGAGATTAGAGCTCAACTTTTTTTTTCTTTCCTTCTCCCACACCTATTTCCACTAAGGAATTTCTCTCAATTTTATTTTATTCTGAGTGAAAGATCTCTCAACCTTTATTCCACAAATAAGAAGGGACACATTATAAAAAAGTATACAAGGAACATCTATAAAGTTTATACGTTTCACCACATAAATCCACTCTCCCACCTTATCACTCATGTTATACACGTGGGCAGAAGTTAAATTAAAGCCGTCTGGTCCCACAACCATTAATCTCAAAGGAAAAAAATAACATTAGGTGATTCGAATAAGTTTATCACACTTTATGACAACTTTGAACACATAATAAGTTTACCAATCTTACCCCTCACACGCAATAGGAACAAAACTGAAAATATAAAAAGGAGTGAAGTTACAAGGACAGGTTGGTCTAGGACAAGTAGTTGAGTTTTAATAGGACCTACCTAGGCTGTGTGTTACCTCACTCACCACGGTGTTCCACATTATATATCATAGATTATACATCAAAATCATAGTTATATATATAGTGGTCTCAATTAGGATGAAAAAACTTTTTAGTTTGCTTTTCAAGATAAGAGGGTCAGATGTATAGCCCAAAAAGAGATAGATGATGGAGGAGAGGTGGGTTTAGCTATGGTTGAGTTTTTAGCTTTTAATCATCATCAATGTATATGACTAGTTGGTGGTTCATATGTGTTCCTAAAGGGCACTATGAGTGAAGAAAATGCGTTTTAACTTTTAATATTGGCAAAACTAAAGTTTCTAATAATGCAATGGAGACGTGTTACTTGTAAATTCTTTGAGCCATTCGATTTGTTTTCAATGGAGAATAAATTTTCTTATGTGTATTTTACAAAGATTAAGATGTGGCCTCAATTTATGAGTATTGTTGTATTAGTAGTACTACAATTGCTTTGTAGTTAGACATAAACCACATTTAGCCTAATTTCCTAACCAAACATTATGCCTTCTTTTTTTTTTCTCGGTCAGCCAAAAGTGAAAACCTCAATGCGAGGGTCCAATCATACATGATTCAATTAAAATGATCCAATATATATAATAAATACAAGTGAGATTTAAGATTTTTTTTTTCTTTTCACTATACTCATCTTGGATTTTATAATTGATTTGGACAAATTTTATAGGCCCAGAGATTACATTACCGCATCCAGGATTCTACATCAACAATTACATCAATTCTTGTTCTAATATGGAACAATGGTGTTGTTTGTGGAAATTCGACGTTGAATTCCCGCAAAACTCCACGATCAAGTTCATTTTGTTCAAAGACAAACCATACAGAAATCACATTTGGAGCTCATTACATCTCCAACCTTACGGTGGAGTACAACTCCTCTGAATTTCTCGCTGTGGCTACCAATTCTATTGACTATAAGTGAGAAGATCCAGAGATAAACCTTAGGACGAAGACAATACCTTCGTTATTGTCATATCCCACTTTATCTGAAAGGGAAGCCAAATAGAGGTCGCAAAGTAATATCGTCGCCTTCAAAGAGAACAATATCCGTCGTGAATTCCAAATCCTTTGAGCAATGAACATCTACTGTGAATTCAAGATCCCAATCTATCATAGCGATAGGTCGTAATAGTCTAATAGGCTCAATCTACACTGGAAATTGATAAGATCTGAATGTAGATCGAGATGAACACAAAAGCAGATCTTTTACGCACTGGCCATAATAGACATAGAAAGGAAACTATGTGGATCAGGTGGATCCATCGACCAACTATGAATGAGGAAACTCGATCGAATCAGCTTTTACCATCTGGACAAGGTGAACTAAGGCACATATAAAAAGAGAAAGCATTCCCAAAGAAAGACGAGGGTCCTGCTAGCATAGTCGAAAGACGGTTGGAAACCAATTTCATCTCTAAAGTAAGATATATGAAATAGCTTTCTAACATTGTACTAAGTTAAGAAACTTTTGGGAAACAAATTTATATGTGTGTCGATCATACTGACCTTTATCGAGTGTGCCTAGTAGACTTTGATACCCATCTGAATGTATACAAATGGCTAAACATCCCAGTCAAGCACAAGTTGTCACCATTCATGGGCATTTATCCTGGCTACGGCCAGGTAATCAGGTTCAAACCTGATATAAAGGAAACAACATTTATGATCTGACAACCTTGCTACCAATATAATATGATGCCCGTTTTATTGGAGAAAGCATACGCAATAGGCCAGAGGGTGATGGATAAGGCCCGTAGATAAGAGATGGGAAAAATGCAAGGGGTAAGCCATAACTTACATCATTTCAAAGATAAAATTAATCATTAGACGGACAGACGAAAACCTTCTAAGGTCCATTGTCCAAGGAAACGTGTCAATGCCCCTAACGCATAAGATAAGTATCTTTCAAAGCTTTTTAAAGAGTAAATAAATAAATATTTTGCAAAAACAAAATTTTATAAATACGAATACAATTATAACCCTCAACAGTATGGCATGGACTATATTTATCAAACAGGATCCCATTAGATTGGATACGCCTCAAGCGCAACTAACACACCTTGTCTTAGGAACTAACAACTCCAAGAGCATAGGAGGTGTAACCTTGGAAACATCCACTTCAAAGTAGGACAAAACCTGAGGGCGAGGACGGGAACCCCACCTTTGGTCATGAACGGTTCCTAGTGACGCTGAAAACTTGCACCAACTCCTCCCAACTGGAATAAATAATGACTAAACTTGGTTTTTATTCTAACTCACATCGATGAGGATCACTAAAGTCAATAGATTAATCGAATATCACTAGAGAGATATATGGTAACAAGCTTCAAAGACCTTGCCAACTCATATTCAAGAAAGACACAAATAGGCTAACACGTATGGTGCAAGCTCCTACTTACAAAAACCTTCAAATTCAATTATGCAAGGACCAGAAACCACACATTAGTTCGAAGCTGAGAATATGAGTTGAGAATGACCCAGATAATAAAGCGGTAAAACTATGAATAATATTAAAGAAATTACATCATGCACAAAGGAAACGTCAAAATGAGAAAGGTAAATAGATAAATAGTGTTTGTAGTGGTAAATTCATGACCATCAAGCTATGGATAAGCTTAACGTCAATAAAACCAGAGTCGCCACCACACTTTTATTGTTTCCAAAGGAAAAGGAAAAATTACGAACAAAACCCAAAGATAAGAAGTTTTCAAATCAAAACTAATAAAATGTCATAGATTACAGGTAAGGGGGTTGGTTACACAGAGGGAAGGTGTTAGCGCTCAAAGTGTTCTAGGTACTCCTAGGGAGTCCTTTTTTATATCTGCATGTCTTTTTGGTATAAATGATGTTTGATGAAATAGAGTGTGGGGATGAGAAAAGAATTCATTAATTATATTTTTGTGTTTGACAAGACCTCTGGTCTTGTGCCTACGTACCAACATAAAATGAGGGATCAAAACCTCGTAGTTCGTGGTAAAAATTTCAAATGAGTTGGTGAATTGCTTTTAACAAAAGTTTAAGTAAAAAGGCGCCAATGGGCCAAAATTTGAATGGGGTTGTTAGTTCTTTTTGTCTTTTTGAAATTTTAAGTCAATATGATTAAGTTCATTTACAAATTTGATTTAAGAAAGAGTTTGAAAATTCAATGGCATAAGGCCAAAGTTTCTAATCCTTAAAATAAAGTCCAAGTTTAAAATCACAAGCAAAGAAAGTTTTTGAAAAGGGGGAGAGATTTTGAAATTTAAGAAGTGTGAGGAGATGAAGAGGCTATCCTAAGCACAAATTTAAAAGTTAGGATTTGAAAAGATCTGACCAATGGGATGTAATCCAACAGACAAGAATGTCATATAGAAACCCATTTTCCTTTGGACTTTTTTCAAGCAATAATCAATAAGTAATGAGCAATATCCCTGCATCATGAAGATCAAGGCATCAAATAAAGATGGCCACATCCAAGAAAGCAATTCTCATAGCTAACAGTCTTCTTTGTCTTCCAATGTATCAGATGAAATATTCGTTGATTAACTCAGAGCAAAGCATCATCCATAAGATCAAAATAACAATTAACCACAAAGATAGAGTAGCAGATGAATTCAAATAAGTCCCAAGGCTTGCATCAGATGAAGGCCCGATTCACAAAATGTTGGCATTGGCCAAGTCCTGTTTGCATAGGGAATAATGTTGCTTAATCCTAAGTCCAAAAGTTCAGATCAAGTTCAACAGTCCACCGGATGTTTTTAAGGTTTTTTGTTATTATTAGGTATTTTAAGGTCCTAAGACCACAAACAAAATCAAAACACATAAACAAATATATAGAATCACAAAGTATGGCTCAAGTCAGCAAAGTGAAAATGACATAAACATAAACAAGTTAAATGAAATGTAAATGGCACTGAATGATAAATGACTGAAATTTAAATTGCACAAAGTAAATGACTTGAAAGTAAAGCAATATTAACAAGAGTTACTCAAATGTTAGTCAAAATTTAGTCAAGTGTTAATGGTTATTTTTAATTGATTAAGTCATTCTTTGGAGAACACTCAACCATTCATTCACAAGTATGAATCCTTAAACCAAGACATCTTCCATGAGAAGGGATCCAACTTGGATAATTCAACAAGTATGCCACTAGCTCCCATGAAAGGAAAAAATGTCAAGTCTCCATACAATGCCATGAAGAATGAGAGACTTACAATCTCACTTACTAGAATGATATTCCTTGAGGTTCAAGTTAGCTCTATGTTAAGCAATCGTAATAGGACTTATGTAGAAGTCACAATTATATGAGGTTGGGCAATAAAAATTTAAGTGTTAATGCCTGTTAGAGATTTGGTATAAAGAACCAAACTCCTAAAACATACCACACACTAAAATAAAAGATCAAGGGGGAGAGACCTATCTCACTCATACTTGTATTGATTCATCTGATACATGGTCATTGATGAACCAATTAACCTTTAGACATTAGAGATTTCATTGGTCAAATGAGGGAATGAGAAAGAATAGGGATGAAGATGAAGAGGGGGGAAGATAGAAACACAAATTGATCATGGGAGGAATTTCATCAAATCAAAACCATTCATTCCTTTTGGGGGATGAAATGTATATTTTATCAATCCCCTAAATTCAATGATTTTGATCCAACAAAAGTCAAATCAACCTTGACCAAGACCCAAACAGAAAGTCAAACATCATAAGACCATAAAAATAGCTCAATAATATTTTTAAACATTTAATAAATTAAAAACCAATTTAAAAATGAATTAAAATACATTTTAATTTGGTCAAAACCTAAAATCCCTTCAAAATACCAAATAAATGGCCAACGAATTTATCCTGGGTCAAACAAGGTCAAAGGACCTTGGACAAAAAACTTCACTATTTTTGAAAAGTCAGAAGTATTTTTAAACAATTAAAAATATGCATAAAAACATTTAATTCATGAAAAATATCAAAATTAATCCAAAAAATAATTTTAATTCAGAATATGGAAGAGAAAAATATTTAAATATTTTTGGTGAAAGTCCCATATTTTTTGAATTAAAAATGAAATTTCTATAAATTAAACAAAATAAGTGGATTAAATAAAAATACAAAAAAACAAGGGTCATCAGATCTCTCTCATTAATTGAGGTGGCATATCTGATGCCCAAGCGCGCGCGTTCCGCAAACACCTCAGTCAACTGCGCCACACACTTGGTAATCAAAAGCAAAGGAGCAGATTAAAATGTTTAAACATGATCAAAGGGATGAGGTGTCAACACACCACCAAAGCTAGGGCTCTAGTCTTCTTCTCGGGTGGACCTTACTAAATTGGTCCACCGTCAGCCTTCACTAAAATGAAAAACAAGGACATGGATTTAAAGGAAAAATGCTCGGGAATTTAAATCTGACCTCAACTTTCTCCAATTCCAAGTATATTGAAAGATACAGGGATTTGAATTTTGAGGATCATGAACCGAGTTGCTTCGTTTTGAACTCAAAGGAACTCAATTTTGTTGCCTACATTGGTAGGACTTTATTCAACCAAAAATCAAAGAGAATGATGAAGAATTGAGAGAGAATCAAAGAGAGAAAGATTCTGAAAAATCACCTTCGAGGAGCTTGAATCTTGCTTGATCTTACTTTCAATTAGCCTTGGCTTGACTTCAGAAGCTTGCAGGAAGTGAATTGGATCAAAGAATGGCTTAGATTCTTGGAGTTTCAACTTCAAAACAGAAGTGAAATTGTAAATCAATTTTCAATTGAAAACCTTCAAGTTTATCCTCTAATGGTGAAGGGTAGGGTTGCAGGATCAAATCTTGGGCAAGGTCTCTATAATTTTGAGCATGAGGCAATGTATTTATAGGCTGAACAATTGATTTCCACACTCTTCCAATCAAATGCCGAAAATAGAAATTCTCACTTGCATGGATGCATGCGCGTGTGATAGGCCCATGAAGTGATGTCAAATGGTACAAAGTTGGTCATGAGTGATGCTGAAAGTGTGTCATAAAGCTATGCATTTGGAATTAGGAAATGGTAATTGTTGAAAAGTATATCTTCGGCAAATATTTTTTTATATCGTATCCACAGAGATTGGTTGTTATTACCGCCGTTCTATAATCCAAATTGTTATAAGCTTAGAAAGTAATCAAGTTGTTTTGTTTGGAAAGTTATTTTTTGAATAAAATGTCACTAAAATAATAAAATGGTTTTAATCAAATGTAAAAGCTTGGCAAGATTGGGGTTCACTATTCCAAGTGCTTATGATTCCTTATGATAATTATATAGATTTAAGATTATTGATGATGTTCAAGTATCCTCTCAATATCATTTATGTCTAAATGATATTGTGATAATCACTATATTGATCCTTAGACGATCTCTCCACCTAACTATCAATATAGCAATCTTTAATGGTTGATACAAAAGAAGAGTAGTGAATAAATCTATCTCTACAACTTATTCGCTACTTGAAAACATATTTTCTGTCAAGACTTAAATAATCTCTTTCAACAACTACTCAAATCTGATATTCAATTTAGGGCAAAAATATCATTCAATACATCAACAATCTTTTATCATATATAAGAGTCAAATGAAATACATACACAAATAGGAATAGCTACTACCTCCAATCTTGACAAAATGGGGTTTAGCTCTTCATCATCATTTTGGAGAGCAAAAGGCAATGGAAGAAAACTTTGTTTTTCTCTCTTCCAAAAATATCAAAATATGAATGAATGTCTCAATATTTTCCATTCTGATTTCCTAAAAGGGTTGACATTTCCTAAAATGATCATTTTCATCTAAAGCTGAAAAGCCCCCCTAAGACAGACACCAAAATGGCAAAACACAGTTGGCCTTGAAAACAGCACACTTGGCCAAAACAGCTTGCTGGATTCGCAAGCTTCGCGGCGCGAACTGAAGCTACTTCAGCTTCCTTGCCTTGCAAGCTTCATCCAAATAGTCTTCCAAGTGATATTGTACAAAATTAGGCCTTCAAATTGCATTCAACCTTTCTTCCAAATTATGATTATGCATTCCAAGGCTCTCTTGTCCAAAAATTCTACAAAACTAACAAAAATGTGAAATAACTATTCAAAACAACATAAATTAAACCTAATTGCATTTATACAAAATAGTGAGAATAAAAGTGTGTAATTACATCAAAACTTGGTAAAGAGGGCCAATAAAATGATATAAAAAGTAGTACTAATTGGTCCCTAACAACTCTCCCCAACTTAGCATTTTGTTTGTCCCTAAACAATAGTTTCCACCATCACAACCAAAGCAATGACACAAAAGATTGAAACAAGGATTTACCAAGGACATTCAAATGGTTCAAAAGTGTTTGGCACTTTCTCAATCCACCTATCTCAAGTCTAGACAAAACATGAATAAGAGAAATGGTTGAGTGCAAAAATCATTCCAAGGAATTCAAAGCCATATATGTCAAAATTGAATCAAACTTACACACACCTCATAGTAATGATGAATAACATGAAGGGTTACTTTCACTCATCCAAGCAATTAAATCAACAACAACTCAAATCATGCGGTCATCAAAGCAGATACCTAATCATGTGAAAAATGAGAATCAAGAGGTCTTTAAAGGGTTGTAATATGGGTTAGGTTACAAGAAAGGATATGATTAAGAGAATTTAACAAAAATGGCTATCTTAAGGGAGCATTCCCAAACATTCAACTCTACACAATTTCCATTTCTTTGATACCCGACTTTTTTTTCTTTTCTTTTTCTTTTCACATCCACACAACCATGAGCCTTTTCTTTGTTTTTTCTTTCTTTTCTTTTTCTTTGCTCTATGGTTTCAAGGGTGATTTCTTTTTCTTGTTTCTTTTCATACTTTCACCCTTTCATAAAAACTCACTTCTCCAAGTTTCTAATCAACTCTTTTTTCTTTACTCTCCCCAACTTTAGATTCCAAAACCAAATCTATTCAATAATTCTCCCTACTTAGACATAAGCAAAAGGAAAAATTTGCAAACAACTCGGTTTGAGGGTTCAATTGACACGAAAGAAATTAGGATTCATTTATTCACAAAATTTTTAATTGATTTTTACACTTATCAATCAAATGAATCCTAAAATAAGCTCAAAGGGGGTTAACTAAGGATCACTCCTCACAAGGTTAGTTGATTCAAACTTTTTGGTCAACTGGTTTTTCTCATAACAAACAATGCCTCTATCATTTTCAAAATTTTCACACAAAAATAGATTGATGCATGATTTAGCCTGATAAGAATGAGTTGAAATAATGCTCGGTTTCCCGCATTTTAGTGTACAATGGAAAGCTTCCTCACAATTGGTTAAGTCCTATTTTGATTCAAAAATGACATATATTTCAATGAATTTATGATATGGAATTTGCACACACCATCAAACTACTCATGTTAAGTCTAGAAAGCGATAAAGTGTACCTTGAAATACCGACACTAATTCTTATCATCACCACTCGAAGTGTCCTATGCTTCTTTCTTTGCGAACATTTCTTGGTTGCTTTAAGCTTGACTTAAGAGTAAGAGCAATTAAACAAAAAAATGTTGGTAAACCAAATTGATTGTAACACACTTAAATTTCAAAGAGTATTCATGTAATTATCAAAGCAACTAACAAACCAAAGTTTTGGTGAACTAGAGCCACCCAAAAGTACAATCAAAATTTTACAAAAGCAAAATAATACAAAGAAAACTCAAAATAAAACAAACTCCTCAAATTCACCAACTCCTCAATCTTCCTCCTCTTGGCCACCACCAACAGATCCAAGGACGTCCTCCATCTCATCATTATGGTTTGCACCACCTCCTGCACCCCCCATAAAAGCTGGTCTGCCCTCAGGCCAATTAGCATAAGCAACATATTCCGCCTGAGAAGGAAATGTGCGAGCTTCAGGTGCAAAGGAACGTGTTATGGAATTGTTGCTGCATAGCATCAAAGATAAATGATTGAGACCTCCTAGAGGCCTCAAATCTCTCACAGCAATAATTGGTAAACGCCATTTGGTCGAAGACTGGAGTAGTGCGGGCTCGGGGTCTAGAGGACGAAGTTTCGGCTCCTTCGTCTCTGTCTATCTGGCTTTGGCAGAACCTATTCAGATAAGCATCGTTAATCACACTAGTGATAGAGAAATGCACTTCATCCGGAATGGCAACATTCGCCCATCGACAAAGTCCCATGATCAGCCCCGGGTATGCAAGCACACCTGCTTTACCACCAAATTTTATTCCGCTTAGCCATCTTGCGCATTTCTCCCGCTATGATTGATGCTACATCCACAGATTTGTCGATCATGATGTAGTACAACAAACACCCTATATCCAAAGGGATCGTGGTGTTGTGGCTCCTTGGCCGGATATTGTTCAACAGCAGCACCAGAAATGCCCTTGCTTCTAGATTCAGATTTTCTCTTTTCCATGACTTTGGAAGTCCTTGATCATTTAGGTCAAATGTCTTTCCTCTAAGGCACAAGGTAGCACTCACCGCTGGAAGGTCCCAAACATTGGCCAATTCCTGGGTACGATACTCGCACCGCTCATTCTCTCCCAAGGTTAGAGGATTACCAAGATATGAGTTAATTGCATCTCTGCCGAAAGAAATAATCCTGCCTCTTACTCTTGTTTGGTAGTTGAAAGTTACTCCCTCTTCAAGATGCATAGCGTTGGCATAGAACTCTCGTACAATATCATAATTGATTGCCGCCTCTGGTTCACAAAGTTTGGTCCACCTTCTTCTCTCAAAATTTGATACCACATTCCGATAAGTCCCACTCAGTGATAAAAGGATGAACCTTTCCGGTTGGATGGTTCTCTTGATTAAGCATTCAAATTGTTCTTCGTGTTCATCACTTGTGAACTGTCTCAATGAACGAGGATGACCGGAAGCCGTGGTTTTTGTTCTCTTAGACATCTGCAATAAACATCAGAACAACCACACAACAAAACATGAAGGGAGTTAGCAATCAACAGCATAAAACATAACACTGGAATTTCCCAGTTCGCGGCACGAAGGCCCATTCGCGACGCGAACCCTGCGAACCAGGAAATCTCCAGGAGCCTTCTAGGGTTCCAAAGGTTTTAAGGTTTTCACTTCCAACAGTCATAATCACAATCTCTATCCTAATCCTAATATGAATCCACTTTAGACATGCAAGGTTGTTTCACATAACACATTCAAATCTTAGCAAAACCCTACTCTTACCTAAGTGAGAAACCGAAAAGGAATGGAGAAGAGAACATGAAAAGAACTAGCATACCTTATTGAAGTGCACTTGATTCTTAGCTAACAAATGAGGATTTGGGAGATGGAGAGGGAAATTTTTAGTTTTGGAAGTTTTTGGAAAATAAAAGAGTGAACAGAAAAAAATAACCTATCAGAACTTAAGTGGTTCTGCCACGCACCGTTCGCGGGGCGAACCTTGTTCGCGGCGCGAACTGAATCTGTCCATTCAGTTCGCGGGGCAAAAGATGATCACGGGGCGAACTGAAGGAATTTCTGAAAAAATTAATTGGCAGTGGACAGAACTCAAGTTTCACAAAATTTAACACAACAGAATATCGAAACAGCAGAATTGAGAAAATATAAAATACGGACTTACAACGTTGGGTTGCCTCCCAACAAGCGCTTTGTTTAACGTCGTTTTGAGCTCGACGGTTCAATGATTAGCTTGATCCGACTAGAGAGATGACACAAACATCCCGATTCACTTCTCCACTATGGTAGACTTTGAGTCTTTGACCATTTACAGTCCAGCTCTCCTGTGACTTGGGATCCTCGACCATTTACTTCTTTAACAACAAACGGTCCTGACCACTTTGACTTCAGCTTACCAGGGAATAACTTCAACCTTGAGTTGAAAAGCAATACCATTTTTCCAACATGAAACTCTTTATGACGGAACTTTCCATCATGGTATGCCTTTACCTTTTCCTTGTAAAGTTTATTCGAATGGTAAGCGTTGTTCCTTGATTCCTCCAATTCATGGAGTTGTCCTTTTCTTCTTTCTCCAGCTAAAGTGGAGTCGAAGTTCAAGAATTTGAGAGCCCATAATGCCCTATGCTCCATTTCCACTGGAAGATGACAAGTCTTCCCATACAC
The DNA here is from genome assembly GCF_024323335.1 of Lathyrus oleraceus. Classification (NCBI taxonomy): domain Eukaryota; kingdom Viridiplantae; phylum Streptophyta; class Magnoliopsida; order Fabales; family Fabaceae; genus Lathyrus; species Lathyrus oleraceus. The sequence goes on along the minus strand of NC_066580.1, from coordinate 477,399,215 downwards.
CATTTGAAACGGAGTTAGCCCAATAGGTGCTTTGTAGGCGGTACGATACACCCACAAAGCTTCATCCAGTTTTAAAGACCAATCTTTTCTTGAATTCGAAACTGTTTTCTCAAGGATCCGCTTGATTTCCCGGTTAGAAACCTCTGTTTGACCATTCGCTTGTGGGTGGTAGGGAGTGGTCACCTTGTGCGTTACACCATAATGTTGCAAAACTTTTTCTAAAGGTGTATTGCAAAAGTGTGATCCTCCATCACTTATCAACACCCTAGGCACACCAAAACGTGAAAATATGTTTTTCTTTAAAAATTTAATCATTGTTTTGGCATCGGCCTTAGGTGAAGCAACTGCTTCCACCCACTTCAAAACATAGTCAACGGCCACTAGTATGTACTCATTTGAGAAAGAAGAGGGGAATGGGCCAACGAAATCAATACCCCAACAATCAAAAACTTCTACTTCTAGCATGTTGGTTAGAGGCATTTCGTCCCGTTTGCCTATTCCTCCACTCCGTTGGCATGTATCGCAACTCTTCGCGTGTTCATATGCATCTTTAAATAAAGATGGCCAGTAAAAGCCCGATTGGAGCACTTTAGTGGCTGTTCTCAAACCGCTATAGTGACCTCCATACGGAGAGTTGTGACAATGCCAAAGGATGTCTCTTGACTCCTCACTTGTTACACACCTTCTCAAAATATTGTCTACACCCATTTTAAACAAATATGGATCATCCCACACATAATATTTTGCATCCGCCAAGAATTTCCGTTTTTGATTACTAGTGAGGTCTTCCAGTGTTAAATCGGTTGCCTCGTAATTAGCAAAATCAGCAAACCAAGGCCTCACTTGAATCGCATACAGTTTTTCATCTGGAAATTCTTCTCTTACTTCCTCTTCTTTGTTTGTAATGTCCACATTGACCAAACGAGATAAATGATCCGCCACCAAGTTTTCGGAACCTTTTTTATCCCGAATTTCCAAATCAAACTCTTGCAATAAGAGAATCCAACGAATTAGTGTTTGTTTGGAATCCGGCTTGGTTAGCAAATATTTGATCGTCGAGTGGTCAATGTAGACTACAACTTTTGACCCTATCAAGTAAGCTCTAAACTTTTCCAATGCGTACACTATAGCTAGTAACTCTTTTTCAGTTGTCGCATAATTGACTTGTGCCTCATTTAACACTTTACTAGCATAGTGGATAGCGTGAAAAAATTTATCTCTTCTTTGACCCAACACCGCATCAACCGCATAATCGCTTGCATCACACTGTCATACCCCAAAAATTACCCATCATTTTTCCTAAAAAAAAAAAAAAAAAAAAAAAAAAAAAAAAAAAAAACGAAAAAAAAAACGGAAAAAAAAAAGAAAAAAAAAAGAGAATTTTTTTTTTAATTAATTAATTAATTAATTAATTAAATAATTAAAATAAATAAATAAATAAAATATAACAAATTATTTTGGACTTGGGTCTCCCTCATTCCAAGCCCATTACCCACGAAATTAGTCTATAAATACTGAAGCTTCAGTAGGGGGAGAGAGACTTGGAGTTTACACTGGGAGATTCACTGGAGAAAGAAGGAAGAGAAGCAAAACACTCTGAGGTTTCCTTGGAACAAAACCTTGAGGAAAAAGAAAGAGAGAGAACAGAGAAGGACAGATAGAAACTTTGGCATAGGAACCCTGCCTACCCGGAGAATTCAGAGTAAAGAAACCCTGAAGGCAGCCCATCTGCACCGAAGCCATCGCCGTCCAATTCCCGCTGCCTAACTTATTCCGATACTACAAGTGGTCAATCCCTTCAACCTTGAATTGGCAAACAGGTTTGCGTATCTCTATTGTTTATACTTTCAATTGGCCATATCTACATATATAATGCATCATGATTAAATGTTGATATATAATTTGCTTTCGTATGGGAATTTAAATATGCCTGAATACCCTGAATGTTTGACCATGTTATTCCTGTGATAAAATGCCATAAAATTCAAAGTTCTTAACATGGGGCTGTTTTCAAATTCAAAATCCGTGGCCTTCGCTAGGCGAGGCAGAGGCGAACGAGACAGTACCTGATTCTTCTAGTCTGTTTTTTTTATGTTTTTATCATAGCCATGCATTATTCATCCTATCCTATTTATTGTTGTGATATTTCTCCGGTGTAATCTTCGATTGCACCCTGATTTGGTGTTCTGACATGTTTCTTTTTTTGAGTTTCGTAAAGGTTCACATATCCCAGGAAAAGGTTATTGGCTAGGTATTCCACTTTATTTGTGGGATACCCTTGTGGAGTTTCACCCTAAATTAATTTTTTAATGTATTAATTTCTAATGTATTAATTTTTTAATATATTATTTTTGATAATTTTAATGTGGAGTTTCATCCTAATTATATAATTAATTGTAAAACTTTGCCTTTGAATAAGTGATCTTGGACCTCTCTTTGTTGCCTTACGATTACGATATTACGGTCATGTCCCGCGAACGTGGGGATACCCTTAGCAAAGACCCTTCGGTTAAATCATCATAAAATAAATTATAGTCCCTCGGATGTTGCCTTCGAATATACAACTTTGTCCCTCGATGACCCTCCGATGTTGCCTACGGTTAAATGATGATAGTCCCTTCGAATGCTAAGGTATCCTCATAACTGTTGCATTCAATGACCAATCGATGACCCTACGATGACCCTTTTACATCCAAAGGATAAAACTACTTATTTCTCAATAATAAGGACAGTTTTACCCTCATAAGGATAGGAAATGCCCGTAAAGACCTTGGGTCGGTATAACTCTTAATTGCTGGCTCACAACTTAAAACATTTTTTTTGCACCTCACACCTTTCAAAATGCCTTTAGAAAATCACCACTTGGTATACATTCATACTAGAATCATTACCGAGTTATATTTTTCTAAACAATTTTCAAAACTAAAACGGGATAACCACTTTGTATACATTCATACAAGAATCATTACAAAGTTAAATTCTCTTTTCAAAACAATTTTCCAAACAATTCACAAACACTTTTTTAGACAAAAATAATATAAGTGATCGAGCAATTAAGAGCCCATGGATAACCATGGATACAAAGGGTGCTAACACCTTCCCTTTGTATAATGTACCTCCCGAACCCAAAATCTAAATTAAGGTCTTTCCTGTTCTTTTCCACCTTTCCTTATTGGATAAAAGAAAAGTCGGTGGCGACTCTTGCTAACCGCGACATTGCGATTAAAACCACAAAAAAGTCCAGTTCACCGTATGACAGAACTGGCGACTCTGCTGGGGACCTTAAAAAGAGAGGTTACCTTAAAAACAAGATCACTTATTCAATTTGTCTGATTTATTTTTAAGGGATTGCTTGGGTATGTTATGCTTGAGTGAAAGATCCTACACCCGGATCTAGTGTACCTTAGGTAAGTAGCAAGAGATCATCGCGACTGTCCGGCGTATACTGGAATGGTCAAAATGATGGCTACGGTTAATGTGGCACTTTGGATGTCCTGATGTTCCTCATGTTAGTTGAGGAAATATTTGGCATTCGCGTGGTGTCATAAAAGCATTAACCAGACCTTTAGAACCCTAATTGACTCATCCTGGCCATTAGAAAGTAGTGAGATAACTGGCTTCGGTTCCGACTGGAGTTGGTTGAGACTCGATACTACACTCTTTGAGATTGGACTTTAGGGAAGCTTCGGTCAACCACTTGGTGTTGCACTGAAGTGGACTTAAGGAAAGGTCAATGATTTGAGATCCTTCTAGAACCCGGTTACTATTCTAAGACAGGTTGAACCAACCAAACTTCAGTGGGGAGGGTATTTACCTATGGAACTCACGCAAGCCTTAAAACCTAGGAATGATTGTTGTGTGACTTGCTTGTGCTTGTTATTTATCTAACAACATGACATCATAACAACATAACATCATAACATCATGGCATTGTACTAACCATTTCAAGGATTTAGGGATTTAACTCTGCTAAAAAAAAAAACAGAAAAAACAAAAACAAAAGCAAAAACAAAAGAGAAAAGAAAAAAAAAGCTCTTTTTGTTAGTTTATGCAAAGTTAAATCCCGAAAGTCCTTGAAAACATTTCATACATTGCATTGCATCGCATAACAGGTATTCTAAAGGATCAGTGTTCTCAAGATTTTCCTATCAAACAGATTCCAGCAGATTCAAACAGATTGAACAATGGCTCTCGAACAAACTGTCAAAGATCTCCAGGCCCAGAATGCTCAATTCCAGGAAATGATGTTGAGCTTATCTAAGGGGCAGGAAGAACTGAAAGCTCTTTTGATGGAGAAGAAGAAGGACCAGAAACCTGTGGGTTACATCAACCCGGGGAGAAGGCTTAAGGGACAGGTTACAGGAGTCAAGATTAGAATTCCGAAGGATTCAGAAGAAGAGACCGAGAATGATTCGGAAGATGAGAATCCTAATCTCGTCAATTCTGAGGACGACGATGAAGATTATGAACATGAACAGTACTCTCCGAAGGATGATAAGTACAAGTTGCTGGAAGAACGTATGCTAGCTATGGAGGGGCAGAAAGTGCCCGGTCTGGATTTCGAAAACTTGGGTCTGGTCTCTGATGTGGTCATTCCCCGCAAATTCAAGGTTCCCATTTTCACTAAGTATGATGGTGCCTCTTGTCCTCAGATGCATCTAAGGGCTTATGTGAGAAAGATTCAGCCGCACACTACTGATAAGAAACTGTGGATCCATTTCTTCCAAGAGAGTCTGTCTGGCACACAGTTAGAGTGGTATTATCAGCTTGAGAGCTCTAACATCCGCACATGGACTGATTTAGCAACAGCTTTCTACAAGCACTACCAGTATAATTCTGAGTTAGCGCCTACTCGGCTACAGCTACAAAATATGACTATGGGCTCTAAAGAAAGTTTCAAAGAATATGCTCAAAAGTGGAGAGATTTGGCTGGCAGAGTCAAACCCCCTATGACTGATCGAGAGTTAGTGGACATGTTCATGGGTACACTGACTGGCCCATTCTACAGCCATCTACTGGGAAGTTCCTCGTCAGGTTTCACTGAACTTATCTTGACAGGTGAACGGGTTGAAAGCGGCATTCGAAGTGGAAAGATACAGGCAGCTACTTCTGCAAGCACCAAACAGTCCTATCAGGGAAAGAGTGAATCAAATGCTGTGTACAGTGAGAGGAAGCATAACAAGAAGAATCGTGACCATACTGTTGGGGCAGTTACAATTGCCGCACCGCCATCTCAGAACTTCCAACACAGACAAGACAGGTCGAGAAGACAGTTTACCAAGATCAATATGACTTTAACCCAAGCACTGCAGAGTATGTTAAAGGCCAATTTGATTACCCTCAGAGGCCCTCCTGCAAATCCCAACACTACTTCTCCTCGTTATAATCCCAACGCCAGGTGTGCCTATCACTCCGATAGCCCCGGGCATGATACGAATGATTGCTGGTTGTTGAAGAACAAGATTCAGGATATGATCGACGCTGGAGAAATTGAATTTGATCCTCCGGCGACCCCCAATGTCATCACAGCACCTATGCCTAATCATGACCAGAATGTTAATGTTGTGGACGACAATTCTCACGTTACTGACGTTGCTGATTTAGCATCTCCTCTCCTGATCGTTAAGAAGAATTTATTGCAAGCTGGTTTATTTCCAGGTTGTGCTGAAGATTGCGATCTCTGTGTACTCCGACCCAATGATTGTTTGAAGTTGAAGAACGGCATTCAACGGCTGATGGATGATCGTACAATTCTATTTGAAAGGGTTCCTAAGGTGGACAACTCTATTGAATAGGTATCTGTGATTGCTAGGTCCAAAGCTCCAGTGAAGATTACCGCTACTAGAGTGCCTGTGAAGATTACCGCTGAGCCCAAAGTGGCTCCCCTGATTATTACCGCACCTGGCCCCGTGCCATATTCCTCCAGCAAAGCTATTCCGTGGAACTATGGAGGCGACGTTTACATCCATGGCATAAAGCAAGTTGGTAGTTCTGCTAATCCTAATGATATTGTGGGGACTAGTAAAGTTACTCGAAGTGGAAGGATCTACTCCCCAGAAATCTCACCTCCCGCTCCCGAAATTCGAGGAAAAAGACCAGTCAATCCTCCTCAGTCAGAGACATCGGTCGAAGTTACTTCTGAAGATGTTGCCAAACAGGAAATGGAAGAGATGCTGAAAATCATCCGTAAGAGCGATTTTGATGTAGTGGAACAATTGGGGCATACTCCGTCTAAAATCTCAATGTTGTCCTTGTTATTATCCTCTGAATTCCATGCCAATGCATTGATGAAATTCTTGAAGACCGCTCATGTGCCTCAAGAAACATCCGTCGATCAATTCGAACATTATGTTGCTAATTTGACTGTTGACAATGGCCTAGGCTTTTCCGATGCTGACCTGACGCCAGCAGGAAAGAATCACAATAAAGCTCTGCATATCTCCATCGAGTGTGAGGGGATCACCCTGGCTCACGTGTTGATCGACAACGGCTCTCCCTTGAATGTGCTCCCGAAAGCTGTACTCGATAAATTTGACTACAAAGGCATTGAACTGAAACCTAGTGATGTTGTGGTGCGTGCTTACGATGGTGCGAAGAGTGTTGTCTATGGTGAAGTGGTTCTCCCTATCAAGATAGGACCTCAAGTCTTCAACACTACCTTTCACGTGATGGACATTCGTCCCGCCTACTCCTGCTTGTTGGGGCGCCCTTGGATCCATGGGGCAGGTGCGGTAGCTTCGTCGCTTCATCAAAAGCTGAAGTATCCAATAGCAGGCATGGTTGTCACTATATGTGGAGAAGAAGAGTATATTGTCAGTAGTGTGCAAGCCTTCAAATACGTCGAGATGGATGGTGAATTCTTTGAAACTCCTTCTCAGTCATTTGAAGTGGTTCCTCCACCCAGTCCTGTCCTTAAGCCAACTCCCCTTGTGCCCAAGGTTGTTCGTGCTCCCCCTGTCATGATCTCTCTGAAAGATGCTCAAGCCGCGATTGAAAATGGTGATCGTGCTGGTTGGGGTCAACTGATCAATGTACCGTACAAGTCTGATAAAGCTGGCCTGGGGTTTAACTCTGGAAAGATAGTCAAAAATCAGATTAATGCTATGGAAGATGCTGATAGTGATTGCGACTTGGATAGCTGGATTTTCCCAACAATTGGTGACGGACTCAACAATTGGAAGACTGAAGACATTATCCCGATTTCCTTTAGTCAGGAGTAATTGTTATTGTTTATTCTAGAATTGCAAATTTTAATTTTCTTTTACAATCAAACTTCTTAAAGCATTGTGTCTATGCCCGAGGCACAATGGCTAATTTGTTAGGGGTTTGTCATTTTCATAAGCATATTCATATTCAATAGATCAATGGACTTTTTGCATTCAAATATTGCGCTCTTTATCTTTCCTGTCATTTTTCAAACAAGCTATGTTTCTTGCACACACTCACGTAACAATTTGCCGATCCATATCCACTCTGGATCCTGTTGGTAATGACTCTGCTACTGTTCATTATGACTTTGAAAATCCGATCTACCAAGCCGAGGATGGAAGCGAGGAAGATTGTGAAGTCCCTGGAGAACTTGCCCGACTACTGCAAGAAGAAAAGACTATACAGCCGCATGAGGAATCAATTGAAATTGTAAAATCTGGGTACTGAAATAAACAAGAAAGAAGTCAGAGGTTTCTTGGGGCACTCGAATTACATTGCCCGATTCATTCCACACTTGACTGCTACCTGCAAACCCATCTTCAAATTACTGAGACAAAATCAAGAGATGGTATGGAATGATGAATGCCAAGAAGCTTATGACAAAATCAGGAAATATCGCCAAGAACCTCCAGTTCCGATGCCACCAGTTGAAGGAAGACCTTTAATTACGTATTTGACCGTGTTAGAAAATTCAATGAGGTGTGTTGGGGCAACATGACGAGTCTGGTCGAAAAGAGCATGCCATATACTGCCTTAGCAAAAGGTACCGACTGTGAAACAAGATACTCACAGCCCGAGAAAGCTTGCTGTGCTTTGGCCTGGGCTGCTCGCCGACTAAGACAGTATATGTTGAATCATACCACCTTATTGACTTCTAAGATGGATTCTATCAAATACCTATTTGAGAAACCTGCTGTCTCCTGAAAGAGTTATCACTGACAATGGTACTAATTTGAACAACAAGATGATTACTGAACTCTGCACGCAGTTCAAAATAAAACACCATAACTCTTCTCCGTACCGGCCAAAGATGAACGGCGCCGTGGGGACTGCTAACAATATCAAGAAGGTCATGCAAGAAATGACAGTAACATACAAAGACTGGCATGAGATGTTACCCTTTACTCTTTACGGTTATCGCACTTCAGTACGCACTACGACAGGGGCAACTCCGTTCTCTTTAGTCTATGGAATGGAAGTCATCTTACTAGTGGAAGTTCAGATTCCCTCTCTAAGAATCATGAAAGAGGCGGGCTTAGACGAGGACGAATGGATTCAGACTCGACTCGATCAGATAAATTTGATGGATGAGAAGAGACTTGCGGTTGTATGTCACGGGCAGATATATCAGAAGCGCATGACCAGGGCATTCAACAAAAAGGTCAAGAGACAAGTGTATCAAATTGGCGACTTGGTAATCAAACGCATCATCCTACCACAAACTGACCCCAGAGGCAAATGGACTCCCACATACGAAGGGCCATTTGTAGTTAAGAAGGTATTCTCAGGTGGAGCCATGATACTCGCTACAATGGATGGTGAAGACTTCCCACATCCCGTGAACGCGGACATAGTTAAAAAATACTACGCATAAAAGAGACCCGCTAGATCGACGTATCTAGGCAAAAGTAAGGGCATCCCGGCGAACCAAAAGGGTTCGGGCAAAAATTAGGGATATATAAAAAAAAATGTACACCCGGCAAGTCGAAAACCTGAAAAGGCGGCTTGGGCAAAAAAGGGTATCCTGGTGGACTGAAAACCTGAAAAGGCGGTCCAGGCAAAAATTAGGGATTAAAGCGTATGACTATGTCCCGTTCTCAGTCAACTTTCATCCAAGTTCGAGGGACTGACCAAGCCAACCACTTCTATCCGACAGCAAGGGATGAGATGCTCGAAGACATAATGACAGTAGTAGGCTTAAAATCAATAGGACTTCTTCCACATAGCTTTCTCTTTGTTTTCGACAATTTCCTCTTACTAGGATTTCTGTCTCCTTGTACACAAATTGCCTGTTTATAGGCCTCCTTTCAAAATCAATACAACCCTCTTTCAAAAAAAAGATGCTTTTGTTTTTACTTTTCTGTTTTGGTTGCGTAAATGTCCATTGATTTAAATTTGAATTAATATGTGCATTTGAATATGACTGATGTTTACCAAAAATACATGCATAGAATAGCAATAGCAATTACTACCCGACTTCAGGATCGAGGAGAAGGTCTAACCATGCTTCCAATGAATCCGCTACCAATTCTATTCCCCCAGCAAGTTTGTTATTCCTCAGAAGAAATTAGCAGTATTCCCCGGCACAGCCAGTTACTCCCCAACAGAGGTCGGCATCATCAGTCAGATTGATCATCTCATCCATCCTCAGCCAAGATCTGTGGAATATTTCTACCATCAGACAGAATCAAGAACCCCCTGCCGAGAAAGGGTCATCGTTACAAATATCTCCAATCAGTAGATGGGGATTTATTTTCCCCAGTAGAGTCCCCAAGCAGAACTTCTCATACGCATAACTCATTCATTACATCATTTCACAGCATACGCATGCATACAACATTCGCATTTATTTTAGCATAACACGAAACATCTCATACATCATGACATAGCATGAAGCTAACTTTTCTTTGCAGGTTATTTATCCTCCTGATATAGTCAAAATAAAAGGTTCATTCAGACAGACACCTTTATCAATCACATTCAAGATTCAGATACATATTTCAAATACAGTTCATGGGAACATTCATTCTGACAACACTTCGATATCCTCCTAACGATGGCATCTTTAAGCCCATCCCAGACATTTATTGCAAGTACAACATATACAGGTTATCAGATACAGCCTAACGTACAGTTCATTCTGATTCAGCCCAACATATGACTTCTTCAGCAACTCCAATGCGGTCTAACGTACGACCCATTTGGACCTTCAAATCCTCAGATGCTGCCTAGCGTACGGTACATTCAGGGGTGTAGTCTAGCGTACGACTACTTTCTTTTTCAGATGCAGCCTAACGGACGGCTCATTCTACAACTCGGATACGATCTAACGTACGATCCATTATGAACTTCAACAACCCCAACGCGGTCTAACGTACGACCCGTTTGGATCTTACAACCCTCAGATGCTACCTAACGTACGGTACATTTCTGAAGTGTAGTCTGGCGTACGACTACCGCTTTCATCATCAGATGCGGCCTAACAGACGACTCATTCTGCGACGGTCTAACGTACGACCCGTTCGGATGTCCATCCCCTCAGATGCTACCTAACATACGGTACATTTCTGAAGTGTAGTCTAACGTACGACTACCCCTTTCATCATCAGATCCTACCTAACATACGGTACATTTCTGAAGTGTAGTCTAACGTACGACTACCCCTTTCGTCATCAGATTCAGCCTAACGTACGGCTCATTCTGCAACTCAGATATGATCTAGCGTATGGTCCATTCTGATCCTTTATCCCCAACAGCATATGACACACTCCGACTCCCCAGCGAAGTCGGCAGCCTAATGGATGACTCATTATACGGTCTAACGTACGACCCAGTGTGGCACCCATGTCTTCAAATTGGCCTAATATACGGCGCGATCTGAAGCTTTCGTCATCAAACCTCCCGGATGGCATCTTTAAGCCCATCTCCATCAAGACCAACTGTCGATTCTCAAGTGCAAATTTTTGGGACATTCTAGTGTTCAATAATCTTCCACCTCCAGACCACGAATGGCGTATACACCATTCTAACTCTCTCGGTCCAAGAATATTGAACAGGGGCAGCTGTCATACCCCAAAAATTACCCATCATTTTTCCTATAAAAAAAAAAAAAAAAAAAAAAAAAAAAACGAAAAAAAAAACGAAAAAAAAAAACGGAAAAAAAAAAAGAGAATTTTTTTTTTAATTAAATAATTAAAATAAATAAATAAATAAAATATAACAAATTATTTTGGACTTGGGTCTCCCTCATTCCAAGCCCATTACCCACGAAATTAGTCTATAAATACTGAAGCTTCAGTAGGGGGAGAGAGACTTGGAGTTTACACTGGGAGATTCACTGGAGAAAGAAGGAAGAGAAGCAAAACACTCTGAGGTTTCCTTGGAACAAAACCTTGAGGAAAAAGAAAGAGAGAGAACAGAGAAGGACGGATAGAAACTTTGGCATAGGAACCCTGCCTACCCGGAGAATTCAGAGTAAAGAAACCCTGAAGGCAGCCCATCTGCACCGAAGCCATCGCCGTCCAATTCCCGCTGCCTAACTTATTCCGATACTACAAGTGGTCAATCCCTTCAACCTTGAATTGGCAAACAGGTTTGCGTATCTCTATTGTTTATACTTTCAATTGGCCATATCTACATATATAATGCATCATGATTAAATGTTGATATATAATTTGCTTTCGTATGGGAATTTAAATATGCCTGAATACCCTAAATGTTTGACCATGTTATTCCTGTGATAAAATGCCATAAAATTCAAAGTTCCTAACATGGGGCTGTTTTCAAATTCAAAATCCGTGGCCTTCGCTAGGCGAGGCAGAGGCGAACGAGACAGTACCTGATTCTTCTAGTCTGTTTTTTTTATGTTTTTATCATAGCCATGCATTATTCATCCTATCCTATTTATTGTTGTGATATTTCTCCGGTGTAATCTTCGATTGCACCCTGATTTGGTGTTCTGACATGTTTCTTTTTTTGAGTTTCGTAAAGGTTCACATATCCCAGGAAAAGGTTATTGGCTAGGTATTCCACTTTATTTGTGGGATACCCTTGTGGAGTTTCACCCTAAATTAATTTTTTAATGTATTAATTTCTAATGTATTAATTTTTTAATATATTATTTTTGATAATTTTAATGTGGAGTTTCATCCTAATTATATAATTAATTGTAAAACTTTGCCTTTGAATAAGTGATCTTGGACCTCTCTTTGTTGCCTTACGATTACGATATTACGGTCATGTCCCGCGAACGTGGGGATACCCTTAGCAAAGACCCTTCGGTTAAATCATCATAAAATAAATTATAGTCCCTCGGATGTTGCCTTCGAATATACAACTTTGTCCCTCGATGACCCTCCGATGTTGCCTACGGTTAAATGATGATAGTCCCTTCGAATGCTAAGGTATCCTCATAACTGTTGCCTTCAATGACCAATCGATGACCCTACGATGACCCTTTTACATCCAAAGGATAAAACTACTTATTTCTCAATAATAAGGACAGTTTTACCCTCATAAGGATAGGAAATGCCCGTAAAGACCTTGGGTCGGTATAACTCTTAATTGCTGGCTCACAACTTAAAACATTTTTTTTGCACCTCACACCTTTCAAAATGCCTTTAGAAAATCACCACTTGGTATACATTCATACTAGAATCATTACCGAGTTATATTTTTCTAAACAATTTTCAAAACTAAAACGGGATAACCACTTTGTATACATTCATACAAGAATCATTACAAAGTTAAATTCTCTTTTCAAAACAATTTTCCAAACAATTCACAAACACTTTTTTAGACAAAAATAATATAAGTGATCGAGCAATTAAGAGCCCATGGATAACCATGGATACAAAGGGTGCTAACACCTTCCCTTTGTATAATGTACCTCCCGAACCCAAAATCTAAATTAAGGTCTTTCCTGTTCTTTTCCACCTTTCCTTATTGGATAAAAGAAAAGTCGGTGGCGACTCTTGCTAACCGCGACATTGCGATTAAAACCACAAAAAAGTCCAGTTCACCGTATGACACACACATAAGTTCAAAATCAAGTTTCCAATTTGGTGCCACGATTATGGGTGCGGTGACTAACTTTTCTTTTAAATCAAGGAAAGCTTTGAGACATGACCCATCGAAAAGAAAATGTGTACCTTTGCTATCTTTGAAAAATCTTTGATGAATCTCCGGTAGAAACCGGCATGTCCGAGAAAGCTCCTTATTCCTTTTATATTTGTTGGAGGTGGTAATTTCTCAATGACTTCCACCTTAGCTTTGTCAACTTCTAATCCTTCGGAGGAGATCTTGTGACCGAGTACAACACCTTCGGTGACCATAAAGTTGCATTTTCCCAATTGAGCACTAAGTTGGTCTCCACGCATCTTCCCAAAACCACATCAAGATGTTTTAAGCACAAATCAAAAGATGATCCATACACGCAGAAATCATCCATGAACACCTCAATGCATTCTTCTATTAAGTCCGAGAATATAGCTTGCATACACCGTTGAAATGTGGCCGGTGCATTACATAACCCAAAAGGCATTCTTCGGTAAGCAAAGATGCCAAAAGGACATGTAAAAGTTGTCTTCTCATGATCCGCCGGATTGACCGAAATTTGGTTGTACCCCGAATACCCGTCCAAGAAACAATAGAAATTTTTGCCGGCTAACCTTTCCAACATTTGATCCATGAAAGGTAGTGGGAAGTGATCTTTCCTCGTAGCTTGGTTCAACCTTCTATAATCAATACACATCCTCCACCCGGTTACCGTTCTTGTCGGAATCAACTCATTTTTATCTTTTTTGATAACCGTCATGCCACCTTTCTTGAGAACTACTTGTACCGGACTCACCCATTCACTATCGAAGATAGGGTAAATCATTCCGGCTTCAAAGAGTTTGACAACTTCTTTCCGAACCACTTCTTTCATCGATGGATTTAGACGCCTTTGAGGTTGTGCAACGGGTTTGAAATTCTCTTCCATCATGATCTTATGCATACAATAGGCCGGACTAATACCCTTCAAGTCGAATAACACCCACCCTATTGCACCTTCATTCTTTTTCAGCACTTGTATCAATTTGTATTCTTCTTTTGTGGGCAAGGTGTTGCTAATGATCACCGGTTTAGTACACTCGTCACCAAGGAACACATACTTCAAGTGTGAAGGTAGCATTTTTAGCTCTAGTTTTAGTTCTTCCGTTTTCTTCGTCGCATCCAAGTCTTCCTTTGTTTCTTCTTGATAAGCAAGCTCGCCACAAGACTCTAACTCATGCAACATTGCTTCAATCTCTTTCTCTTCATTTTCGGTCAACACATTGTAGGCTCCGATAAGAGATCTTTCTAGAGGATTAGAAATATGAACTTGGTTTGCGACCTCCACTACTTCCTCTTTGATTACATCGATTCAGAAAGAATCATGCTTGTCATTTGGATGCTTCATGGCTTCAAAAAGATTAAAGGTCACCTCTTCATCTTACACTCTCACCTTCATTAGTCCATCATCAATGTCAATCATCATCCAGGCTGTTTTCATGAATGGCCTTCCAAGAATTAGAGGAACATCACGATCCTCATCCATCTCTACTATCACAAAATCTACCGGAAACAAGAATTTGTCCACCTTCACTAACATGTCTTGAGCAATTCCATATGGTGAAGTGGTAGATTTGTCGGCTAGTTGTAAAGTCATCCTTGTAGATTTGATCTCATCATTTCCCAATCTTTTAACAATGGATAGGGGGATTAAATTGATGTTAGACCCCAAGTCAATTAAACCATTACCAATGTAGGTGCTTCCAATGGTTACCGGTAAAACGACTCGGCCCGGATCGGATTCCTTCCTTGGGAGAGTCTTTTGAATGATGGCACTACAACGTGCATCAAGCAAGATGGTTTTGTCTTCCACGTGTCTCCTTTTCTTTGTAAGAATATCCTTCATGAACTTTGCGTACCGTGGCATTTTCTCTAATGCGTCGGCAAATGGAATATTGATTTGAAGTTGTTTGAATATGTCCATGAACCGTGCATAATGTCTAGCATTGTCCTTCTTCGATGGTGCATGCGGATAAGGTAGATGTTGGGTTGGAATGACGCTCACACCTTTCTCTCCTTTCTTCTTCTTTCTTGGTTTGACATCCTTTTTCACCTCCAATTCAGTCTGCTGCTCTGTTGGTAATTCCTGCTCTTTTCGCGGCGCGAAGGGGGATCGCGGCGCGAACTGAAGAGTTCTAGCCACTTACTCCCTTCCATAAACCACATCCTTTTTTTCCAGCACTCCATCCATATCATTCTCTACTGTAATTTCCTCACTTTTTTCACTTGTCAACTCTTTACCGCTCCTCGTGACAATTGCTTTACAATGCTCCTTTGGATTGGTTTGAGTGTTAGTGGAAAAGGAAGGTCCTGCGTTTTGTTCCGACAATTGCTTCGCAAGTTGGCCCACTTGGTTTTCCAGATTCTTAATTGTTGCCTCATTACTCTTCTGATTTGCCATGGAAGCTTGCATGAATTGTTGAAGAGTGTCCTCTAGATTTGAATTTCCTCCTTGCGATTGTTGGCCTTGAGAGTTTGGGTGTTGATAGGGACTTTGTTGCTGAAAATTTTGATTGTTGAACCTTGATGGTTGATATCCTTGATTGTTTCTTGGATATGAGTTGTTGGGCGGTTGTCTTTGATAGCCTTGGTTTTGATTGTTCACATAACTCACTTCTTCATATGAAGGGCAAAAACCAGTAGGATGATCTCCTTGACATAATTCATAACATGCTACTTGATGTCGAACTTGAGACCCTTGAATTTCCTTCATTTGCTGTGGAAGCTTGGCCATTTGTTGAGTAAGCAACTCCACTTGTTGAGAGAGTAGCTTGTTTTGAGCAAGAATGGCATCATTGGTATTTAACTCAAGGACTCCCGGTTTACGTTGTGAAGAGCTACGGTCATGTTGACTTTGGCGATCATTGAGTGTCATCCAGTCAATAATGACTTTAGCTTCTTCCGCATTCTTTGACATAAGAGAGCCACCCGCGATAGCATCCAAAAGTGTCTTGTGAGTTGATTGGATCCCATTTAGAAAAATATGGATTTGAGTGAGCTCATCAAAACCATGACCCTTGCATTTTCTCAACATTGATTTGAATCTTTCCCAAGCCTCATTTAGAGACTCGTTGCTTCCTTGAGTGAATACCGCAATAGCCGTTTTGGCTTCCATGAATCGGGATTGAGGGAAATATCTTTCTAAGAACTTCTCTTCTAGCAAATTCCAATTCGTCATCACTCTTGGTGCTTGATCAAGGTACCACTCTTTTGCCTTTCCCACTAAGGAGTGTGGGAACATCCTCTTGAATAATGCCTCTTCACTCGTTTCATCAATTCCCGTAGAACCCGCAATCTCATAGAATTTGATGAGATGGGTATACGGATCTTCATGGTCCATTCCGGTGAATGGATTTGCATAGAGAAGTTGGAGGATTCCGGTCTTCATCTCCGTATTCCTTCCTCCACGAGCAAATTGAGCATTCCTTCTTGGACTATTAGCGGACATTTCGGTAGGAGTGGCATCTGCCATGTTTCCGTCACAAGCCTCTACAACCACTTCCTCGATTTGAACAAGTGCGGAAGTAGATGCTTCTTCTCTCTGGTTCCTCTCTTCGGCTAGTTTCCTTCTTCTTCGTGTTTTGCTATTGAGCTTCCGAAGTGTTCTTTCAATTTCGGGATTGAATTGAAATTGCTCCTCGGTAGCTTTTCCTCGCATGCACTAGAATCTACAAAACTAACAAACCAAGTGAAATACAAGAGTGATAGTAAGCACAAAACTTAAAACAATGAATTATTGCAATGCTTAAAATAGCGAACACCAATCCCCGGCAACGGCGCCAATTTGTTGAAAAGTATATCTTCGGAAAATATTTTTTTATATCGTATCCACAGAGATTGGTTGTTATTACCACTGTTCTATAATCCAAATTGTTATAAGTTTAGAAAGTAATCAAGTTGTTTTGTTTGGAAAGTTATCTTTTGAATAAAATGTCACTAAAATAATAAAATGGTTTTAATCAAATGTAAAAGTTTGGCAAGATTGGGGTTCACTATTCCAAGTGCTTATGATTCCTTATGATAATTATATAGATTTAAGATTATTGATGATGTTTAAGTATCCTCTCAATATCATTTATGTCTAAATGATATTGTGATAATCACTATATTGATCCTTAGACGATCTCTCCACCTAACTATCAATATAGAAATCTTTAATGGTTGATACAAAAGAAGAGTAGTGAATAAATCTATCTCTACAACTTATTCACTACTTGAAAACATATTTTCTGTCAAGACTTAAATAATCTCTTTCAACAACTACTCAAATCTGATATTCAATTTAGGGCAAAAATATCATTCAATACATCAACAATCTTTTATCATATATAAGAGTCAAATGAAATACATACACAAATAGGAATAGCTACTACCTCCAATCTTGACAAAATGGGGTTTAGCTCCTCATCATCATTTTGGAGAGCAAAAGGCAATGGAAGAAAACTTTGTTTTTCTCTCTTCCAAAAATATCAAAATATGAATGAATGTCTCAATATTTTCCATTCTGATTTCCTAAAAGGGTTGACATTTCCTAAAATGATCATTTTCATCTAAAGCTGAAAAGCCCCCCTAAGACAGACACCAAAATGGCAAAACACAGCTGGCCTTGAAAACATCACACTTGGCCAAAACAGCTTGCTGGATTCGTAAGCTTCGCGGCGCGAACTGAAGCTACTTCAGCTTCCTTGCCTTGCAAGCTTCATCCAAATAGTCTTCCAAGTGATATTGTACAAAATTAGGCCTTCAAATTGCATTCAACCTTTCTTCCAAATTATGATTATGCATTCCAAGGCTCTCTTGTCCAAAAATTCTACAAAACTAACAAAAATGTGAAATAACTATTCAAAACAACATAAATTAAACCTAATTGAATTTATACAGAATAGTGAGAATAAAAGTGTGTAATTACATCAAAACTTGGTAAAAGGGACCAATAAAATGATATAAAAAGTAGTATTAATTGGTCCCTAACAGTAATGAGATTCATCCAAATGGAACCTTGAAGAAAATACATGTGCAAGTCATTAAATATCTGGCCAAATGAAGTGATTTTGTATTTTTTGGAAAGGTAAGATCAAGGGGAACAACTTTCATGTTGAACACTTTTCCATTTGAAGCTTCGATCATGATGAATTTTGAGGTGGAAGTTTAGGAAATCAAACATAATTGAAATTTTTCTAAGTACCAAGTCAAATGTTCACTTCTCCCACCTTGAATAACTTTTGCTATGGGCTTCAAATGGAAACGTTCCTTCATAAAAGTTGTATCTCTTCCAAACCTATTAAATTTGGTCACAAATTTGGCCTCATTTGTATTTGGCATGAAGGAGTTATGCATTTTAGAAGTTAAGGAAAATCTCTTGTTCAATGGTAATGGCCCAAAATAACTTATAATGTTTCCTCTTGGCACATGCCCTTGCAAGCTGAATTTGAAGTTTCTCAAAGAATCAAAGTTGGAGAGGACATCTTGAGCAAGTTATGGAACTTGGAAGTTGACCTCCTAACTAGGGCACAAACAAAATGACCTATAATCTTTCACATAAAAATTAACTTTCCATACAAAACTAGATCTTAACCTCAACATGAAAGTTATTTGGAATGTCATAAGGAGTAACTTTTCTCTTGGAATCATTTTCATATGACAAACATTGTAGGAGATAGGGTCTAGTGAACCCCAATTTTGACCAGTTGACTTTCTCTAGTCAACCATCATTAACCAACTTGCAAACTTGAAGTCCTCTTGATCTTTGGGACTCATAGAGGACCATACATGTATAAGATGATGTATAATGAAGTATACCTTGAAATATTTGATCAAATGTTGAATAAACTTATTGAGTAAGTCACACAAGATACCCAGATGAATTAGGGCTTCCAAGGCAAACAAGCTTCAAACTCTTGGTGAATTCTTGATCAAAATGATAAATGAAGATCATGGGGGCCCATATATGATGTCTAGAATCAATGTGAACCATATCTTGATTAAACTCCTTGCATTGAGGGTCTCAAACCTGTAAGACCCTAATTTTGACCCTAAGATCCCTCATGGCATCATGTGATTGCACAAGTGCATTGCCTCAAGGATCATAGCATGTTTGGCTCTTTAACCCTAGGGTTGGGACTTGTTTGAGTGTTTTGATACCACCAAGCATGCTTGTATTGTATATTATTTCTTTTCTTATTTGATTACTAACCAAAAGCACAAAAATATGTCACTAACTCTTTTTGTTTTGAAGCTCAAGTGATCATGTGCTCCAATGCTCATAGGAGGCTTCTAAGCCCAATGAAATGGCTAGATGAAGATGAAAAAGCATGAAAATGGTCCACAAAGCCTATAATAATCATACATGTCTCCCAAGTATCTCAATTTTCCAATTTGATCAAGATAACCCAAAGGGCTTGAGGATTGTTTCCCAAGGAAACCTTAATTTCACTGTGCTTTGACTATGCCTTGCCCATTAAAAAACCTCAACCTATGATCAAATTTAATCAAGGGAAGCCTTTTCATTCATCATTTTATGCATATATGAGCCTATTTGAGGATCCTCAATCATTTATTCATCTAGATTGGAAGTTTGGCCTTGAAAAGTTGACCAGTTAAGTCATTTGACTAAGCTAAGCACCACTGAGATATAACTTTTGATGTGTTTGTCAAATGAAGATGACCCCAAGAGAAAAACTGTTCTTTGGAACCATATGAACAACTTTCATGTTCATCAAAAATCCATTTTAAACTTGGAAAGTCATCATTCATTTCAAAACATTATAGGTCATTTTGACTGAAACCCTAATTTTGGGTCAATTTACCAAGGGTATAACTTCCTTAATTTTTATTATTTTGAGGTGATACCAAATTCATTGGAAATCTTGAGATGTCTATTTCAAATTTTATGTTGGACAAAATTTCATAATCCTAAAATAAATACATGTGATAATACAAAACATTATAGGTCATATTGGACCTAATTCATTGAATTTGAAAAAGTACCCAACTTCAAATGCCCATAACTTTGTCATAGAAAATAAAAATGATGCAACCTTTGAGTCTAAATTGATTATCTTAAAAATATCTACAACTTTTGTGTTGGAGGTTTTTTCATTTTAAGCTTTCATCATGAAAATAGAGGGGTTTGATTAAGCTTGATTTTGGTGAAATTTTTCAAAGTGTTTTGAATATGTTTTGTACCTGAATTTTCACAGCCAGTTTTCATCAATTTCCAAATGCCAAATGAATTTTTTCCCAACATGACTTTTGTTCCTTGTTTCAAGGGATTTCTAACCATTACTCACATTACTCATTTGGATATATCATTTGTGAGTTTCAAAATTCTTTTCATTTAGGTGCATTTTAATGTTTTATGGTGAAACTTAATGTGAAAGCTTTCTCCATTCAAAGTGCACGTCCTAATGATCTTCCGGTGGTATCAGCAAGATGTTTCATTCATCATTGGGCCTGCTACACGCTTGCACAGGCCCATGCAAGCAAAATTCAAATTGTCATGCACATGAGGGAAGTGTGATGCACAACCACCTTCAGCTATAAAAAGAGGTTCCCTCTCATTCATTCATCAACCTTTTGGAGATCTGAATTGCTGCAACATTAAAACCATAGCAATACCAAAGGAATTGTTCAAAAAAAATTCTCACTTTCGAGCTTGAAATTCAACATCATTAGTTGATCTTCAAAGCCTAATTCCTTAGCCTTTCACTTCCCCTACATCCATAGATCAAAGAGAAGCAAGAAACTTGGAGGATTCGTGGCCTGAAGTGCTTTAATTCAGAGGTATACATTCAAACTTTTTGGATCTAGAACTCTCATTTCAATGTAGCATTCTTGTGTTTATGTGGTTTTCTAAAGTCCTCACACTTGAGGCAAGCCATTGGTGCTTTCAATTCATCATTTCATGAGCTTACAGTTTGAACACCATGATCTTCTTCTTCATGTTTCTCTCAATATAGGAAGAGTGAGGAAGATCCAATGGTACAGTGATGATCTCCATCACACAAGCTTCATTTCCATGTCCTTGTTTTCCATTTTCATTAAAACTTTTTTCTCTGCAACTGGTGGTCGGAATTGGTTGTTTGGCCGGAGAAGATGGTGGTTTCCACCACCACCACCACGTGTTCTGACCTGGACCATTGGATCTAGTTGCCACGTTTTAATCTTGATCCTCCGTTGTGTTTACTTATTTTAATACATGTTATGGCGCGTTTGACTTGGACATACTGTGTTCCCTATGATCTGGATCCTTCATTAATGTCACGTCAATTAATGAGTTACATCTTATGGCACTGGTTTTTTCCATTTATTCTATTTTCATTTTATTTTCAGTTAATTCCTTTTTTTTCAAAAATTCATAGAAATTTCATTTGAAGCCATAAAAATATGAGACCAACTCCAAAAAAATTCTTGAAAAATCTAGTTTCATATTTTGATTTTTAATTATTTTTGTGACTTCATTTGATATTTTTCATGGATTATTTGATTTTTAATAGTTTTAATTCATTTTAAAATACTTTCTGACTTTTGAAAAATCCAAAAATATTTTCATAGCATTTATGGATCATGATAAATCAATGAAAAATAGTCTCATCAATTTCTTATTTGATTTGAGATTTATTTGAGATTTTAATCCATTTTGTGCTATTTTTAATTGTTTTTAATTGCTTTCTGATTTCAAAAATTGATGAGAAAATTAGTCAAAGCTTGTTTGACTATGTTGAACCTATGAGAATTTAATTGGACTTCTTAAAGTTGATTTGAATTAAAGTTGAGGTTTGACCTTATTTGTTTATTTTTTATTTGCATTTTATTTTAATTCAAAAAATACCAAAAAAATATCATTTACTCTTTGACTTGTTATCTTCATTTCTCTTCTGTTTGGTGTTGATTGATATTGATTTGATTCATATTTGATCAATTGGATTTGATTGTGGTCTTCTTTTTCTCTCCCTTTGATCTTCATCCCTTTCTTTCCATAAATGGCCAATGAGTTAAAGTCTTATGGTTGGTCTTGACAAATGAGAGGTTTAACCTTCTTTGATCCAAACCAAACTCAACTTGATCCACGATCAAGTGAGTTGTTTTGTGTCCAAGATAGGTTGCTTTTTGGTCAAGCAAATAACCTAAAGTCAATACAAGGCCCTTCCCCTTTTTGTTTGGCATGGCAAGTTTATGGAGCTTGACTTACTAGTCATGATCTCTAACTTGTGTTTCTTTGCCTATATTTTTATTGACCGGCCTCATATAGGTGTGACTACTCCATTAGTCCACTTACGATTGCTTAACATAGCGCTACATTGTCTTATGACAAGCTAACATAACTTTACTAATTACTAACTTTAATTTGAATATTTAATATTTCTTGTCATTTACTTTTAATGTCATTTATTTCTTGCTCATTATTCATATTGATTTTTATTTTTGCTCACTTGAGCACATATTTTATGTTTATGTCATTTTTCTTTTGCTCATTTGAGCCCATTATTGTATATAAATATATTGTTATCTTGTGTTTGCTTTGTGTTTGTTTTTGTGTGAACCAAATGCAAAAGGAGAAAGGATTTAGAATTAGGACTTACCTATGCTTAAAGGAGTTCAAGAGCAACTAGGCCTCATGCCTTTAGAATGCAAAAACTTGTTGAAGAGCAACTAGGCCTCATGCCTTTAGAATGCTAAATTTTGAAGTTGACCTCAAAGGACTTCTCATCCAAAATTATTCTTTATCCATTCCCCTTATTGTGTTGTGAACTTTTTGATGTTTGCTTTTGTGTGATAGGGATCCCACCTTGAGATTGTGAAAAGAGGATCATTGTCACAAGTAGCCAAGTTAAGAGACAAGCTAAATGGAGATCCTAGGAGCTTGAATTCAATTTTTTGATTGCTTGTTTGTGTGCTAAGTCCAAAGGAAAGGAGCATCTTGAATCATCTCTATGATTTCAAGAAAAGTAACTCCAAGGGTTTTATCTTTCCCCTCTTATCTTTGTATGCTTTAGGAGTAACCCTTCTCTTCTTCTCCTCACTCTAACCAAGCCAAAAATAATTTTCAAAACTTTGACTTTGTTTCAAATTAGAAACCTAGGCCTTAAGTCTTTGACTTTTCAAAACCATTTTCATCAATACTCATTGTGAATAAATCTTAATCCAACTTTGACTTCATTTTGTAAATAAATCTAACTTGTAAATATAACTCACTTCAAGTTGTTTTTGTGGTTCCAATGGCCACTTGTTAAAACCTTTTAAAAACATTAGTCATAGGTTTGAGTTATCATAGTGGTTGATGTAAATCTCACCTCATCCTTAGTGATTAGATTATAAGTCTTCCATGTTTATTATAGGGTTAACCCCTCACTAGTATGTTGAAGCCTTCCTCACATGGTGGATTGTTGGTTTAGGTTGAGTTTTCTCCCTTTGATAACAAAAGACCTTAAGGCTTTTGATCAAATCAATTCACCAATCTTTTGAGATTTTTTACCCTGAACTACAAGGTTTTGATCCTCCTTTGTGATGGTACGTATGCAATGGGTTCATCCATTCAAACAACAAAATTTGTAAATATAATCTATTCTTTTCTCATCCCTCCAATCTTTTTGCACAAATATTTTTACAAAT
Source organism: Lathyrus oleraceus (assembly GCF_024323335.1). NCBI lineage: Eukaryota > Viridiplantae > Streptophyta > Magnoliopsida > Fabales > Fabaceae > Lathyrus > Lathyrus oleraceus. The sequence goes on along the minus strand of NC_066580.1, from coordinate 477,375,581 downwards.
ACCAACCTACAACACATATTTGCAAAAAGGGTTCCCTTAGAGTACTAAGGATGTTTTGGGTGCGTAAAACCTTCCCATTTCATAACCAACCCCCTTACCTAAATCTCTGACATTTTTATTAGTTTTTTATTTGAAAAACTTCTTACTTGGCTTTTGTTCGCTTTTTAGCCTTTCCTTTGGACAAACAAAAGTGCGGTGGCGACTCGAATTGTATGTTGACTTTTGGTTTAGTCAATAAACCTAAAGGTAACGAAAACCCCGCTACAAAACCCTAGATATGAGCTTGTGAGGCATTGGTGGATGCACACACTACCTACAAAATAAGTTCAACTATACATAGACATACTTTTTGCATTTTGGTTAGTAAAGAAAAGAAAAGAAAGTATGATATAATCAAATATGCTTGGTGACATCTCCCAATGCAACCCCAATGAATGAGGGGTAAGGAGGATGCCAAGGTGTGATCCCAAAGCCAATGCATATGATGAGATATCATGAGGGATCTTAGGATCAAAATTGGGGTCTTACAGTTGCCCCTATTTAAGGACGTTTAACTGAGGATATGAAGGTTAAAATCTCTGTATCGACTCAGTAGAATGGACTTAAATAACAACATATAGAAGTAAATTTTGGTCCTTAAGAGACCTCACGATGTACATGGTATGTATGTTAAAATAATCTTTATGGGGAATATATTTCCACAAAGGAAAAGAATCTGGAGAGACTGAAAGTCCACAGGAGCATAATGCATTCCATAAGGAAAATTCACTGGGGGGACAGAGACTTTGGGGGATAAAAGTTGTGCATAGGCCAGACTACGTCTTCAAAACATCTAGAGACGTTAGGGGAATTTTCCATGAAAATAAATCAGTGGAAGGACTCGGGCTGGGGGCAAAGAGAAATCTGGATGGGATAGGAGTAGATCAAAACAAAACTGAAATACCCAAACCAAATAGAGGGTTGGCGATTCCATTGAGGAAATACGCACTCAAACTCAACTGGGGAAGAATGAACTTCGATACAAGAGTAAAAAGAGATACATTATCTACTACCGGTTATGTGGTAAGAAGATAATACACTCTGTCATAGGGACATCCTTTTAACAGTTAGGGTAAACATATCAAGGATGAGTCGCTGAGGGGAAAAAAAGAGGTGTATTCATTACCAGTTACTGGTAAGAATAACCTATCGGGGGAGAACTTAAATAGGATTTACAACTACCGGTTACTGGGCAGAAGAACAAAGAGAGAGAGAGAGAGAGAGAGTATCTGTCACCTAGTTAAAATGAACATATCAAGGATAAACTCAAAGGAAGAATATTCGTCATCGGTTAGGATGAACATATCAAGGATAGACTGCCAGGGAGAAATAGGAATTATATCTATCAGTTACTAGATAGAATACTAAAAAGAGAATATATGTCATCGGTTAGGATGAATATATCAAGGATAGACTCAGAGGGGAAAGATAAAATAGGAATTATAACTACCGGTTACTAGGTAGAATACCGAATAAGGAGAGAAAATCTATCACTAGTTAAAGTGAACATATCAATGATAGACTCTCTGGGGAAACGTGAAAACGAATCCGCTGGGGAACGCAAAGGAAGTAGATTACATTTTACCGAGTATTGGGAAAAAGTAAAGTACTCAAGAATCGAGAAGAATATTACCAGTTACTGAGTAATAGACTCACAGGGGACCCAAAATATCTATTTAGGTAATAGCTAGAAAGAAACGGTCAAACAAAGACTCAATCCAATGAGGTTATAACTCAAGGGGAGTGGTTCCATCCAGATAATTAACTGGGGAGGAAATTGAAATAATCATCCACGAGGAAATAACTCAGTGGGGAATGAGAAAGGTTAAACTCTTTCCATTTAAGGGGTTGACACTATACAATTGAAGGAGGACAGACGCACCAAATCTGCATAGGTAAATGATATCACCGAAGCAAGGGATCAGAATAAAGAAATCAAATGCGATAAAATGCATAATTAAATATCTGATGTTGTGTTTTATGTATAATGCATGAGTATGATCATGATTATGATGACAACACAACACAAAGAATACAAATAACAAAGATTTGAATCACTGCTGCAACACTCGGCTAATCTCAACAAGATGGAAACACCAACTGGAGAATATGCTAGGGATGAAAAGAAATCATCTAGTTCTGGACAAATCAACTTTGGCTGAGCAAGTCATGGAAAACATGCTTCCAATCAATCATAGCAAATTCTACAGGGAGAGAGAGCACTTACTGAAGGATAATCAATCAAACATGTCGAGGATAGAGAAAAGATCTGCCGAGGATCAAAATTGTCAACATTGCAGGGAATTTTAGGTCAGCACCATATCAAATGGGAGACAACCCTGTAGGGTACAAAAACAAGTACTGCTCAGAATCCAATACTGTCGAGAATAAGGGATCTTCATGCCAGGAGATGAACTCCGTTGGGGGATACAAAAGATAAAACTCTGCATGGGGATCTATGCAAATTGTTGAGGATGTTATGACCTATATCATGACATTCCTTAATAATCATCAAATTCTTCTTGGAAATTGCAAAATAAACCAATTCCAAGGAAAAGATAATCGGATCTGATTCACACAAAGGAGAAACTGCCAAAGTTATGCAACACAATTATGCTAATGGAAATCAACTAAAGGTTCCGGATCTCCAGGGTCTAACCACAAACTGGAGGATATCAACAGAAGCACCACAGTTGGGGAGGATGAATTTGCAAAGGGGACCAATCATCAGCTCAACCGGGGATAATAGGTTTCTTGGGGAGAAACTTCTTAACCATGCTGGGAACAAACGACGAAATGTTGGGGAGGAAAAAGTTACCAAACCAACTGCTTGGGGAAGACCAACAATGCTTCACACTTCGAGACTTACCTGTTCTCAGATTGTTGTTGACATTCCTTACTGAAATCGATTACTCTTAAAGTAATTGTTTTTATTATTTTAAGAAAAACAATTATTATTCATTAATTTATTTTAAAATTATCATCATGAAAATTCAATTTTATTTAGCAGAAGTAAATAAGAATGGAAATGATTGGATAAAAGCTCAACTTTATTTAATAGAATAGTAGTCCGCAAATGGCAGGACTCCATGGATCCTTACAAATTTTGAGAAATGGTAATTTACATGGAAAAGGGCTACATTGAATACAATGATCACTACTCTCCCTACCAACTTTGAAATCCACCGTGTTTTTGTCTTTCGTTGAAAATGACGAATCATGACCAAATGACTGCTTTGAACTGCTTCAGTGATCAGGACCCACCTGAATGCAGTTACTTGCCATAATCCCTAATTTTGCCTAGATTGCCCCAAGGTGGGGTATTCAATCTACCGGGATACATTTCTATTTTAGGTCTCTACTTTTTTCCTGGATTACCCTTTCGGGTTTTCAATCCACCGAGACACTCTTTTTTTCCTAAGCCTCCCTTTCGGGTTTTCAACTTAGCGAGTTGTTCTTTTCTTTTTAGGTGAAGTATTTCTTGATTGCATCAGCATTCACAGGACGCGTGAACTCTTCACCATCCATAGTTGTAAGAATCGAAGCACCGTTTGAGAATGCTCTTTTTACAACATATAGGCCTTCATAATTAGGAGTCCACTTTCCCATGGCATCAGGTTTGAAAGATAAAATCTTCTTGAGCACGAGGTCACCTTCTCTAAACACATGAGGCTTGACCTTCTTATCAAAAGCTTTCTTCATTCTCTGCTGATACAACCAACCATGACATATGGCAATCAATCTTCTCTCTTCAATCAAATTCAATGGATCATATCTGGTCTGACACCATTCAGTTTTAGTCAACTTGGCTTCCATTAAGACACGCAATTATGGGATCTCAACCTATACGGGGAGCACAACTTCCATACCATAAATGAGAGAGAAAGGGGTTGCCCATGTTGAAGTGTGGATGGATGTACGGTACCCATGCAAAGAAAATGGGAACATATCATATGCCAATCCTTGTATGTCACAACCATCTTCTGAATAATCTTCTTAATGTTCTTGTTTGTAGCTTCAACGACCATATTCATCTTAGGCCTGTAGGGAGAAGAATTACAATGTGCAATCTTGAAGTCTTTGCAAAGAATGTCCACCATATTATTATTCAAGTTAGATCCATTATAAGTAATGATCTTACTTGGCACACCATAACGGCATATAATCTGATTCTTGATAAACCTTATAACAACTTGCTTGGTCACATTTGCATACAATGTCGCTTCAACCCACTTTGTGAAGTAATCAATAGCCACCAAAATGAAACAATGTGCGTTCGATGCTTTGGGCTAAATCATACCAATCATATCAATTCCCCACATGGAAAAAGGCCATGGAGAGGAAATAACATTAAACAGTGTCGGAGGAACATGAATCTTATCTGCATAAATTTGACACTTGTGGAATTTCTTCGTAAACTTGCAACAGTCAGATTCCATTGTCAGCCAATAGTAACTTGCTCTCAACATCTTCTTTGCCATAGCATGTCCATTGGAATGAGTACCAAAGGAACCTTCATGAACTTCAGTCATCAACAAGTCTGCTTCATGTCTATCCATGCATCTGAGCCGAACCATATCAAAGTTTCTCTTATAAAGACATCACCATTCAGGTAGAAGTTGCCAGCTAATCTTCTCAAAGTCTTCTTATCTTTCAAAGATTCCCCAGACAGTTAAATCTGACTTTGGAGGAAACACTTGATATCAAAATACCAAGGCTTTTCATCTTTGACTTCTTCAACAGTAAACATATGAGTTGTCCTATCAAGACGCATCACAATCAAATTGGGAACTTCATTCCAAAATTTTACCACAATCATTGAAGCCAGCGATGCAAGAGTATCTGCAATCCGGTTTTCATCTCGAGGGATATGATGAAACTCAAGTTTTATAAAGAAAGTTGAAATACTCCTCGCATAGTCTCTATACGGTATCAAACCGGGTTGATTCGTCTCCTATTCACCTTTGATCTGATTCATTACCAAAGTTGAATATCCAAAGACGTCAAGATATTTTATTCTGAGATCAATGGCCTCTTCAAGCCCCATAATGCAAGCTTCATACTCAACCATATTATTTGTACACTTGAAAGTTAATCTAGATGTAAACAGAAAATGAGTGCCTTGAGGAGTAATAATCACAGCCCCAATGCCATTACCATATGAATTAACAACTCCATCAAATACCATGCCCCAACGAGAACCAGGGTCAGACCCTTCTTCAAGCAATGGTTCATCACAATCTTTCATCTTTAAGTACAAAATCTCTTCATCAAGAAAATCATATTGCACTGACTGATAATCTTCAATCGGTTGGTGAGCCAAATGGTCGGTCATGGCACTATCCTTAATTGTTTTTTGAGATTGGTATTCAATATCATACTTAGATAACAACATCTGCCAACGGGAAATCCTCCTAATTAAAGCAGGTTTCTCAAAATTGTACTTGATTAGATCCATTTTGGATATCAACCAAGTAGTATGATTCAACATATACTGGCGCAGACGCTTAGCAGCCCAAGCCAATGCGCAACATGTCTTCTCAAGCATAGAATACTGAGTCTCACAGTTGGTTAACTTCTTATTGAGTTAGTAAATTGCATATTCTTTCTTTCCAGTTTCATCTTGTTGACCAAGAACACAACCCATACTATCATCAAGCACAATCAAATACACGATCAACTGTCTTCCTTCAACAGGAGGAGACAGAACCAGAGGCTCAAGCAAATACCCGTTGATACTGTCGAAAGCTTTCTGGTAATCCTCGGTTCAATCACAAGATTGATCTTTTCGAAGAAGCTTGAATATAGGCACACATGTGGCAGTCATATGCGATATAAATCTTGAGATATAGGTCAAGCGGCCGAGGAAACCTCTAACTTGCTACTCAGTTTTGGGCGCAGGCGTCTCTCATATTGCTTTGACCTTAGCAAGATCAACCTCAATACCTTTCTCACTGACAATAAAGCCCAACAACTTACTAGAACGAACACTAAAAGTACACTTATTGGGATTCAAGCGAAGTTTGTACTTCCTCAAACGCCGGAATAACTTCAACAAATGCTCAACATGTTCTTCTTCATCACTTGGTTTAGCTATCATATCATCAAAATAAACTTCAATCTCTTTATGCATCATATCATGAAAAGGAGTGGTCATAGCTCTCTAGTACGTTGCACCAACATTCTTTAGACCGAAAGACATCACTCTATAGCAGAATGTTCCCCAGGGTGTAATGAATGTGTTCTTCTCCATGTCTTTAGGTGCCATCGTGATTTGATTATAATTGGAAAGTCCATCCAAAAATGAAAAGGCTTTGAATTTGGCTATTGTTGTACCCCAAATTTGCCTCCCCACCTTTTTTAAAATTCCATCTAACCATTTGACTAGGATTCAATTGCATACATTAATAACTCACACATAAGCATCATTCATTACCATGGATTCCAAGTGCTTGTCCTGTGGGGCTAGGGTTTGTTTATGCAATAACTGGAAATGCTTAGTTTGGACTTGTACCAAGGCTCAAAGGCCTCCAAAACCCTAATCTCCTAAGGATGGGGATCATGAAGCTCTGGTGTTGTTTGAGAAGTATCTTGATTGATTCAAAGATCTGGATTGAAGGCTATGTTGCACTACACCTTAATCAAGGAAGATGTGTCCCAAAGGGCCTCATGGCTCGACTTTTCATCTGGTGATGTTAGAAACCCCAATCTCTTGATTTGTGGGACATACATTCATGAAAACCTCATTATGGCATTCCTCGGGGGGAAAACCCTAATGGTGGCTCCTAACCCTAATCTCATGTGATCTTTCACTCAGTGTGTGTTTCACTCAGCCTCCTATGCCGGGTCCATTCATTTTGTCTCCTTGGTTGTGGTTCCATTGGTGCTTGAGTCTATTAGTCATAACCCAAGTCCTTTGTCTCATATTTTCCATCCATCTTCATTCACCTGATCTTCGTTATACCACTATTGCTTGGTCCATAGGTCTTGCCAAGGTTCACGTTTCTTTCTTTCATGAGTCAGTTGTGGATCTTGGGTTTGAGTTTATGCAAGCCATTTCAAGTCAATTCATACAGGTCATGTCTATCCATACATAATTTCAAATCATGATCATAGAAGCCCCAAATTCAGTCCATTTCAAGTGACATATTCATGTTTTAAGTCAATTCATTTTCATCCAATTGGCCAATCCCATTCATTTTCATTCATAAAATATTCATTACATACAAAAAAAAATGCAAGAAAATGTCTTAACACGGTGCAAAACTCATTTTTTGGAAGTTTCAGCTTTGTGAGTCGACTCATGACTCGAAGCAAAACCTTCGGGTCCGAACAGGTTGACTCACAGGTCGACCCAATTCTGGGAAACCTGAACGAGTCGACTCATCCACTCCTTACGTTGACTCATTTCCCATTTTCAGTTGAACCATGTTGCTTCAGGTTCAAATAGGTCGAGTCACAGGTCGACTCAATTTTGGGAAATTTTGTTTGAGTCGACTCACACACTCCTTACGTCGACTTACTTCCCGTTTTCCTTTGAACCATTTCGCTATGGGTATGAACAGGTCGAGTCGTAGCTCGACTCAACCCTGGAATAAATTTTGTTTGAGTCGACTCATCCCCTGTTTGAGTTGACTCATTGCTTGTTTTACATAATTTAATGTAAAGGGACAAGTCAGGTTTAACACTTGGGCAAGATGCACATGAGGCTTGGTTGCAATGCTATAAGAATTGAACCTTTGGGTTGAAACATGAACCTCTGTCATGAGTATGGTTTGGGCTTGTAAGTGTGCCAAACGGAAATCCAGAAGTGTGCCCACGAGTGCAATCGCAGGTCAATCATTCAAAACAAATGCACACCGGCATAAACACCAGAAAAAATCATGAGTCAACTGAAGCATCCTACCAAACCTCATCCATGTCACAACAGGTCTAAGTACAAGCATTCAACAAAACTTAAAATAACAAGTTCAGTACATAATTAAGCTTCAACCAAGCACATGGTGAATACAGTAAATCTGTAACAAACAAGTGCAACAAAATTCACAAACAACTATCAGTTGGCAATGCATAGCAAAACAAGGGAATAGCAGAACCCATAACAGAGTTTGGCTCCCAGAAGATTCAACATGTCATAGTATCACCCTTGAACTGCCATTTACCTACAGTTGTAAGTCATGATTAAGTCTACTGGTTATACCTTGCACCTAGGCCAACTAAACAACAGGTTGTCACTCAGTTACAACCTACAATGGCCAGTCATAAGCATTCACTTGAACATATTCCACGAAATTAACCAATTTTCATAACACCTTTCAAGGTCATAACAAACAAACTCAGTGAGTAACTCACTGAGTTCAAACCAACTAACTCAAGACCTCACCTAACTAACTCCAAACCTAAGTTTAAAGCCTATTCTAATCCAAGCCTAACATCTATTTAACCATGATCATCATCATCATTTGAACCTCTCTCTCTTTTTTGCAACTGTCACTCTCAAGCTCCTGAATTTTCTCTGAATCATCTACCTTTCACACTCAAAGCTCAATTTCTAAAAACTTCATTGAAGCTTCAAGAAGAGAGAGCTTAACCTCATCACACTACAGAATTTTGGGAAGAAGAAGAATTGGAAAATAAGCAAATCGGAAGAAGATAAAGGCAATATTGTACTTGTTTGAACAAGTGATTTTATGTCTTCATCTTCTCCGATCAACACTCGTCGGAGCAAGTCTCTGCTTCGGAGGTAGGTCCACATACATCATTTCATTGTATTTTGGTGGTTATGATGAACCTTACACCATGTTATTGCAAAACCATATCATGAGGAAACTCGAATCTTGTTCATGGAGGTGTAATTTAGATTTGATTTTTTAGGGTTATTGAGTAGTTGGTTTCAGTTATGGATCTAGGTCAGAAATTAGAGAAGTTGGATGGTGGATTCGTGATCAAGAGGTCAAGGCAAGGCCAGAGGTAGATCTTTTTCCAGTTCTGGTGGCCGCCGCCGTCAGAAGCGATTTTCGGCACGGTGGCCCATGGTGGAGTTCCGGTGCAGGTGGTCTGAGTTACCATTAGGAGCGCGCGTTCATATTCAAAATTATGCTGACTTTTTACAAGTTAAATCCCATCTATAGGGCTTAATTCTAATTGGTCTTGGTTCATCCAAGCCCAAGGTGAAATACTCTCTCACTCCCATTGATTTTGCTGCACCTTGGCCAAAAAGAGAATCTATTCAGTATTGGGCTTTGGCAACTGAAGCCCGTGCATTTGGACCCTATCTTTCCCTCTTTTTCCAGCACACACCCAAATTGGGCCTACACACCCTTTGTTATGTAAAGGCCCATTCTCTTTTCTTTGCTTTTTGTTTTTTATTTGGTTTTGTTAATTAGATTAATTTTGATTGGTATACTTTAGGTTAATTAGATCAATTATGAGTTAATTAGGGTTTCCAAAAATATTAGAAATATTACTAGGTTAGTTAATTCTTATTTTAGATTTGAAATTAGATTTAAATAGAGATTTTAGGAATATTAACAATTTTGGAAATAGGAACATTTTAGAATCTAATAGCATTTTTAGCAATAGAATAGTTTAGAATTTAATTGAGTTTAACTAGAATTTTCATAATTATAATTCTTGATTCGGTAACCATAAAATTGTCAAAAGACCATTTTACCCTTTAGGGGTAATTTTGAACATTTTTTCATACAATCATATGATCCCTTTGGATAGTCTAATTCAATTCTAATCATTAGATTAGGAGCTAACCTAGTTCCTCCAATCAAATTAAACCTATGTTTCAAATTGATCAAAAGCAATTTTGATTAATTAAATCCTTTGAACTTGTATAATCCCACAGTTTAATTGAGTGAACAAAAGACCCCGACTTTTTCTTCTAAGTTGTGGAGCTTGAAGCCTCGAGTCAGATTCTCAATCAAGGCATCCTCAGTCATACCAAGTAGTGGATTATACAAGTGCTTCAAAGGTGGAAACTGCGAAAGCTTGTTAAATCAAAGTTAGAATTGTGTGGCATGAGCCTTAAGCAATAGAGAAGCAGTGGGACTGAAGAATTCCTACCCCCATTCTGAATATCTTTGGGTATGGGACGAATGACCCAACGCTCATCATATTCACCTCTATTCATAGACTTTAGCATAATTCTAATCATATGATTGACAAGTCTCTCTCCCTTCATAAAGCATCATACAACAAGCAAGGACTATATTAACAACTTATCAATCATGAATCAAGTTGTATGACATGAGCCTTAAGCAATAAAGAAGGAGTAGGACTGGAGAATTCTTACCCCCATTCTGAATGTCTTTGGGGTATGGGACGAATGACTCAACGCTCATCGTATTCACCTCTATTCATAGACTTTAGTGCAATTTGAATCAAACGATTGATAAGTGTAATACCCCAAAATTTACCCTATATTTTTCTTGGAAGCATGGGATTTTGTTTCACTCTTCATTGGCATCATACTAGGTCATACTTATTGCATAATGCATTAGTGACTTGGGAATCAGGTTTTGACTGATCACTCCTTAATAGAAAGAGCCCCCATAAAGCAAGATTGAGAATTGGACTTCATTCTCTAAGTATACAGGTCTCAAGGGTCTCAGGGGGCTCTAGGTATCTTATTTTGTTCCTTAGTTCATCAGTGAAGGATTCAGAGCTATCAGAGTGTGCATCTGGATTTAATTGGAAATTAGGGTTTCATGGCTACCTGCAACAGGCAATGTTTGGTTGGAAGTAGAGGGGCTCATCCATGTCATGATTAGAGAGGCATCTTGGCCTAGTAAGACTCACAATTATCTCAGAAAAATCCATTGGCAAGTAGTGCAATCAGTTCCTGATCATTTTGCCCTAAAACTAGGGTTTGGTATAAAATCAGTTTATATCTGATTCTTTGGGTGAAACTCTTTTCCATGGCCCTCCATATGTCCATAAGGGTCTACATACAAAAAATCAGCTCTTTATTTAAGCCAGAAGTGCTTCAATTGATCAATGGAATCGGGAATTAGGTAGTTTGAGAAAAGTCAATTGTGGGGCCAGAAAAGTCAACTCCTGACATTTTGAGAGTGGGATCTCAAAATTCATGCCTAGGGGAGCCTACATGTGAAATTTGATCAAGGTTGGATCATAGATTCATCATTTAATCAGGAATTGGAAAAGTTACTTAATTTGGAAATGGTTGACTTTCCATTTAGGGCAAGTTTTCATGGTTGTTGGACTCACTTTAAGCCCATTTTCCATCAAGATAAAAGCTCCATTTGAAAATTTCTCCAACATGAAAGTTGTTCCTCTTGTTCCAAGATTTCTAGAGATATAAAGTTTGCTCCATTTGGATCAAGATTGAGAAAGTTATGCTTGGTCAAAGTGAGACATTTTTTTAGGACACTTAGAAAAATTTCTAAGTCTCAAAATCTTCAAAGTTTGTCAAGACTTCTTGGCCAGTTTTCTTGCACTTCAAGGTATTATTTGAAAATAATTTATTCACAACAATTGTACCTTGCCATGTCCTCTTTCACCTCCTTTTAGAATCATCTCATTTGGATCCATGGTTTGAGAGATACATTCACCTAAAGTGGGCGCCATGACTTGATTTTCTAGGCAGATTTTTGGGCCTAGCTGGCCCAACCAGTTTTGCAATGTTGTGACATGACTTTGAGACCATTTTCACCTTTTTCCACTCATCATTTCAACTTGTGCTCAACATGAAACATGCTATACTCCATGAGGTCTTGCTATTGTTTGCATTATTTCATCATTTGGTAGCTTGCTCATCAAGTTACATGGCCTCAAAGTCATCACTTTGAAATGAATTTCTTGCTTGCCAAGCCATGCTGCAAACCAGCCCACGTTTTTGTCACCTCATTTGGCCATGCATTGGATATTCACTCACTTAAGTTTGGCCCAAAATAACACAAACCTCATGTATCCATTCCTAATACACCTCACTTTACATATTTTGCCCATAAACCAAAACAAGTATTTCTGAGCCCATTAAACATTAGACCTACCCTATTTAAAAGCTGAAAACCCTAAACCTAGAGAAGGCATTGTGAATTTTTGTGGCAAGCAAGGCAAAGAGCATCACAAGTCAGATTTCATTCCTCTTCCATTCCTCAAGTTGAAGCTTTGAAGCACCATCCTCTTCTTCCATTCCCTCCACAACCAAGAGGCAGTGGACCAAGCTTCCACTAGGTAACCTTCATTACTTCATCTCCATGGACATTGTTTTCCTCATTATTATGCTTGCTTACCATGCTCATCATTATCATCACTACTGTTTGCCATGCTAATCATATGCTCATGTTTGTTTCATGATTGTTTACAAGGCCAATCATATGCTTGTGTTCTTGATGTTATGGATTTGTGTTGTGATTTTCTGTTATGCCGTGCCCATATTGACATCTTATTGTCAATATTTCTCCATGATTAAGCCATCATTTAACCTGAAACAAGTCACCATGTTAATCTACACATTTCGTACTTGATATTTGGTTTTTATTTCATGTCATTTGGTTCATTAGAGTGTTTGTATTCTTGATTGGAAGATTGGAAAAACTCACTGCATTTTCACGTGGCTGCATGGTTATGGCATTAGGGTTTTAGTTTGTGGAAGAAGATGAATACGTGTCACCTTATGAGCCCTTAGATCTAGCGCGCGCATTCTAATCCTGGCCGTGCAAGCCGTTTTGTCTTTTAGTCACTTATACAACTTGACCAATTGATACAATGTTTACATGTTTTTTAAAATAAAAATGTTATTTAGTTGTGTCACGCGCTGATTTAATTTAATTTGCTTGGACCTTGGGCCTTCCTTTGTCTGCTTTCCACACCCCCACTTCGCATGGCCCATGAGCACCTATTTCATTTTCCAGCTCAATTAATTGCTAATGCACCCCTTCCATTTTCATGATCATTTTTTTATTCTTATTTTTATTCTGTTTTGATTTTAACTAATAAAAATATTTCCTTTGTCCATAAAAATATCAAAAAATATTTTCCACATTTCTTAATGCCTTATTTAATTTTATTTAATTTTTATTTTCGTATTTATTTAATATTAATATTTTATTTTAATTATTTATTCTAAATGGTCCATTTTAACACACTTATTTTTCTTGATTTTATTTTTATGTCTTAAAATTATTTTTAGCTTTTGATTTTTGGGATGAAGGTTGACCACTGTCCCATGGTCAACCTCACCTTTTCTTGGAATTTTATTTCCCATTTTCAATTTATTTTGGATTTATTTTTGACCTAGTTTGGTAGGTTGACTTTTGTTTTGACCTCTAGTTTATTTCAATTAATTTATGAACCAATTTTCATTATTTTTAAAATCTTTTTAGGGGATGATGATGTCCTGACCCGACCTCATTTAGTTTAATTTTTCATGATTTTCTTGATTAATTTGCTATTTATTTGATAATTATCAAGTTGGCTCGAATTTTCAGTTGACTTCTTATGATCGATGTTTGACTTAGGGATTGCTTATGGCAATTGAAGAGATCTTTTGATCCTCCTTTGTTCATCTCATATGCCATGTATTAGAGGCCCTGTATCTTGATTTTATTTGATCCTTACCTCATTTCCTGATTAAATTATTCAGTGAACCCTTTTGTGCATTTCTTTTCATCTGTCTGATTCATCTGTTACCTTTTACACTTGTTTCTTTCATCCATGCTTAATATTGCTTGATTGTTTAACATGTTCATACTCCCATGCATTGTTTAATGTTCCATTATTTGATTCTTTGACTTGATTATGCACCTGTTTACTTATCTATTGTTTGATAACTGTTGCCTACTTGTATGATGTATGAGGCATATATTCTTATTGTTTGATTGCCATGAACAATCCCCATTCATAACAAATGTACCCCTCTCCCATGAAGTGTATAACATTTATTCTTTCATTCTTTATTCATTGGCTAATACAAGAATTAAAATGAACATCCGATAATCATTTCAAAACAAGATCAAAAGCTCAATCCAACATCGAGTAATCATTTTCAAAACTTAACAGAACCAGCACGTATTCATCCATCCTTTTGTAAGTCGATTGCTTCATGCATCGCCATTTCTCTTCTAAGTTGATTGCTTCATGCATCGCCATATACCTGTAAGTCGATTGCCTCAGGCATCGCCATCTACCCTTATCCGTGGCTCCCCTCCTTGCTCCGTCCGTCGACTCTTGTTCCGTTTAGGTAGCACCCATTAGGTAGAACCCTTTGTATGATAACATAGGTAGAATTCCCTTATTCTTTGTATGCTAACATTAGGTAGATGTTCCCTTCGTAAATCCTAACACATAGGTCCACATTGCATGACAACTCTAGGGCAGAGCTTCCCCACTTTTAGACCTTCCGTGCGTCTCCGATCTTGTGGCATGTCAGTCCATTCTATTGCAAAGAGGTAACTGCCTAAGACTCGATTCAGCGAGCTGCGACACCTACTGCTAGGACGTTGAACATATTGCCCACTTTCCTTTGACACAGCTGGTGTCCTCTTTGTAAGTCCATGTTCATATGGCAATCCTTAACCCCTAGGTAGTCAAACTACGACAACTCTGATTCTCATTCTAGATGAGATACGTAGGCACGAGATGCGATGTCTTGCCGAGTTTGAATGACGACTAACAACTAATCCTTGTTTGCTTTCTCCCTTGTTGCGATTCTTTCCTCTCGCCCTCGTTGCGATCGAGACCTTCCCTTTCTCTTGCCTTAGTTGCAATCGAGACCCTTGTTCCCGTAGTTAGCTGAACTACGTTTTGCTCTGATTCTCATTCCAGATGAGATACATAGGCATAAGGCGCGATGTCTTATCAAGCACACTTCTCTTTAACCCATAGGTGGCCGAGCTACGAAGACTCTGATTCTCATTCCAGATGAGGTACGTAGGCAGTGGATGTGACATCCTTGCGAGTCATTTTCATTTTTCTTTTAACCTTCTTTTAGTAAATAGTACCTTAGATAAACATACACCCTTTAGACAAGAACAACAAGAATGGATCCCGTAGAGTACTACGGATGTGTAGGGGTGCTAATACCTTCCCTTCGCATAATCGACTCCCGAACCTAAGATTTGGTTGCGAGACCTTGTCTTTTCCTTTTCTTCAGGTTTTCTTCGATCGTTTCCTTTCCCTCCTTTGGGATAAATAATGAACGGTGGCGACTCTTCTGTTTCTTTTTTTTCGCCGGTTGTTTTTTCGCCTAGTTGTGACAATAAGGTCTTCATCAATACAAGAAACAACAACAAAGATTCTTCTCTCTCCACTTGAAGTTTAAGACGAGGGTTACATGCCATGAGCCTTAAGTAATAAGGAAGGGATGAGACTGGAGCTTTCCTACACTCATTCTGGATATCTTTGGGTGCGAGACGTTTAGCTTGTTGCTTATTGTATCCACCTTTACTCATAGACTTTAGTGTGATTCTTATCAAGTAACTATTAAGTCTTTTCATTCTACATTTATATTCATATTAATTCAATCATTTCATCTTTTCTTTTGCCTCCTATCATCCTTGCTTTCAGCCCTAGCAGGCTGAACTACGAAAGCTCTGACTTCCTTATTGCACTATATGTACACTTAGGCAGGAGAACCCAGTTTCTTTGTGAGTTACCTTATCTATTGTTACCCTATTTATCAATCAATCATTCTTCATTCATTCAATATATACCATCTTTTTGAGATTAATCATATTTCTCCTTGGACTTATGGTCTATCCTTTTGGGATGTCTTAACGACAGTCTATCTCCTCAATTGAGAGTTGTTTGGGGGCTATGCCCAAACACTTAATTCAGTCTTTCTTTTTGGCTTTACCCTATAGTGGCGGTCTTACTAGTCCACGTATTGGTAAATGCCTACCTTGCTCTTTGATTCAGAGTCTATCTCTTTATTGGATCCAAGGTACTATTCTTATTTAATCTCGAACTGTTTGTTCCCTATCCAATGACACAATATTCCTTGTACTACACAGTACTGCAATCATTCTTTGAATTGGTGTTTGTCTGATGAGCCCCCGTCGCTTAGACAAATATCTCTCTCTCTTTGTTTCATGGCAGCCAACCTCTGAAATTGGGTTTGTCTTGTGAGCCCCTTGTCGCTTAGACAAGTACCTTTTGATACCATTTTGTTGGTACAAATTATACTTTTCATCAATGTATGTCTTCCTTTCTATTCTCGTAGTTCTGAACTACGATTGTTCTGACTTTCTCATCGCACAATGAGAATACGTAGGCACGAGGATGTGAATCCTTGGCGAGCATACTCCTAATTATACCTCATTCGCCTTAGGGAATCACTCATATCTTTCACTATTCATTACCTACATTCGGTCATAAATTGTTCACCCATTGACATATTATCCCTTGACATCAAAATACATTTTCTTTGGAATTCGACACATACCCTTTTAGGATGCCTAACGCATAGTCCGCATTTCTACCTAGAGTTGTTTGGGATTGTGCCCAAACACTTAATTTCTTATTTTTTGGCTAAACACACTATAGTAGCGGTCTTACTAGTCCACGTATCAGTCAAAGACTTTTCCCTCTATGGTATGAATCTCATTTCTCTTATGGATTCCAATACACTTTCACCTTTCGATTTCAAATAATATTTCTTCATTCACTTATCACCAGATATTCCATTATGTGACTTCGGTCACCTCATTTCGTTCATTTCCACGATGCATTCATACTCTACCTTCCTTCACTCCATGTGATACATCAGCTATCTTTGAGCCGAATACACTACCTCTTTGTGCTCCTTCTTGTGTCACCTTGTGAACCAAGAGATGTTTGGGATTGTGCCTAAACACCTATTTCTTCGTGTTTTCGGCTTTACCCTATAGCGGTGGTCCTACTAGCCCATGTATTGGTAATAGCCACCTAACTCTTGGGTTCATCTTTTCACCCTTGTTGGAGTTCAAAACACTATTCTTTGGTTCAGACCATACCCTGATCACACTTCTTTTTACCTCCTGCCTCTAGTTCCTTTAACTACGAAGCTCTGAATTCCTCATTGCATTATGAGGATACGTAGGCATGAGGGCCCCAATCCTCACCGAGCACTTTATCTAGTTCTCTTCCTTTCCTATATTCTTTTGAGAGTAATCTTTAGATATAACACCTATTCGAGTGAGAATAATCAAAATGGCTCCCATGGAGTACCATGGATGTTTGGGGTGCTAATACCTTCCCCTTGCATAACCGACTTCCTTACCCAGTATATCTCTCTACCCTATATTTTATCGATGTTTTCCCTTCCCTTTGGGGATAAATAAAGTTCGATGGTGACTCTGTTGTATATTTGAGCGTGCAATATGTTCGAGTATATTTCCGCTAGCTTCAGCTCGCGACTCTGCTGGGGAGTTTGCTTGTAGTTAGGGGTCTCTTCTTGAGCATCCCCAGCTTCAGCTAGCGACTCTGCTGGGAATACTTTGCTACTTGGAGTACTTCCTAGTCGCTAAAACGAGTCGATCATAGTTTTGATCGCTTCTCTGTTAGTTTAGGTGCTTACCTTTATAGATTTACTCGCTTTATTTATCACGTTACTTTATTGGTCTAGATATTGTTATGGATGTTATCTGTTATGTTGTTGTTGGGTTGTGATAGACTACATGAGAGGAAGCTCTCTAATCGAGCTTAGTATACACATAGGACAGACTTGTGGATAGTCGTGTATGCATGTGTTTTGTGCGTTGGGTTGTCACGAGAACCACACCCAAATAGGGATGGCAATTCGACCCATCCCCAACGGGCACCCACACATTTACCCACAACGGGTAGGGTAAAAACCCGTAAAAACGGGTACGGGCATGGGCTTGGGTAATTACCCATAAAAAAGTGGGTATGGGTGCGGGTATGGGCACCTTGGTACCCAGCCTGCCCCATACCCGCATACTATATATTTATGAAATTTTATTTTTATTTATATATTTTAGTTTATATTATCATATAAAAATGTATGTCTATCAATTATAAAACATATATCAATGTTAAGCCATTACATATTTAATATAAGTGTTTGCTTATTTCAACAATAAATTATTTGAAATTTTTTTAATGTTTTTAAAATTTTAAAATTATATGATATTTTATAATTAATCTATTTATTTTTAATAGGAATGCGGGTCACAGATACGGGTATGGGTACTTACATACCCATAGGGCACGGGTACGGGTGCTAACTTTGGCACCCAAGCGGGTATGGGCTCAGGCACGAGGATTTTTTCAAATCGCGGGTAAGGGGATGGATATTATAGTACCCTGTCCATTGCCATCCCTACACCTAGACTAGATTCACTTGGAACTACTTTTGTCCTGTGAGTATTCACTATGGCAGGGTATTTCCACTTCGAGTCGATGACTCTGGGAGACCTTCTAGAGCCCAGTTTTTTGACTAAGCATTCGAGATAAAGCATGAATTCCGAGAGGAGAAACATTCACAATTACAAGTTCGTGGAGCCTCAGCTGACTGTTTTGAGAGGATTGGGGGCACGTTTAGTTCTTGGAAACAAATATGATTTAAAGACGTCTTATAGCAACCTTTTGGGAATACTGAACACTGAAGTTAATACCACTGATGTGCACACTCTAGTGCAATTCTACGACCCTCCATTGAGATGCTTTACATTCCAGGATTACCAGTTGGCACCCACATTGGAAAAGTATTCACACATTCTAGGTATTAGGGTCAAGGACCAAGTGCCTTATGTTCTCACTAAGGAACTCCCTAATACCAAGTCCTTGTTGAAGCCTTCCACATAGGGAAGAAGGAAGTGGAGCTAAACTTGAAACCTAAAGGAGGAATTCATGGCTTCACCTCAGAGTTTCTAGTAGATAAAGTCATTGCCTTCGCCGAAGCTAGGAGTTAGACGACCTTTAACGCCAGTCTAGCTCTACTAATCTATGGGATCATATTGTTTCTGAACATGGAAGAATTCGTGGATTTGGCTGCTATTCACATCTTCCTAACTCAGAACCATGTTCCCGCTCTCCTTGCTGATACTTACTACTCCATCCACGTAAGAACCCAGAAGAAGAAAGGAACCATCGCCTGTTGTACCCCTTTGTTGTATAGATGGTTTATTTTGCATCTACCCAGCAAAGGTCCTTTCATTGAAAACAAAGACAATTTGAAATGGTCTCAGCGGATCATGTCCTTGAACGCCAAAGACATCTCCTGGTATTCTCGAATCTACGATAGCATCAAACTCATCCTCAATTGTGCTGATTTTCCTAATGTACCTTTTCTTGGTAGGCAAGCCTGATCTCAAATGGTGTGGAAGGTTTCGTCTTGTATGAAGGGGTTGAAGATCCAGAATTAGTCAAGAAGATCTTCAAGGCTTGGGGAGCAATTTGTCCTTAAAGGAGAGCAGAAATGGGTAAGAAGAATTGCGTTGCGAAGGAAGCTTACACCGAATGGGTAAAAGACGGGGTCAATGAGATTGTGCTGCCATTTTCGTCTGAACCGTCCATGAGCATCAAGCCTCTTGAACCAGTAACTCATCAAACTTCTAAGGTCAATAAGTTGAAAAGAGTTATCAAAGCCCTAGAGAAAGAGAACACTGATCTCAAGTCGAGACTTGGTAAGATCTCCCTGGAGAAAGAAACTTTGAAGTTCAACTTGAACTAGAAAAGAGACAGGGTGTGTCAAGAAATGACGAAGTGCAAGCTAAGGTATTCAAAAGAATAAAGGTGGGTGATAAACTCAAGGGAACTTATGCTAGTTTTAAAGCAAAGAAGAAGCAATTGGATGAGACTCAATACCAGGCTTGCAAAGCAGAGCTTAATTACATAGAATAAACCAAGAAGCTCTGAGACAAGCTGGAAGCTTGCAAGAAAGGGTTGAAGGATGAGCAAAGTTGCACCAAGCAGTTAGAGGTCACTCTTCACCAAAATCAATATGAGTTAAACCAGAGACTTAAGGAGATCCGTGAGCTAACAAAGCAATCGTGCAAGAACCTGGAAGGCACCAACCTACTCGAACAAGAGAATGATCGTCTGAAGAAACACAATGGACATCTTGAAGAACTCTTCAACCAGAAGGAAGCATTTGTGAGAAGCATTTTAGATGAACCTGATCACGATCTACCACCCGAATTCCCCGGAGGGAGCATGGTATTGGGAGAAAGGAGTGCGCGCCTGACCCCTTTCGTTGAACAAGCCACCTAAATTTCTCAAATTTGTTATAAGAAGTTATTGTCGAGGTGTTTCTGAATAATGCCCTTTGGGCTTGATCTGTATTTCGCTCTTGTTTCTAAGTTGATATCTGATAAGGTTAACGTTGAGACCCTTGTAGCCCAGTGGGCAGCTTATCGATATGTATTTGTATCCCAATTTCTTGATATATGAATAAAAGAGTTTCTTGGCTATTGACTTCATAAATTGTCTCTCTTTATGCTTTGTATTTGCTTATGTTGATAAATAAACTCAAGGATTCCTTGTAAATTTCTTCCTTTACAAAAATGAATATAACATAAATAAATATGCACATATCAATTTTTTTTGCATCCATGCATTTACCTGTCACAGACTTCAGAAAACAAAATGCTTACCACCTCCATCTTTCCGCAGTAAAAACGATGACTTGTCATCACTATTTCACCCGAGCAAACAAATCCAAGATCATGGCTGATTCTGAAGCTAACAAGGCTGATGTCCGTGAATCTCTCGCCCAAGTTCAGGACAGAATGAACCTCTTCCAAGGGAGCATAGAGGCCATCTTGGAACTTCTCTAAACTCAGAGGACTCCTGTCTCTGCTAACCCTGCTGATGACAACGTCGCCCATGCTTCTGGGGTGACCAATCCTGCTACTGTTGTTGGTGCTACCGTCAAAACTCTGGTGGAGACTGTAGTACCAACTAATGGGAACCGCCAATTGGTCCTTGCTAACATGAATAGGCTTGCTGCTGCCTACTCCTGGGGAAGGCCTTAAAAATTTACTGCTCATTTTGCCAATTGAGGTGCTTTCTTCCCTCATCCGACTCTCACCGCCCCTACTACTGCTGGAAACACTAGTTTCCCTTGGTGTGTACCTACTGTTCAGACTCCTCCAATTGATGTTTCCAACCTTGAGGACAACCAAAGTCAGGTTCCCCATGAAATTCCTGATGCTGAAGGTGAATACTGAGGTCAGCGCCCCCATTTTCATATTCTTGTTCAAGCTACTCAACCTGCAAGCACCAATCAAGTTGCTTTGTTCAATTACCCTAGGGTAACTTCTGTACCATACTGACCTATGCACCCACCAATCATGCACTCCAGTATGTGCAGACAGGGCCACCTCAGGCCCCTAATGATCAGGCTGGAGGGCAGTATCCTCACATGGTGCATGTTGTAACACCCCGAATAAAATAAGAGAATTATTTAAATTAAGTTAATAATATATTTATTAATTTAATTAAATAAATTGAATTATTGGATTATTATTATTATTATTATTATTTGGAATAATAATTAGTGGAAAATATATAAGTTGGAATAAGAGAAAAGGGTTTTCATTTTTGGGTAAAGAGTTTTCACGTGAAACAGAGAAGCGGCTGAAAAGTGGAAAGTGGAGAAAGGGCAAAGAGGAAGAGCTAGAGAGCAAAGGTTGAAGAACGGAAAAGCTCGAAGCTTAGAGATTTCCGGATTATCTCAGGTAAGGGGGGGTTTATCGTCGTTTAATGGGTATTATAGATTAACATGTCATGGGTAGTGATAAACCGTTGAAGTGACCCTAATTGGGATGTTGAATGCTGAAATATTGTGATGAATAAGTTGTATTAAAGCTGTAATTGAGTCCGTAATTGTGTGGGTCGTGTTCCCCCGAACGTATAGCTTTTTACGGAAATTGAATCGGAGGTCCGGAAGTCCTCCAACGGCGGAAAATGCGGAGAACTCTGCATTCTGCCTTGCGTTAGCGCAGGAACTGCTGTTTTGTCTGCGTTAACCGGTTAACCCAGGGCGTTAACCGGTTAACACTGTTATATTTTGTGAAAAGGTGCTGTTTTTCCTGCGTTAACCGGTTAACTCAGGGCGTTAACCGGTTAACACTGTTGCGTTTTGCCAGAAAGTGTGTTTTGTCCTGCGTTAACCGGTTAACCCAGGGCGTTAACCGGTTAACACTGTTGCGTTTTGCCAGAAAGTGTGTTTTGTCCTACGTTAACCGGTTAACCCAGGGCGTTAACCGGTTAACACTGTTGGAAATTAGAAAAAATTGATATTTTTAATGTTGTGAACCTAATTGGTGATTGGCCTATTATAGTTAATTGTGATGAGTAATTTTGTTGGATCTATGTTATGAAGTGTTGATACAAGTATGTTGCTGAGTTGTTCCGTGTACGGAAAGTTGTTGAAAATACTGAGTTGTAGGCTTGGTGAGCCAAAGTTGATTATAAGTTGATGTTGTTGAAAACATTGTTGTATTGCTATTATTATTATGTTGTCGACAGTTAAAGTCGTGTATGCCATGTACATTCATATGCATTAAGTCGGAGCTTTGCTCACACCACGTTGGCCTGGATTGGCAAATTTTAAGTTGAAAGTTGAAGGCTTATGCCTTGATGCCCAATAAAATGGCAATGATTTTAAGTTGGGAGTTTTACTCCGAATGGTACCACATGCATGACGAGTCGAGTCTCATTAGAGTTGCATTTTGTTGGCTTGTTGTATGGATATTTAATTTAATTGAGGAGTGGAATTGTGTTGATATTAAGTATGACGTTTGAGTTGATGTGCCGTTACTGGATGTATGTTACGATTAGGGTGATGAAATGTGTGAATTTACTTAGCATTACATGATGATTTATAATGCTTATTATATCGATTGAGGAACTCACCCTTACAACTATTTTTCAGGTAACGAACAAATGAGTTGAGTGGAAGCTAATGCTTGGAGTCTAGTGTAGTCTCCTAAGTGGGTCATGCTCTGATAGATGTAACATCGGGAGGGAACATTTTTAATATTGTTGTTGATGATTGTTGAACCAGTTTACATGTAGTATGTTGCATGTTTTGAATGATCGATTTGATCTCTATCCGCTGCGTATTGTGCAAATGTTTTATGTTTTGAGTTAATGAAAGAGCATGACAGTTATTATGGTGTGAAATGTTGTGTGACACCTTTGATTGCATATTTACTCTGATTGATATGTGTTATTTTAATTATATACTCGGGGTATTTTAGAAGGGTGTTACATTAGTGGTATCAGAGCAGGTCGGTTTGTCCGGCCAGTTGTCGTGTCATTACTGTCTAACAATTGTGTATTGTTACTAATCTAACTTTTAAGTTGTGTTGTATTGTTAAGTTGAAATGGCTGGAAGGAATGACGCTGCAATGGCTGCCGCAATGCAAGCGATGGCACAAGCTGTGCAGAACTTGCCAAATGCTGGTGGTGATGCTGGATCACGTAGCTTGGCGACTTTTCAAAGAGAGAATCCGTCGGTGTTTAAAGGGAAGCATGATCCAGATGCAGCCTTGGGATGGTTGAAAGAGATTGAGAGAATCTTCCGTGTTATGGATTGCACTCCAGCTCAGAAGGTTCGGTATGGTACTCACATGCTAGCAGTCGAAGCTGATGACTGGTGGCTAGAGACTCACGAGAGGTTGACCGTGGCAGGTGAAGTCATTACTTGGGATGTATTCCGCAGGGAATTCATGCGAAAGTATTATCCGGAAGATGTCCGTGGTAAGAAGGAAATTGAGTTCCTTGAGCTGAAGCAAGGAAACATGTCTGTCACTGATTATGCTGCGAAATTTGTGGAGCTGTCCAAATTTTATCCTCATTACACTGGTGCTGGTGCTGAATTTTCAAAGTGCATCAAGTTTGAAAGTGGACTGCGCTCTGAAATTAAGAAGGTTGTTGGGTATCAGAAGATACGCATTTTTACTGAATTGGCTGATAGCTGCAGGATATTTGAAGAAGACAATAATGCTCATTACAAGATTGTCAGTGACCGCAGGGGCAAGCAACATCAAAATCGTGGCAAGCCGTATGATGCCCCAGTGGGAAAAGGGAAACAAGGAGCTGCTCCGGCTCAGAGGACTAGTAGGGGAGGTGCTCCTGCTGGTATAGTTTGCTTCAAATGTGGTCAGGCTGGTCATAAGAGTAATGTATGCACTGCTGAAGTAAAGAGGTGTTTTCGCTGTGGTAAGACTGGCCATGCAATAGCTGATTGCAAGCACAAGGAAATGATTTGTTTTAATTGTGGCGAAGAAGGGCATATTGGAAGTCAGTGTCAGAAGCCAAAGAAATCTCAAACTGGGAAGGTGTTCGCATTGACCGGAACTCAAACCTCCAGTGAGGACAGACTTATCCGAGGTACGTGTTATATTAATGGCTTTCCTCTTGTAGCTATTATTGACACAGGTGCGACTCATTCCTTTATATCTTTGGATTGTGCTGTGAAACTTAAGTTAGAGATATCTGAGATGTTTGGTAGTATGGTAATTGATACTCCTGCGAAGGGTTCAGTGACTACTACTTCGGTTTTTGATAAGACGGTGGCCTTTCCTGAGATTGAGGAGGGAAAGAGTTTGTTTCTATCAGCAAGGCAAGTGAATGAGGAAGTAGCTGATGGGGCAGAGTTGTTTATGCTGTTAGCGACTTTGGAGGCTAAAGATAAACTGGTGATTGGCGATCTAGCCGTGATGTGTGATTTTCCTGATGTGTTTCCGGAAGAGGTGAATGAATTACCGCCAGAGCGCGAAGTGGAGTTCTCGATTGATTTGGTACCTGGTACTAGGCCGATATCGATGGCTCCGTACCGTATGTCTGCTGTTGAGTTAACTGAATTGAAGAGTCAGTTGGAAGATCTGTTGGATAAGAAATTTATTCGTCCGAGTGTGTCACCGTGGGGTGCACCAGTGCTATTGGTTAAGAAGAAAGAAGGTACTATAAGGTTGTGTGTGGACTACAGGCAACTGAATAAAGTGACGATCAAGAATCGGTATCCTTTGCCGAGGATTGATGATTTGATGGATCAGTTGGTTGGTGCAAGTGTGTTCAGCAAAATAGATTTGAGATCTGGGTATCATCAGATACGTGTGAAAACTGAGGATATTCAGAAGACTGCTTTCAGAACAAGGTATGGACATTATGAGTATTCTGTAATGCCTTTTGGTGTGACTAATGCGCCTGGAGTATTTATGGAGTATATGAATAGGATTTTCCATCCGTACCTAGACAAGTTTGTTGTGGTGTTTATTGATGATATTTTGGTGTATTCGAAATCTGAAGAAGAGCATGCTGAACAGTTGAGAGTGGTTTTGGGAGTTCTACGAGAAAAGAAGTTATTTGCTAAACTGTCTAAGTGTGAATTTTGGTTAGAAGAGGTTAGTTTTCTTGGTCATGTGATTTCAAGAGGTGGTGTTGCTGTTGATCCTTCCAAGATAGAAGCGGTGTCTAAGTGGGAAGCTCCGAAGTCTGTTGCTGAGATTCGAAGTTTTTTTTGGCTTGGCTGGTTATTATAGGAAGTTCATTGAGGGATTTTCTAAGTTGGCGTTACCATTGACGATGTTGACTAGGAAGGGGCAAGCGTTTGTTTGGGACTCAAAATGTGAAGGAGGTTTCCAAGAGTTAAAGAAAAGGTTAACTACTGCTCCTATTCTGATATTACCGAGTTCGTCAGAATCGTTTGAGGTTTATTGCGATGCTTCATTGTTGGGTTTGGGTGGTGTGTTGATGCAGAATAAGCAGGTTATAGCTTATGCTTCGAGACAGCTGAGGATTCATGAGAGGAACTATCCGACGCACGATTTAGAGTTGGCAGCTGTGGTATTTGTTCTGAAATTATGGAGGCATTACTTGTATGGGTCAAGATTTGAGGTTTTCAGTGACCATAAAAGTTTAAAGTATTTGTTTGATCAGAAAGAGCTGAATATGAGACAGAGGAGATGGTTAGAATTTCTGAAGGATTATGACTTTGGTTTGAATTACCATCCGGGTAAAGCAAACGTAGTGGCTGATGCATTGAGTCGGAAATCATTACATATGTCTATGCTAATGGTTAAGGAATTGGATTTAATTGAGCAGTTTAGAGACTTGAGTTTGGTGTGTGAGAGTACTCACAATAGTGTTAAATTGGGAATGTTGAAGTTAACAAGTGGTATCCTGGATGAGATCAGAGAGGGTCAGAAATCCGATGTGCTTTTGGTTGATAAGTTGACGCTGGTGAATCAGGGTCAAGGTGGTGAATTCAGAGTTGATGAAAATAGTATTCTGAAATTTGGTAAGCGGGTGTGTATTCCGAATGTTACCGAACTTAAGAAGAGTATTCTTGAAGAAGGACATCGTAGTGGGTTGAGTATTCATCCTGGAGCTACGAAGATGTATCACGATTTGAAAAAGTTATTTTGGTGGCCGGGGATGAAAAGAGAAATTGCGAGTTTTGTTTATTCTTGTTTGACTTGTCAGAAGTCAAAGATTGAGCATCAGAAGCCGTCTGGACTAATGCAACCGTTGGCTATTCCAGAGTGGAAGTGGGATAGTATCAGTATGGATTTTGTTTCTGGGTTACCGAGAACAAGTAAGAATTTTGAAGCTATTTGGGTGATTGTTGACAGATTGACAAAATCGGCTCATTTCATTCCGATCAGAATGGATTATCCGTTAGAGAGATTAGCTGAGTTGTATATTGAGAACATTGTAAGTTTGCATGGTATTCCGTCGAGTATTGTTTCAGACAGAGATCCTAGATTTACATCGAAGTTCTGGGAAGGTTTGCAGAGGGCTTTGGGAACTAAGCTGAGATTGAGTTCTGCATATCATCCGCAGACTGATGGTCAGACTGAGAGGACGATTCAGTCACTAGAGGATCTTTTGAGGGCTTGTGTTTTGGAAAAGGGAGGTGCTTGGGATTGTTATTTACCTTTGATTGAGTTTACCTACAACAATAGTTTTCATTCGAGCATTGGTATGGCGCCGTTTGAAGCTTTGTATGGTAGGAGATGTCGGACACCTTTATGTTGGTATGAGTCCGGTGAGAGTGCTGTGGTTGGACCGGAAATTGTTCAACAAACTACGGAAAAGATTAAGATGATTCAGGAGAAGATGAGAATTGCTCAGAGTCGTCAGAAGAGTTATCATGACAAGAGGAGGAAATCACTTGAGTTCCGAGAGGGAGATCACGTGTTTCTTCGTGTTACTCCGATAACTGGGGTTGGTCGAGCTTTGAAGTCAAAGAAGTTGACACCTCGATTTATTGGTCCTTATCAGATTTTGGAGAGGATAGGAGAGGTAGCCTATCGTATCGCTTTACCGCCGTCACTTGCGAATTTGCATGAGGTTTTTCATGTGTCTCAGTTGAGGAGGTACATTCATGATCCGTCGCATGTGATCCAAGTAGATGATGTACAGGTGAGAGATAACCTGACTGTTGAAATATCGCCTATGAGGATTGAGGATCGAGAGTTGAAGCAGTTGCAGGGTAAAGAGATTGCCTTAGTGAAAGTAGCTTGGGGAGGACCAGCAGGTGGCAATGTGACTTGGGAACTGGAGAGTCAGATGAAAGAGTCTTATCCAGAGTTATTTGCTTGAGGTATGTTTTCGAGGACGAAAACTCTTTTAGTGGGGGAGAGTTGTAACACCCCGAATAAAATAAGAGAATTATTTAAATTAAGTTAATAATATATTTATTAATTTAATTAAATAAATTGAATTATTGGATTATTATTATTATTATTATTTGGAATAATAATTAGTGGAAAATATATAAGTTGGAATAAGAGAAAAGGGTTTTCATTTTTGGGTAAAGAGTTTTCACGTGAAACAGAGAAGCGGCTGAAAAGTGGAAAGTGGAGAAAGGGCAAAGAGGAAGAGCTAGAGAGCAAAGGTTGAAGAACGGAAAAGCTCGAAGCTTAGAGATTTCCGGATTATCTCAGGTAAGGGGGGGTTTATCGTCGTTTAATGGGTATTATAGATTAACATGTCATGGGTAGTGATAAACCGTTGAAGTGACCCTAATTGGGATGTTGAATGCTGAAATATTGTGATGAATAAGTTGTATTAAAGCTGTAATTGAGTCCGTAATTGTGTGGGTCGTGTTCCCCCGAACGTATAGCTTTTTACGGAAATTGAATCGGAGATCCGGAAGTCCTCCAACGGCGGAAAATGCGGAGAACTCTGCATTCTGCCTTGCGTTAGCGCAGGAACTGCTGTTTTGTCTGCGTTAACCGGTTAACCCAGGGCGTTAACCGGTTAACACTGTTATATTTTGTGAAAAGGTGCTGTTTTTCCTGCGTTAACCGGTTAACCCAGGGCGTTAACCGGTTAACACTGTTGCGTTTTGCCAGAAAGTGTGTTTTGTCCTGCGTTAACCGGTTAACCCAGGGCGTTAACCGGTTAACACTGTTGCGTTTTGCCAGAAAGTGTGTTTTGTCCTGCGTTAACCGGTTAACCCAGGGCGTTAACCGGTTAACACTGTTGGAAATTAGAAAAAATTGATATTTTTAATGTTGTGAACCTAATTGGTGATTGGCCTATTATAGTTAATTGTGATGAGTAATTTTGTTGGATCTATGTTATGAAGTGTTGATACAAGTATGTTGCTGAGTTGTTCCGTGTACGGAAAGTTGTTGAAAATACTGAGTTGTAGGCTTGGTGAGCCAAAGTTGATTATAAGTTGATGTTGTTGAAAACATTGTTGTATTGCTATTATTATTATGTTGTCGACAGTTAAAGTCGTGTATGCCATGTACATTCATATGCATTAAGTCGGAGCTTTGCTCACACCACGTTGGCCTGGATTGGCAAATTTTAAGTTGAAAGTTGAAGGCTTATGCCTTGATGCCCAATAAAATGGCAATGATTTTAAGTTGGGAGTTTTACTCCGAATGGTACCACATGCATGACGAGTCGAGTCTCATTAGAGTTGCATTTTGTTGGCTTGTTGTATGGATATTTAATTTAATTGAGGAGTGGAATTGTGTTGATATTAAGTATGACGTTTGAGTTGATGTGCCGTTACTGGATGTATGTTACGATTAGGGTGATGAAATGTGTGAATTTACTTAGCATTACATGATGATTTATAATGCTTATTATATCGATTGAGGAACTCACCCTTACAACTATTTTTCAGGTAACGAACAAATGAGTTGAGTGGAAGCTAATGCTTGGAGTCTAGTGTAGTCTCCTAAGTGGGTCATGCTCTGATAGATGTAACATCGGGAGGGAACATTTTTAATATTGTTGTTGATGATTGTTGAACCAGTTTACATGTAGTATGTTGCATGTTTTGAATGATCGATTTGATCTCTATCCGCTGCGTATTGTGCAAATGTTTTATGTTTTGAGTTAATGAAAGAGCATGACAGTTATTATGGTGTGAAATATTGTGTGACACCCTTGATTGCATATTTACTCTGATTGATATGTGTTATTTTAATTATATACTCGGGGTATTTTAGAAGGGTGTTACACATGTCGCTCAGACAGTGTCTTCTGGTTTCTCTATCCACCACAAATGTTGTTCGCTCCATAGAATGTTCCTGTTCAGGCAACAACTCCAGAGACCTCTCGATCAGCCAGTCAGGTCGCTCTTCCCGTTGTTGATCTGACCAGGTCGGCAAATTATCAGCTGCTAGATGACATAATAAAGGCTATTAAGGGTTTCTCAGCCTTTGGTATTGATGCTCAAGATCTTTGCTTGGTTCCGAATGTAGTGTTGTCGCAAAAGTTCAAGGTGCCATACCTCCCAAAATACAAAGGTCTAAGATATCTTCATAGTCATATCACCATGTACTACAGGAAGATGGCGTCGTACATCGACAATGATGACCTGCTGATCCATTGCTTCCAGGACAGTCTGTCCAGAGCTTCTCTGGATTGGTACATGGGTTTGGAACGTACTAAGATCCGGTCATGGAGGGACCTGTCTGAGGCTTTTCTGAAATAGTATAAGTATAATCTTGACATGACTCTGACAAGGCTTCAATTATAGAATCAAGCGCAGAGATCCAATGAAACCTTTAAAGATTATGCTCAGTGTTGGCGCGAGATGGCGTATAGGGTCCGACCAGCATTGTCCGGTAATGAACTTGTGGATATCTTCATGGGTACGCTCCAAGGGTTGTACTATGAGAAGATGATTGAGAGTTCGTCCACTAACTTCACATATATGGTAACTATCGGTGAACGTGTAGAGAATGGGCTGAAATCAGGGAAGATCGCAGATACAACCGCTCCGCAAACAACGAACAAGAGGTCACATGGGGGCTTCGTAAAGAAGAAGAAGGGGGAAGCAAATGCTACGACGGCAGGTGCCCACCCCCAATATCAGTTTCCAATGGCCCATATGTCGTACTATTTGTACCTGTATGTCGCCGCAGCTCAATATCAACAACCTCCATGTCAATATCAACCATAGAAAAGTAATCAACAATCAACACCTACATAGAAAAATCAGAACTTATAGTACAATCGTGACAATAAAGGACAAGGTCGAGGTCAGAACAACGGGAATAATTTTGGTAATCGTCCCCAAATTGACAAGATTCTGGTACCATATGCATAACTGACGCCATATCTGATCCACGTAGGGCCTATCATACCAAAGGAAATACCTGCAGTTTCTCCTCCGTTCCTCCCTAAGCATGATCCTAATGCTTCATGCGCTTACCACCGGATTTATAGGGCATTCTATAGAGGACTGTTGGGCACTCAAATACAAGGTCAAAGATTTGAGTAACCAGGAGATCGTGTCCTTCTCCGAGGAAAAACCCAATGTGAAGACGAATCCCCTGCCAAATCATGGTAGTTCAGCAGTCAACGCTGTAGTCGAAGAGGAAACAACTGAATCCGTACTGAGAGTCGATGATGTAAAGACTCCGCTGTTAGTTGTATTGAAGAGACTTGAGCAGTTTGGGTTTCTAGCAGGTATACATGATGGTTGTGCAGTATGTGAGTTTAATCCGGACAATTGTGACGAGTTAAGGGGTTGTGTACAAAACCTGATGGATTAGGGTTTGATACAGTTCTCCAAGTCCAAGGCAGTGGAGGAAGTCGCGGTGATTGGACCAATAACCATTGTATATATAAATAAAAAGGTCGAAGCTCATCCCAAGAGGATTCAGCCAATTAATTTCCGTATCAGAACACCAAGGCAGTGCCTTAGAACTATGCGACAACCGCGTATTTGGGTGGAAAAGAAATTCATATTCCTGACACTAAAATCATCAACATCGCTGGAGCGGGAGGCATGACTCGAAGTAGCCGTGTATTCGCTCAAAAATACACTCTTAGGGTGTCTTCATCACCCACAATTATCCCGCCTATGGAGAAGGTCACTCCTACTCCGACTTTGTAGGCAGGGGCAACTCTACTTGCCAGTCTGAACATGACAATTGTTCCAGTGCAGGCGAATGTTATTGACCACAAAGCTGCCGAATCAAAAATGTCTAAATATAAAGGGTCGATGGTTGAGAATGAGCAAATTAAAGATCACAAGAATAACATCACTTTTGAGGAAAGTCAAGAATTCCTCAAATTGATCAAGAAGAGTGACTTCAAAATCGTCGACCAGTTGAACTAGACTCCCTCCAAAATATCCATTTTGTCTTTTCTATTGAATTCTGAGGCTCACTGCAAAGCATTGTTGAAAGTTCTGAATACCGCTCATGTGATGCAAGATATCACGGTTGATCAGTTTGACGACGTGGTTGCTAATACTACAGCCAGTAGGTATTTAGGATTTAACGAAGCAAAACTACCGTCTGAGGGTAATGCCCATAATAAAGCACTACACATTTCGGTCATGTGCACAGACTCTCTCCTATCTCGAGTCCTAGTCGACATCGGTTCTTCGCTTAATGTATTTCCAAAATCAACATTAAGTCAATTACATTTTAAAGGGCCCGAGATGAGGACCAGCGCACTGATTGTCCGAGCTTTTGATGGTTCCCGAAGACAGGTTATTAGGGAAGTTGATCTGCCCATCTGTGTTGGGCCTCACCAGTTCAGCATTACCTTACAAGTCATATATATCAACCCATTTTACAGTTGTTTGTTGGGCAGGCCGCGGATTCATGCCGCAGGGGCTGTCACCTCTATGTTATACCAAAGGCTGAAGTTCCTAATTAAAGATAAACTGGTAATTATATGTGGTGAAGAGGATATATTGGTTAGCGAACTCTCGTCTTTCAGATATGTTGAGACAAATGAAGGGATTGTTGAGATTCCACTCCATTATTTAGAATTTGAAGAGGTCAGTTCCATTACCGCCAATCATGACCAATCAACTGCCACCGTTCTATCTTTAGAAAGAAGCGCCAAACATGCATTGGAGAAAGGCCCGCTTCCTGGTTTGGGTAGAGTTATTGACGTGGCAGAGAAGCGCGACAGATTTCGTATCTGTTACCACCCAGCAGCATGCAAGGCAAGCGATAAGAAGAAGCAGTTCAGCCCGGTCAAATTCAGCAGCGCCGACTTTCAAAATGATCATATTGTCGCAGTCATTGGAGAATATAGTGACAGCAAACCAGAGATGCCTAGCCTCATACTCAGATGTCCTCTAGGGTTCAAGCTCCCCAACTGGACGGCTACCCTGATTCCCATAGTATACTCGGAAAAAACATAATGCATTTTGTTTTCTCAATCCATCATCCCCGTCCGAGAGGAGAGGATAGCTTGTAACGGCCTCCATGTTTAAAAGTATTGTGTGAATAAATGAAAAGTACTTTTTGCATGCAAAACTTGTGTTTCCTTTTCTTTCAGTTATTTTTACTTTTTCACTAAAACAACGAAATGACAAAAGTTTTTCTTTTTATTTTTTCCACTTTCTAAAAAAGCATACTAAAATAAGCTCA
Organism: Lathyrus oleraceus; assembly: GCF_024323335.1. Lineage (NCBI taxonomy): Eukaryota > Viridiplantae > Streptophyta > Magnoliopsida > Fabales > Fabaceae > Lathyrus > Lathyrus oleraceus. Next base: position 477,342,741 of record NC_066580.1, on the reverse strand, counting down.
TCATATGTAGAGCAAACAAAACTGTTGATTGCAATATGGAAAAAATCAACTATAAATCTGGATTTCCAATCAACCAAGCTGAAGACGACAGTGAGGAAGATTGCGAATTACCAACTGAACTAGCACGGCTCCTTGAGCACGAAGAAAAAGAGATTCAACCATACAAAGAACCAGTGGATGTCATTAATTTGGGTTCCGAAATTGACAGAAAAGAAGTAAAAGTTAGGGCATCTCTCGCCAAGCATGTACACTCCGAGTTGGAAGAGTTATTGCACGAGTATGTGGACGTCTTCGCTTGGTCATATCAAGATATGCCAGGGTTAGACAATAACATCATCGAACATCACTTGCCACTCAAGCCTGAATGTCCTCCCGTCAAGCAAAAGCTCAGAAGGACTAGACTCGACGTGGCACTCAAGATCAAGGAAGAGGTTAAAAAGCAGTTTGACGTTGGCTTTTTGGCCATTTCCGAGTATCCACAGTGGGTTGCTAACATTGTCCCGGTTCTGAAGAAAGATGGTAAAGTTAGAATGTGTGTAGATTACCGAGACCTCAATAGAGCAAGTCCGAAGGATGACTTCCCTTTGCCTCATATTGACATTTTGGTTGATAATACAACTTCGTTTTCTGTCTTTTCTTTCATGGATGGGTTCTTCGGGTACAATCAGATAAAGATGTCGCCAGAAGATATGGAGAAGACAACATTCATCACACCTTGGGGAACTTACTTCTAAAAAGTAATATCGTTCATCCTGAAGAATGAAGGGGCAACATATCAGCGTGCCATGGTAACCCTCTTTCACGATATGATTCATGAAGAGATTGAGGTTTACGTGGACAACATGATTTCCAAATCCAAAACTGAGGAAGATCACTTGGTGAACCTGAGGAAATTGTTTGTTAGACTCTGAAAGTTTAAATTGCGCCTGAATCCAGCTAAGTGCACTTTTGGGATCCGATTCGGTAAACTCTTGGGTTTCATAGTCAGTCAGGAGGGTATTGAGGTTGATCCCGACAAAGTTCGAGCCATCCAAGAAATTCCATCTCCCCGAACAGAAAAAGAGGTATGAGGTTTCCTTGGCCGACTCAATTACATCTCCAGATTCATATCACACTTAACGACTACCTACAAACCGATATTCAAACTATTGAGAAAGAATTAATCGATTGTATGGAACGACGATTGTCAAGCGGCATTCGACAAAATAAAAAATTACTTGCAAGAGCCACCAATCCTGATACCACTGGTTCCTGGTAGACCTCTCATTATGTACCTCACAGTACTCAATGAATCTATGTGCTGCGTTTTAGGTTAACATGATGGCACAAGCAAGAAGGAACATGCTATTTACTATCTCAGCAAGAAATTCACTGAATGCGAGACCAGATACTCACTTTTGGAGAAGACTTGTTGTGCTTTGACTTGGGTTTCTCGACGCCTGAGACAATATATGGTCATACCATTTTATTGATATCCAAAATGGATCTGATAAAGTATATCTTCAAAAAGCCTGTTGTTACTGGTAGAATTGCCCGATGGCAAATGTTGTTGACCGAGTATGATATTCAGTATGTGACCTAGAAAGCAATAAAGGGGAGTGTTTTGTCTGACTACCTTGCTCACCTACCTATCGAAGGTTACCAACCGTTGAGGTTTAACTTTCCAGACGAAGACATTATGTTTATCAGAGACTTCACTATGCCAGGCTTCGAGATAAGCCCCGAGGAAGGCCCCAAACTAGGATCGTGATGAACGCTCGTATTCGATGGTGCTTCCAATGCTCAAGGCCATGGCATAGGTGATGTTATCACTTCTCCGACCGGTTTCCACCTTCCATTTACCGCTAGATAATGTTTTGACTGCACCAACAACATGGCAGAATATGAAGCATGTATCTACGGTTTAGAGGCGGTCGTCGACTTAAGGATCAAGATTCTTGAAGTATACTATGATTCATCTCTGGTAATAAGTCAGGTAAAAGGTGATTGGGAGACTCGGGATAGCAAGTTGATACCTTACAAGGAGCATATCAGAAAGTCGGTACCCTACTTTGATAAAATCTCTTTTCACCATATTCCTATGGAAGAAAATTAGTTAGCAGATGCTCTAGCTACGTTGGCATCTATGTTCAAAGTAAAATGGAAGAATGAAACACCAACTATCCATATTGACCGCTTAGATGAACCAGTGCATTGTCTAGCAATCGAGGCAGATCCTGATGATAAGCCCTGGTTCTATGACATAAAGATATTCCTGGAGAAACAGCAATATCCCGAGGGTATATCCATTACTGATAAGAAGGCTCTGAGAAGACTCTCTTCCAAGTTCTTCCTAAACGGCGATGTGTTATACAAGTGAAATTATGATTATGTACTGCTCAGATGCATGGATAGACACGAAGCTAGTACAATCATAAAATCCATACATGAAGGTTGCGATGGTGTACATGCAAAAGGTCATGCTATGGCTAAGAAGATCCTTCGGGCTGGGTACTACTGGACGACAATGGAGGTTGACTGTTACAACTTTGTTAGAAGATGTCACAAATGTCAGATATATGGTGACAAGATCTTTGTACCACCGACTTCGTTGAATGTTTTAACTTCTCCATGGCCTTTTTCTATGCGGGGGTATTGATATTATTGGGATGATAGAGCCTAAAGCTTCAAATGGTCATCTATTCATCATGGCCGCCATTGATTACTTCACAAAATGGGTCGAAGTTGCTTCGTATGCCAACATCACTCGACAAGTGGTTACCCGATTTATCAAGAAAGAGATAATCTTCCGTTATGGGATACCTAGCAAGATCATCATTGACAATGCCGGTAATCTCAACAACAATATGATGAAGGAGTTGTGCGAAGAATTTCATATCGAGCACCATGACTTTTCACCATACCAGTCCAAGATGAACGGCGCAGTAGAAGCAGCTAACAAGAACATCAAAAGAATCATCCAGAAAATGGTCAAGACATATAAGGACTGGCATGAGATGTTGCCATTTGCTTTGCACGGCTACAGAACCTCAGTCCTCACATCCATTGGGGCAAATCCATACTCGTTGGTATATGGGATGGACGTTGTCCTACCGATTGAAGTTGAGATCCCTTCACTCAGAGTCATCATGGAGGCTGACCTCGATGAAGCTGGGTGGGTTCAATCACGGTATGACCAGCTGAATCTGATAGAAGAAGAGCGTTTGACGACTGTTTGTCATGGTCAGTTGTACCAGAGACGTCTCAAACGAGCTTTTGATAAGAAAGTTCTTCCTCGTGAGTACCCCACAGGGGAACTCGTGCTCAAAAGGTATTCTGCTATTCACTCAGACCCGCGAGGCAAATGGACTCCCAACTATGAGGGACCTTTAGTCATCAAGAAGGCCTTCTAAAATGGGTCTCTAATCCTCACGACAATGGATGGGGAAGACTTGTCATCGCCAATGAATGCAGACATAGTCAAAAAATATTATGCCTAAAAAGAAATGACGAAAGCCCGCTAGGTTAATCTTCACAAGATTGATTTAGGCAAAAATGACTATCCCAATGGACCAAAAAGTGAATTGTCCATGCAAAAGTTAGGGAACAATTATAAATCTTGCTAAGTTGAAAACCCAAAGGGGCGACTTAGGAAGAAAGGAGCATCCCGGTAGACGAAAAGAATGAAAAATGTCCAGGAAAAAGTTAGGGATAAAGGCATTGACTATGATCCTTGAGCCCATTACGCTACAAGCTAGATATCAGGCGGTCAACCATCAATACAATCATCGTCAGTCGAAGCGAGGTCTCGGGATTCAGATTCTACAGTAGACTAAGGCCAATGTTATAATCAATGGAAAAAATATATACAAAGATTATTTCCCATTGCCATTTCATTTATTTTTTCAATTTTGGCAACACCTTCATCAAGGGTGTTTGCATCTTTGTACACACCATATGTACAGTTTCACATCAATAAAATTCAGTTCATTTCATCAAGTATTTTCGTTCTTCCGTATTTTGTATGTAAAATAACTGATTCACATAATGCCTTAAAATTTTGGAGAATAATAAAAGCTACACTAAAGAAAAACATCATGCATTACTGTAAAGTCCCGACGAACTTTAAAAAAGATGACGGGTGGCTCGAAAGTGTTTTTCTTGAACACCTGTGACATCCAATTGACTGCCATGTTGGTTTCTGTATCCCGGAATTCTCCAACAGGTAGATGATTCTGTGATAGCAATGTTGACACCTGGATCTCTCATAATATCAACCTTCTGATCTTCGATGACGAGTCGGAATTCCCATCATAATAAATAACCATATCCCCCATAAATGACATACGTCCAACCAAAAACATGCACGCATCATGAAAATAAAACATATCTCATGCACCACACATATTATACTCTCCACCATGATACTCTACACACATCAAATACCTGTCCGACGACAGTGTGATCACCCGTTCAAGCAAATTTTGGATACGTCAGTATTTAATCCTCTTCCACCTCAAATACCTAAAAGTTGTCGCAATTCCTGTATTCAGGTTCAAGAAGATTAAATAGGGGCAGCTGTTGTACCCCAAAATTTGCCTCCCCGCCTTTTTTATATTTCCATCTAACCATTTGACTAGGATTCAATTGCATACATTAATAACTCACGCATAAGCACCATTCATTACCATCGATTCCAAGTGCTTGACATATGGGGCTAGGGTTTGTTTGTGCAATAACTGGAAATGCTTGGTTTGGACTTGAAGCAAGGCTCAGAGGCCTCCAAGGGAATAGCAGAACCCATAACAGAGTTTGGCTCCCAGAAGATTCAACATGTTATAATATCACCCTTGAACTGCCATTGACCTACAGTTGCAAGTCATGATTAAATCTAATGGTTATACCTTGCACTTGGACCAACTAAATAAGAGGTCGTCACTCAGTTATAACCTGCAATGGCCAGTCACAAGCATTCACTTGAACATATTCCACTAAATTAACCAACTGTCACAACACCTTTCAAGGTCATAACAAACTAACTTAGTGAGTAACTCACTGAGCTCAAACCAACTAACTCTAGACCTCACCTAACTAACTCCAAACCTAAGTTCAAAGCCTCAAAGCCCTTCTTTGATGCTTCCCCATTGTCGCATTACGCGAAAAAACCGGCGGGAAAACGAAACAACAGAGCCGCCACCGTGCGTTATTTATCCCAAAAGAGGGAAAGGAAACGCTCGAAGTAAACCTGGAAAGAACATGGTCTCGCGACCAGAGAGAGATGGGATCGGGAGTCGGTTATGCGAAGGGAAGGTATTAGCACCCCTACGCATCCGTCGTACTCGACGGGATCCACGCACAAAAGGAAGGAATAAGGTTGCTAAACGTTGCTCAAACATCAAACACAGGCTGAAAGAGACACGGGAAAACAAGAGAAACTAACTCGGCAGGATATCGCATCCTGGGCCTACGTAGTCTGTCAAGCACAGACATCAGAGTCGACGTAGTTCGGGATAGGGGAAATGTGCTCGCTAGGATGTCGCATCCTATGCATACGTATCTTCTCGGACTAAAGAAGAATCAGAGCACTCGTAGCTCGGCTAACGCACGCCAAACAAAACCACACAGGAAACCGACTGCCAATCGCTGGACTTACGTCAGACTCCACACAAACAGGCAAACAGGGAGGTCGAATGCCAATCGCTGGACTTACATCATACTCCGAACCAACAAACACACATTGGAAACCAACTGCCAATCGCTGGACTTATGTCAGACTCCAAACAAAACAAACCAGACACAGGAAACCGACTGCCAATCGCTGGACTTAAATCAGTCTCCAAACACACACGAAGGGGTTACAAAAGGAAAAGGGCGCCCGGAGAGATCAGCTCATCTCCTGCCTACGTACCTCATCTGGTATGAGGATCAGGGCGACGTAGTTCCCCTACGCAGGGAAGGAACTTCTAACCTAACCAGAGACTGGAAAATGACAAACTAGAAGGGAGACTAACTCGAGCCTAATAGTTATCATGCAAATTCACCATGGTCCTAGGTTGAAGTTTCTAGCTAACTTGCACAGGGAGCAAGCTAAACCTAAACAGCACAAGCAAAACAATCATTCACAAATAGCACACACTATATACAAACAAAGTGGGCTCACACAGGGTTAGGCTTTAGTCAAGGGGTCAGGTCAACCTCGACAAACAAGCCACTGTATCAGGGTGATGTTAGCTCTTAACCCTAACATTGAGAGTTAGGGTGAAGCAGATGAAATAGGAAGTGAGGGGTGTGCCTCACAGCTCTTATCCCTGGCCAGGGAGATCTTTGAATGATAGAAGGTGTGGGAGTTCAGAAAGTAGGAACTCTTCTCCACAAAGATTAGACTCTATAGATCTTGGGTTAAGATCCACAAGGCATCAACATGTAATGTGAGCCAGGGGATGACACACTGAATAGCAGGAGATGGACTACACATCTCTTGTGTCTGCCAATTGCCTTATCAAAGGACTTTCCCTGCTTAGCACAAAAATAAGCACACAAAGACATTGCCTCTTAAGGAGGGCTTCAGACAGGTGCCTGGCCACATAACAGGCCAGGTCTTCCAGACTACATGAAGAAGAGAGATTATACCTCAATGCTCAAGCAATAAAGCAAAGCAAAATCAAGTTCACAATGAACTTAAGCAACTAATGTACCTGAAAACAATCTAGCTCAATCAGTATACAACTCAAAAAGTCAAACAGACAAATCCAAAAGTCAACAGACATAGTCAAACAGACAACAAGTGCAAGCTACAATGTGCAAGGCACAAGCTCAACTCAAAGGAGCTAATCCACCTACAAGACAACTCAATGTTAATCAACATCAATCAAATAGGTATCTCAAGCCAATGAACCAATTCCTCAAGGCCATGTGCTTCTTGTCCTGAAAACACAACTCAACCATAAGCACAAACCACTAGGACAAGGCCTAGGGTCAAAGTGGGAGAAATAATTCAAAACAGAACATGAAAATTGACAAGAATCAAGCTCAAGCAATTAAGAACAATATCCAAGTAGTCCCATGTCAATATCATCAACCAAGTTCATTTCACAAAGAACATAAGGCAAAGCATGCAAGTTGAAAGCTCAATGAAGCAACAGAATGAACAAATCCACCTTAATTCAAAAATGGCTCAATAAATCTCAAGAAAAGTCATGGCTAAACAGCACACATCACATGATCATTCCACCAAAATTCAAGGCATTTGGATAAGTAGAAGCATGGTAATCAAATTCATCAAGTCAAGGTAAGCACAAACAAGCTCAAATAGGGCACAATTAGATGCATCAAGTTCACACAAGCCTAAAACAGAATCGACAAATGATAAATGTCCCACACCAAAGCCACAATAAATTTCAAAGTGTCTAGAATCCATGTACCAAATTTCAAGTTCATATGATAAACATCAAGCATTTCACAAATCATCTAAGTTCATGACTATCCAAAAGTCAACAAATGGTAATCCAGAAAGAAAAATCCTAAACAAATCATAAATGATTCCAAAAAATCCACAAAAATTCATGAGCAATCCTAACATCCAAAAGAAGCATCATGCAAAAAATCACATCAATTGGCATTTATTTGGCATGGCAAAGAAAATCAACAAGTTGAGCAAGAAATGGTGTGACACACATTGTCACACCTACCTTAAACAGATCATATCTCAACAACCAGAAATGAGAAAAATACAAACTCTACACCAAAATGTCAATTAAGATGTCTAGTTTAAGCATACAAAGTTTCACAATCATTGGATTAAAATTCATCATTTCATGAAGCATATGGCAAGCAAGGTCAAGAAAAGCACACATGTGAACAATCTCTAAGCAAAATTAAATTCCAACCGTGCACAATTTCTGGAAAAATAGTCATAAAATAGTAGACATCATGAGGAACAGCATGCAAAAATTCCCAGATCAATTGGATGATTATTCATGGAGATATGACTTTTGAAAGTGATTGGAAAAATAAAAAAACATGTGAAGAACTAGCATGAACATGGATGAAATAAATGTGAAAATAATGCAAAGGCCAAATTTGGAAATGCTTCAGCAGAGAATCGAACTGCGCACGAATTCAAACTAGGCGCCCTTAAGTGAAACTCTGCGTTTCACTTAAGTCTACATGGCAACGCTAATCATTTTGAACCAATCATAGTGCCACGCCCGTGCCAAGTGTACCAATGCATGGAGATAAACATGAAATCTCATGCAACAAGCGCTAAAACAGATCAAATTGCAATCTGGAAAAGAAACCCTAGGCCTTCATACGTGTTCATCCAGTTCATACACTCAAGAACAAAAGTCCACCAAAATTCACAAAACGCATACCAATGGATTCATCCTTCAACATACAACACGGATCGATGATTATTTTAACCTAATTCTACATGTATCAAGCAAATCGAGCAAGAAAAGTTTCACATGCCAAACTTATAATCATCATAACTGACTCATTATTGCATGAAATTAAAAGATCTAAAGCTCAGCATAACCACCAATGAGAGATCTACAAGATGCATACATCAATTTTATGAATCATGAGCATCGAATTCTAACCTTGTTGGAACAATAGAAGTGGAATCGTGCAATTCAAGTCCTGGAAAGCTGAAACAGATGTTCTTCCAAGCTTAGATGAATGAATGGATCAGGAAGAATAGCTCAATTGTGCTTGATGTAGCTCAAATCCTCAACTGCCATGAATGGATGAATGTTGCCACAGTTCCAAAACCAACACGAAAATGATGGATTCTTGCTTCAATCTTGTTCAAAAATGCTTGTGGATCAAGGATGGATCACGAACAATGCAATGTTTATGAAGAAACTTGATGAAAAAGTGAGAGAAAAAGTTTGAAGAGATTTTTCAAAATGGATCTAGATCTGAGATTTTGATGTGTTAATCAAGTTTCTGTTATGATTAGGCTATATATATGTTCTGTTAATGATGCATGCTAATCATGATTAAGCAAATGCCAAGGATTAGTGAGATCAAAGGTGTAAGTGCAAATTGGAAATTCACCCTCATGTGCATGAAAAGGATGCTACATTGCACGAATTATGCTTCAATTCACTTGCAAAACCTGTTTTGAGCCAAATGCACATGATTGGAAGTGAAAACAATGCATATTTTTTGAATTTGGAATTTCCCTCCAAAATTCAAATGAAAAATGCCAAAATTTTGTGATCAAAATGCATGATATGTGATGCATGAATTGGATAACACATGTCAAAACAAGAATGTTGCAAAAAGAACCATCTCAATTGGCCTTATGGTTAAAAAGTTATACATGCTTAAAGTTCAAATTGACTTGACAGTGATTGATCCATATCTTTTCAACCACACCTGAGAAATGGATGTTCTTGGACTTTTTGGAAAGGTGAGAGCAAGATCTTCAACTTTCATGTTGGACAAAATTTTCATTTGAAGCTTGCTTGATGAGGTAAACTTGAGGAGAAGACCTTTCCATTTTTGGCAATTCCAAATTACAGGTCACTTACTATTTTTGGAAACTTTTCATCTGACCTCAAATTCTTCATTATTGATGTTTGCAATGTCAAATGAGACTTGTATGGACATGAATGAGGCATCTCTAACCATCTCCCACCTCCAAATCCATGATTGAATGCACAGTTGACCTTGGTTGACTTTCTAGGGTTTCAGATGAATTGCATCTTGACTGTTGAGCTTTGAGCATCCAACCTTTGGCCAAACCACTTCAAAATGATCCCTAGGTCACATGAACTCATTGAACCAACCCTAGGGCTTTGCTTCCATAGGAAATGCACTTGCTTGCTTGCACAACTGAATCTCCTGACCAGTTGACTGATGACTGTGATGGACTATGCAAATGAAATGCAATGTTAATGACCTAAAATGAAAATGCATATACAAAAGGGAGGTGAAAATTTGAGGTGCTACACCCATAAGGACACTTATACTTTATATGTCCAATATCTAACACCTATTTCATTATTTTTCTTCACATACGATCTTCCTCTAGCAACCAACAACGAGTTTGATGAAGTATTCTCCTCACCCTTCAATCTTCTTTCTTCAGAAAAAATCTTACTAGCAACTTCTTCAAAGCTCAAAGTTTCCTTCCCATATATTAAAACAAGTTTAATATGCTCATAGGAAGATGTAAAAGACCATATGAGTCTCAAAGCTTTATCTTCATTATAAATCTTGACTCCAATAGTTTCTAATTCAGAAATAATACCATTTAGAACACTTATATGATCAAATACTTTCGTATGTTCATCCACACGCAAGCTATGAAACTTCTCCTTCAACAATAAACGATTTGATATACCCTTTCCTTGATATAGCCCTTCAAGTTTCTCCCAAAGCTCTTTGGATGACGACCTACTAAGAACATTCACAAGAATATTCTTAGCCAAAGACATCTGGATTATACTTGAAGCTCTCAAATCTAGTTCCTCCCACTTCTCGTTTTCTATGTTGGAAATATTTTCTTTCAACGCCTTATGTAATCCTAATTGTATCAAAACACCTTTGACTTGAATTTTTCACAAGCCAAAATTAATTCTTCCATAAAATTTCTCTAAGTCAATCTTCATTGCACTTTAAAAACTTGACATTTCAACCAAAACCTTTCCTGAAGTAAAACAAAATTTTCCCAACCAACAAAGAGCATAAAATATATTTTTTGATGTGGAAGATCGGCCAAAACTACAACCATAAAGCATGCTACAAAATTTATACCCCGCCAAACCAAGGCTCTTGATACCAGTTATTAGAAAAAATCAAAGCATATAGAAAAAGAGAAACACAATAACAACACAAGAGATTAATGTGGAAACTCCAAAACCGGAGAAAAAACCACGACCATTATCAAATGACAACCAAAGAATAACACTATATGAAAATTGTTATAACACATAGACTGCCCTCAGCCACAATACACCTACACTCTCCAAAGCAAATATTTAACTACCCCTTACAACACTCTAAACCAAGAGTATAAGAGAAAAATATAAAAAATCAAATATAAGTTTAAAGTGATTTTGACTGGTACATCTTGGAATGAAGAACTTGAATTCTATATATAGCCTTGGAATCTCTCTTCCTTCACAAACTAAGCAATGTAGGAATTGAAAGAACTTGTATCTTATATATAGTCTTGGACTCTCTCTTCATTCACAAAACTAAGCGATGTGGGACTTCTTCAACATGTATATTTCCAACCAACCCCAACAATATAGTGCACCCATATTTATTTATTGATGTTGACCCGCTTAACTATGCAGACACAACTACATACTTTGCGTGGATTACTACTATGGAGAAAAAAATTAAGGCAACATAGAATAATAAAACATGGAACCTAGTTTTCTTACCAGCATAAGAGATACATATTACAATTAAATGGGTGTACAAAGTGAAATGCCTCACAAATGGTTCTATTGAAAACATAAGGTAAGACTTGTAGTTAAGTGATTCTAACAAAATCTTGGTCTTAGATTCACAAAATGTCTTATGCCAGTTGTAAGAATTTATATCGTTATATTAATAATAGTTGTAGCAAACTTTTTACTGTAATTTTTTTCTTCCAATTAGATGTCAAGTATGCATTCTAAGAGAATGAATTGAGGAGAAAGTTTATGTTGAACAACTTCAAGAATTCATTGTAAAAAGTGAATAAGGTAAGGTCTTAAAGCTTATTAAGACCCTCTATAACCTTAAACAAGCTCCAATAGCATGTAAGAAAAAAGATTGATGAGTTCTTAAAAAAAACTATTTATTTCAAGTGTACAATATAACATGAAATCTATGTGAAAAAATTGAATCAACATAATCTTAAAATAATGTATCTATGTATGGATGATCCACTCATCCACAAAAATCAATCATAATGAGATTGAAAATCTCAGATTTATCATGAGCATTAAATATTATATGACAAACTTAGGAGGCCTAAGTTATTTCCTTGGCCTTTAATTTGCTGCAACCATGAAACGCTTTGTAATTCACCAAAGTAAGTACATAAGTGATATCACGAAGATATTTAAGATGCCGACTTGTAACTCAAAAAGTACTCTTATGGAAGGAAACTTAAAATTAAGCAAAAAAGAAGATGACGATATTGTTGATAGGACTCCATACAAGCAACTTGCGGGGGTGCCTGTGGTACATTTATAATTTAAAAAAATTTCAAACAATTTATTGTTGAAATAAACGAACACTTATATTAAATATGTAATAGCTTAACATTGATATACATTTTATAATTGATGGATATACATTTTTATATAATAATATAAACTAAAATATATAAATAAAAATAAAAATACATAAATATATAGTGTGCAGGTATGGGGTGGGGTGGGTATCAAGGTGCCCTTACCCGTTATTTTTTATGGGTAATTACCCGAGCTCATGCTCATACCCATTTTTATGGGTTTTTACCCTACCCGTTGGGGGTAAATTTGCGGGTGCCCATTGGGGATTGGTCAAATTTCCATCACTACTGTCACATCATAAATTTTGCCCATTAGTTCTGAAGGAAAATTGCGATCCAAAACGCAGCGGGATTTAAAATTTCTCCTTTAGTGATCCTTACGAATGGGCATGATCAGTGATAGAATCATTACCTCTTATGGAGATTGAAACCTTTAATGCAGATCTAAGGAGCAATCACGAACGTTAAATGGTGACAACGCCTCTACTCAGTCCACACAAATGGATTCCTTCAATCTTAGTGCTAGCTGCTACAAATGAAGGCTTTGAGTGAGAGAGAAAAAGAGAGAGAGAGAGAGAGAGAGAATGAAATTTCAACTGCACAAATACTTCTGTACAAGGGTTCTATTTATAGAACCGCTTGTGCTGGCTGCAAGCTAAAAAGTCCACTTAAGTGTATGTGGCCCATATCTTATAATATGCCAAAATCACTTAAGCGCGTGGTACCTTATAATATTTCGTATTCTACTTAAGTACACCGTGCCTTACGATGTTATGCAATTCTATCTCTCATCAATTCGTCCTTTTGTGTGTGACCCTGTAGGTTTTCGCGACATTAGCAATTATATTAAATCACGTATTTAACATAATAAACAGTGAGCGGTATCTAGCAACACATCACTGCTACCCAAGACACGAAAATGTCATGTGATCTGACAAATCCTTTTGTGATAATACGTATGTGTATAATTACCCTTTTGCCCCTATGTTTATGTTAAACACAAGGCATAAACCGTGTCATCCTTGTCCAGTTCAATATTGGGCCCGTAGACATTTATCATGTTACGTAGGATGGGCAAATTCCATCTAGGTCACTCATGCCCCTCAGCATGCTTCGTGGAGTACCCATAAACTGTCTTTATAGTCATCCAGTTACGGACGAAGTTTGATCAGCAATAAAGCACTCGACTCTACATCTAGGGTCCATAGTGGTTTCAGGTCGAAGGGTGGTATACACCAATATCACCATGAGAATAACTTATGACACTTTGCATAACTTTCTATATGGTATTCTCATAGCGGGTCAATCCAGTATAAATATTACTCCTAATATTCATACCTATGTTTAAGACTTGATAACTCCTTATCCATGATCCATGAGATGTGATCATCATTCTATATTAATAACATTCTTAATGCTTTAATGTTATCTCACTTCACAACAAAGCTCGACTGCAGATACTTTAAGAATAATGTCCTTATGTTTAATGGGATCTCATGATTAAGTCACACTGGATACAGTAAACGGACTATCTATTCTAGGGACTTTATTAAACAAACATAATAAATAAAAAGCATTTTATTATTAATAAATAATTCGATACAAGTACCAAAAGTATTGGCCTCTAGGACTTACACCAAAAAGTTCATCTATGCTTTCTATTTTGGGTTATCAATTATGTCTAGGTCAATTATCTTTATCTGAGTCATTGGTTACTGACTAGGTCAATGTTGGTTCATCTGAACCATAGTCAGTTCATAAAAGACACACATCTTTGTTTGAGCTTGTTGCGTTTTTGTCTGAGTCAGAAGTCAACCTTTGACTAAAGGTCAAAGGGGACCATTTTGACTTTTATCAATTTTTATTTATTTTATTTTTACTAAAATCATTTTTCTTAATCTATTCGTATTTTTCATTTATTATGTTTTGTTATTACTATTTTATTTTATTTTTATTTTGTCTTTCTATTTTTATCATTTATTATTATTATTATTATTTATCATTTTTATTTTGTCTTTGTATCTTTATCATGTATTATTATTTTTTATTTTTTATTTGTATTTTTGTATTTATTATGTTATTATCATTTATCATTATTTTGTCTTTTTATTTTTATCATTCTTTATTACTATTATTTTTTTATCATTAATTTTACTTTGTTTTTCTATTTTATTATTTATTACTTTTTTATTTTTACTTTGCTTTTCTATTTTTATCACTTTGTTTTTCTATTTTTTGTATTATTATTATTTTGCTTTTCATATTTATATTATCATTATTATTACTGAGTCCAAAAAAACACAAAAATATATCAAAACTTGCCAAATTGTATCAAATCACAAAGAGGAAAATCAAATATTCTTTCATTATAAAAAGATTGCATTTACATTTAGAACTTCTCTAATCTGCACAAACTTGAGCTCCAAGTCACAGATCTGATTCCACACAAAAAAATTCTTACAAAAAAGAACTAACAAACCACCACAAGACCTTCATTTCCAGCCATTCATCACCATGCATGTGTCCTCCTCTCCACCGCGTTTCATCGTATTGCCATTTCCGAAGACATTCTGATTCGTCGCCGTCAGGTTCCATAGGTGTGCCATGCTTTTTTTTGTTGTTCTTTTTTGCTATTTTTTAATTTGATTAAGTGTTTGAGTTATTGGTGGTTTGTGGGAAAAGAGGATGAAGAAATTTGAGATGGAGAAGAAAACGGATTGGGATTCAGTGACTTTAGGGCGGGAAAGGCACCATGCCTTTGGACCAATCTAATGCGACAAATGAATCAATGATCCATAACAAGCCATGTATGGTCATAACTATATTAATTAAAAGAAACTAAAAAGGTAAACACGCTACACACAATGAAAAATACGTAGTAGTTGTTTGCTCTAATGGACCAACATAATCAAATTGAATAATCAAGCAATAAAAGAATATTTGAATTGGTCATCAAATATTAAAGGAGAGTTATTTGATTATTATTATCAGAATTTAGAGGCATATAACTCTATCAAGCAATTATAGACTTATTTCAAACATTTCCTATTCAATTCTCACTGTGTAATATATGTATATATACAGGGCTGGTCCTGTGGGTGTGCGAGGTTTGTCACTGCATAGGGCCTCAAAAATTTGGGGGCCTCAAATATTAAAAATATATTAAATATTTATTACATAGGTTGTTTATTAAATATATGTAAGATGTTTATGTATTGGCTTGATGGAAGTGTATTAATGTTTTTTTATGGTCATGACCTGAGTTCGATTCTACCATAATCTTATTCAACACTAAAATATTATATTTTTATAATCATTTTTTATTATATCTTTTAATATTATTTATAATTTAAATAAAATTTTAATTTTTTTTAAAATTTTTTTATTATTAGAGTTCAACATTAAAGATTAGATCAGGGCCTCGAAATGTTTTGGGTCGGCCCTGTATATATATACTAATGTATATCTCTGTAAAACATTCATTCAGAAATACATTCACTTATACGCTGTCGCATACCTTCGACCACTTGCATGCCAAACCGAACTTAACAGTTAACACGCACACTACCAAGTATAGAAGAAAAAAAGAAAACAATATCAAACATTTGTGTGGTTCCTACTTCTATGTTTTTCTTATGTTTATGTTTATGAATATTCCTCAAATAATTGCTCTAATCCAACCATCCAACCAAGACACATGTGCGATTCCATTTTCATGTTCATCTTTAACCATAGCTCATGTCCTGTGTTGGCTAAATCATGCATCCAAATTCATTTTTGTTAGGGATTGCAATTTCCAATTCAAAAAATATAGACTCTATGTCATGGAGATTGAAAATAGAGGATGAAAAAAATTAAAAAGAAAGTAAAGTCGACACACTACTATGACAAAATTATGGTGTCGAGTGGGCATGGTTGTAGATGGGTCAACATCAGAAAGATGGGTGGTGCATCTGAGCATGAGCAAAGCAATTAAGGAAAATTAGTTGTTTATATGTTTTTTTAAATTTATTTTTGGGTTATTTTTTATTTTAAACTAAAAAAATATATGGGTACGTAACTTGTTATAGATCATTTGATTCATCGGATCTATTAGATTGGTCCAAATGTATGGTGTCTTTCCTGCTCTAAAGTCACTCAATCTCAATTCGAAGAAAACACGGGGTTACGAAGGAGAGGAAAATAAGTATACAAAAAAAACTGTTTTGATTTTTTAAAATATATATTTTTTAATTTTATTTTAATTTAAAAAAGGACACATGTCGATGATTGATTGATCTGGTAATAACAAGTGAGGCGGCGCCCCCTTCTCATAACATACTTATTATTTATTTATTTATTTAATATTTAGAAATTAGGGTTTAGAGGTTTGGATCTTGGGTCTGTTTGTTTTATATTTTACTTTGTCTTACCCCCGGTTCTACCTGCACCCCTATCTGAATTTTAATTTTTGTTTTTTGTTTTAATTGTTTGATTAGTTTAGTCAATATATTTAATGTTTTTCATTTAGTTATTATAATAAAAGAATATTATAAAAATACAAAAACAATAAGTATTCAAATATAACAAAAAATAAAAATAAAAAAGGTTTAGTAAAAATACAAAAGAATAGTTTATTTCTTTTCAAATTAAATTTCCTTTAAAATACTTTAGTTAATTAGGAAGGAATGGGTGAATGCACACTCACTCGTTTTTTGAATGATCGAGGACTTAGTGCACACTTTGTCTAAACGGTTATTTACCTCCCACAGATAAATTTTCATAATAAACTTAAAAATCAAACTCAAACTCATCAAATCATCTTTTTGCCATTGTGCAAGCAAAACCAAATTTTCATAAAAGAATAGTGTTTTAACTCATTTCAACGTGAAATATATACTGACACTTCAATCTTTATCGTGTGAGCATACAGACAGATGTTTCATCGCTTGAATAACTTAAACACAATTCTCTAGAAACAACCAACCAACAAATATTTTTTCCAAATAATTACGTAGCCTTTAGTACCACACCGTACCTGGAAATACGTAGGAGCGAGATTCAAGGTCACGTCAGACCCATTAATAAAAAACCAAATATTTATTTATTAGAGTTCAACATGAAAGATTAGATCAGGACCTCGAAATGTTTTGGGTCGGCCCTGTATATATATACTAATGTATATCTCTGTAAAACATTCATTCAGAAATACATTCACTTATACGCTGTCGCATACCTTCGACCACTTGCATGCCAAACCGAACTTAACAGTTAACACGCGCACTACCAAGTATAGAAGAAAAAAAGAAAACAATATCTATGTTTTTCTTATATTTATGTTTATGAATATTCCTCAAATAATTGCTCTAATCCAACCATCCAAGCTGATAGTGGATCTTCTTCCTGGCTTGGTATGCCCCCAGAGTAGGTTATGTTGGACCGAACTGGGTTAACAATTACTTGTGTTTTTACCTTCTGCACGTTATGATCCTGTCTGTTATAACTTTGTATGTATTTCAGTCTGTGTATCAAGAGAATAACAGACATGGTACATAGCATATTGTCTTAATGTCAAACAGGATGTTATGATATTCATCATGGACAGCATAATAGGTAGGTTGGATGTTCTGCTTAGGTTCAGTAGTTATTTCAGTCTGTTTATCAAGGGGATAACAGACCTGGCATAAGGCTCATTCTATAAATGTCAAATTGGATGTTTTGACATTTATTACTGTAAGCTGATACTGAAGTATAGACTGGTTGGTCCTTTACAGTACAACATTTTGTACAGTCTGTGTTCAGAAAAATAACAGACTTAGCATATGGTCTATGTTCTGGTCGTCAAACTGAATGTTGTGACATTCATTCCTGACAGCATATGCTAAATTATAGGATGGTTAGTTTTTCTGTTTCAGTATTTTTCTCAGGCTATTTTTCAGGAATCCAACAGCTGAGCTAAAATCCAGGAAACTAACAACTGAGCTACAATTAATGAACCTAACAAATAGCCTATTTGTTAGCACCCTAATATGTGGAAATTAGGTTAACTTGCTTAACCTAAATTTTAGGAAATACAAGTACAAGGCCAGCAAACTGTAATACTGTAACAGGTGATGCTCAAATCAATATTGAGACATCATGCTGATAACTGTGCAGGCTCAACAGAAGTAAGTGCTATGTTTGATCTTTGTTGTGTCTTTGTACCAGATGGACAGAACTGAGTATTCTTCCATTCTAGGGTGATGTATCAGCAGATGTCGTGACATCTGTGAATGTGTGCATATTAGTACTGGGTCTTAATTTGTATAACTGTCTTGCTGTATTAGTAACAATGTTGGATCAGATGTCATGACTTGGAGTAGAACATCTGAACTCTGACTACACCAGAATTTCAGGTTTAATAGGTGAATATGCAGGATTTTAGTCACACATCCTAGATCTCTTAAGGATACCCTTTACATGCTTCCTTTGATTCAACACCATACCACTATTGGTCCTTTGGAACTCCATGACTAGAAAATAGGACAAGCTACCTAAGTATTGTAGAGGGGTTTTCGTTACCTTTAGGTTTATTGACTAAACCAAAAGTCAAATTACAATTCGAGTCACCACCGCACTTTTATTTGTCCAAAGGAAAGGCTAAAAAGCGAACAAAAGCCAAAGTAAGAAGTTTTTCAAATCAAAAACTAATAAAAATGTCAGAGATCTGGGTAAGGGGGTTGGTTATGAAATGTGAAGGTTTTACGCACCCAAAACATCCTTAGTACTCTAAGGGAACCCTTTTTGCAAATATGTGTTGTAGGTTGGTATTTGTGAAAAGATTTGTACAAAAGATAGGGGGTGAGAAGAGAATAGATTATATTTACAAATATGTTGTTTGAATGGATGAACCCATTGCCTATGTACCATCACAAAGGAGGATCAAAACCTCGTACTTCGGGGTAAAAATCTCAAAGATTGGTGAATTGATTTGACCAAAAGCCTTAAGGTCTTTTGTTATCAAAGGGAGAAAACTCAACCTAAACCAACAATCCACCATGTGAGGAAGGCTTCAACATGCTAGTGAGGGTTTAACCCTATAATAAGCATGGAAGACTTATAATCTAACCACTAAGGATGAGGTGAGATTTACATCAACCACTATGATAACTCAAACCTATGACTAATGTTTATGAAAATGTTTTAATATGATGGCCATTGGAACCACAAAAACAACTTGAAGTGAGTTATATTTACAAGTTAGATTGATTTACAAAATGAAGTCAAAGTTGGATTAAGATTATTTACAATGAGTATTGATGAAAATTATTTTTGAAAAGTCAAAGGCTTAAGGCCTAGGTTTCTAATTTGAAACAAAGTCAAAGTTTGAAGAAAAATATTTTTGGCTTGGTTAGAGTGGGGAGAAGAAGAGAATGGCTATTCCTAAAGCATATAAAGATAAGAGGGGGAAAGATAAACCCTTGGAGTTCCTTTTCTTGAAGTCATAGAGATGACTCAAGATGCTCCTTTCCTTTGGACTTAGCACACAAATAAGCAATCAAACAATTTGAATTCAAGCTCCTAGGATCTCCATTTGGATTGTCTCTTAACTTGGCTACTCATGAAAATGGTCCTCTTTTCACAATCTCAAAGTGGGATCCCTATCACACAAGAGCAAACATCAAAAATTCACAACACAATAAGGGGAATGGACAAAGAATAAGTTTGGATGAGAAGTCCTTTAAGATCAACTTCAAAATTTAGCATTCTAAAGGCATGAGGCCTAGTTGCTATTCAACAAGTTTTGCATTCTAAAGGCATGAGGCCTAGTTGCTCTTGAACTCCTTTAAGCATAGGTAAGTCCTAATTCTAAGTCCTTTCTCCTTTTGCATTTGGTTTACACAAAACAAACACAAGACAGACACAAGATATCAATATATTTACATACAATAATGAGCTCAAATGAGCAAAATAAAAATGACATAAGCATAAAATATGTGCTCAAGTGAGCAAAGTAAAAATCAATATGAATAATAAGCAAGAAATAAATGGCATTAAAAGTAAATGACAAGAAATTAAATGCTCAAATTAAAGTTAGTAATTAGCAAGGTTATGTTAGCTTGTCATAAAACAATGTAGCGCTATGTTAAGCAATCGTAAGTGGACTAATGTAGTAGTCACACCTATCTGAGGCCGGTCAATAAAAATATAGGTAAAGAACACAAGTTAGAGATCATGACTAGTAAGTCAAGCTCCATAAAGTTGCCATGCCAAAACAAAAGGGGAAGGGCCTTGTATTGTCTTTAGGTTATTTGCTTGACCAAGAAGCAACCTATCTTGGACACAAAACAACTCACTTGATCATGGATCAAGTTGAGTTTGGTTTGGATCAAAGAAGGTTAAACCTCTCATTTGTCAAGACCAACCATAAGAACTTAACTCATTGGTCATTGATGGAAAGAATGGGATGAAGATGAAAGGGAGGGGAACATAAGATCACAACCAAATCCAATTGATCCAAAATGAATCAAATCATCATCAATCAATACCAAATAAAAAAGAAATGAAGATAACAAGTCAACAAGTCAACAATATTTTTTTGGTATTTTTTGAATTAAAATAAAATGCAAATAAAAAATAAACAAATAAGGTCAAACCTCAAATTTAATTCAAATCAACTTCAAAAAGTCCAATTAAATTCTCATAGGTTCAACATAGTCAAACAAGCTTTGACTAATTTTCTCATCAATTTTTGAAATCAGAAAGCAATTAAGAACAATTAAATACAATTAAAAATAGCACAATATGAATTAAAATCTGAAATAATCTCAAATCAAATAAGAAATTGATGAGACTATTTTTCATTGACTTATCATGATCCATAGATGCTAGGAAAATATTTTTAGATTTTTCAAAAGTCATAAAGTATTTTAAAATTAATTAAAACTATTAAAAATCAAGTAATCCATGAAAAATATCAAATGAAGTCACAAAAATAATAATAAATAAAAATATGAAACTAGATTTTTCAAATTTTTTTTTGGAATTGGTCTCATATTTTTATGACTTCAAATGAATTTTTAATGAATTTTTGAAAATCAAATGAATTAACTGAAAATAAAATAAAATAAATGGAAAAAAACCAGCGCCACAGGATAGACTTCATTAATTGACGTGGCAAGGCTGAATGGCTCAGATGTGAGGGCGCAGCGTGTGCTTGAGTCAAACACGCATCAACTTGTAATAAAACAAGTAAACACAATGAAGGATCAAGATTAGATCCTGAACACATGATCCAAAGGCCATGAAGATGTACACGTGGTGATGATGGTGGAAACCACCATCTTCTCCGGTGGAACAACAACCTCCTGCCACTAGTTGCAGGAAAATGAAATTTAATAAAAAATTAAAAACAAGGTCATGGAAATGAAGCTCGTGTGATGGAGATCATTACTGTATCCATGGATCTTCCTCACTCTTCCTATAATTAGAGAAATGGGAAGTGGAATATCATGGTGTACCAACTGTAAGTTCATGAAATGGAAAATTGAAACCACCATTGGCTTGCCTCAAGTGTGAGGACTTCAAAAAACCACACAATCACAAGAATACTACATTGAAATGAGAGTTCTAGATCCAAAAAGTTTGAATGTATACCTCTGAATTGAAGATCTTCAGGCCACGAAACCTTCAAGATCTTGACTCCTCTTTGCTCTAGGGATGTAGCGGAAGTGAAAGGCTAAGGAATTAAGCTTTCAAGATCAGCTAATTATGCTGAATTTCAAACTCGAAAGTGAGAAATTGTTTAAACAAATTCCTTTGGTATGGCTATGGTTTCAATGTTGCAGCAATTCAGATCTCCAAAAGGTTGATGAATGAATGAGAAGGAGCAGTTATTTATAGCTGAAAGTGGTTGTGCATCATCTTCCCTAGTGTGCATGAAATTTGAACTTTGCTTGCATGGGCCTGTGCAAGCGTGTAGCAGGCCCAAAGATGAGTGAAACATCTTGCTGATACCACATGGAATGGATTTGGACGTGTACATGAAAGGGAATCAGCTTGCATACCAAATTATAGCATGAAATACCAAAATGCACATAAATGAAGAGGTCTTCGAAACTCCCAAATGGTAAGTCCAAAAGAGCAATGTGAGTAATGGTTGGAAAGCCCTTGAAACAAGGAAAAAAGTTAATGTTGGGCAAAAATTCATTTGGCATTTGGAAATTGATAAAAACTGGCCTGGAAGATCCAAGTACAAAACATGTTTAAGTCACATTTGAAAATTTTCACCAAAAGCAAGCCTAATCAAACCCCTTTGTTTGCATGATGAAAGCTTAAAATGAAAAAACCTCCAACATAAAAGTTGTATATATTTTAAAGATGATAAATTTAGACTCAAAGTTTGAATCATTTGGATTTTATATGACAAAGTTATGGGCATTTGAAGTTGGGTACTTTTTCAAATTCAATGACTTAGGTCCAATGTGACCTATAATGTTTTGTATTATCACATATATTTATTTTAGGATTATGAAGTTTTGTAAAACATAACATTTTAATTAGACATCTCAATATTTCCAATTAATTTCGTCTCACCTCAAAATCATAAAAATTAAGGAAGTTATGTCCTTGGTAAGTTGACCTAAAATTAGGGTTTCAGTCAAAATGACCTATAATGTTTTGAAATGAATGATGACCTTACAAGTTTCAAATGGATTTTTGATGAACATGAAAGTTGTTAATATGGTTTCTAAGAACATTGTTTCTCTTGGGGTCATCTTCATTTGACAAACACATTAAAAGTTATATCTCAATGGACCTTAGTTCAGTCAGATGACTTGACTGGTCAACTTTTCAAGGCCAAACTTCCAATCTTGATGAATAAGTGATTGAGGATTCTCAAATAGGCTCATATTGCATGAAATGATGAATGAAAGAACTTACCTTTATTAAATTTGACCAGGGTTGATATTGCTTCATGGGCAAGGCACAATCAAAGCATAGTGGAATTAGGGTTTCCTTGGGAAACAATCCTCAAGCCCTTTGGTTTATCTTGATCAAATTGGAAAACTGAGACACTTGGGAGACATATATGATGATTAGGAGCTTTGTGGACCATGGTCATGCTTTTCCTCATCTTCATCTGGTCATTTCATTGGGCTTAGGAGCCTCCTAGGAGCATTGGAGCACATGATCACTTGAGCTTCAAAACAAAAAAAGTTAGTGACATATTTTTGTGCTTTTGGTTAGTAATCAAATAAGAAAAGCAATAATATACAATACAAGCATGCTTGGTGGTCTCAAACCACTCACACAAATCCCAACCCTAGGGTTAAGGATCCAAACATGTTATGATCCTTGAGGCAATGCACTTGTGCAAACACATGATGCCATGAGGGATCTTAGGGTCAAAATTAGGATCTTATAAGTATGACATTTCAAATTCCATCTTCATCAGTTCCTTGAATTTCATCAACCTTTCAGTGTTGTTGTTAGTTACAAGCAAGTTATCAACATATAGGCAAATGATGGTCATGTCTTGTGCCATGTCCTACACATATACACCATACTCTGACTTGCACTTGATGAATCCCAAATCCACCAGGTATGAGTCAATTGTCATATTTCATGCCCTAAGTGTCTACTTAAGGACATAAAGGTCTTTGTGAAATTTTTATACCTTTCTTTATTCACCTTGTATCACAAAACCAGGTGATTGAGTGACATGCACAACTTCATCTAGTGGTCCATTAAAAAAATGTTGATTTCACATCTAAGTGAAACATTGATCAGTCTTGCTTGCATGCTAAGACAACCACTATTCTGATAGTTTCAAGTCTTGCAATTAAGGCATACACTTTAGAGTAATAAAGTCATGCTCTTTGGAGTAACCCTCTTGCTACTAATCTTTCTTTATGCCTTGCAATTGAACCATCAGAATTGTGCTTCACCTTTAACACCCATTTCACTTCAATAACTCTGGTATCTGCTCGCAACTTGACTAGTTCCCATGTATTGTTTACGTTTATGGATTGTAGCTCTTCTATAATGGTTTATTTCCATTGTTTACTCTTCAAATCTTCATGGGGGTTGAAATGCTTAACACCTTCAAGTCAAGCAAAATAAACCAAGTCTTAATTTGTTGTGACTTCATCATCAATAACTACTTCACAATCTTGCAGTCTAGCTGAAGTAATTCTTATTTTTTTAGGTCTTTGTGATGTGATTACTACATCTTGTTGGACTACTTTATTTCCATGATCATGATCTTCTGCTTCTACAAGTGGAGTTTTATTAAGTTGAGGTTTTTCAATTGGAGCTTCACCTTGCTCAGTACCTTCTTCATACAAGTTATTTCTCATTATTGGCTTGTTGGTTATATAATTGGACTCCCAAATTCCACACAGATCTCTAATCAACCACAGTGTCTATACTCACCATAATATTTCCATTGATTGGATTGAATAACCTGTAGGCTCCAATCTTGTAATAACCTACCAGAATCATAGGTTCACTATTGTCATCAAGTTTTTTTCTTTTAGCATCAATTTTTTTTTCTTATAACCAAACACTTTTAGATGACTCACATATGGTATCTTGCCACTCCACACTTCTTCAGGGGCCTTGTTCTTCAGTCTCTTGGTAGGGAATCTGTTTAACACATGGGTGGCAGTGGTGACTACTTCACCCTATAGAGACTTAGGCAAGTTCTTTTGTTTCAACATGAATTTGGACATATCTAATATGTTTTTATTCCTTGTCTCTACTATTCATTGTGTTAAGGGGTGTATGAGCAGTTACTTCATGATCAGTTACATGTTCTACACAAAAATCTTCAAATAAGTTGGAATTGTATTCACCACCTTCATAAGTTCTTAGAACCTTGATCCTCTTTTTAATTTGAGTTTCAACCAATACTTTGAATCTCTTAAAGATTGCAAACACCTCATCCTTGTGTTTAATCACGTAGACCCAAATCTTTCTACTATGCTCATCCACACATGAGGCAAAGTATTTGTTGCCACAAATGGTGATATCCTCAAAAGGATCACATACATCTGAATGAACAACTTCTAGAATGCAAGATGACCTCATTGACATATGAGTTACAAAGGACCTTTTGGATTGCTTCCATACTAAGAAACCTTCAGATAGCTTGTTTGGCATAACAAGGCTAGGTTTACTAGTTACAATATCTTGAATAATAAGTTGATTGAGTGACGTAAAGTTCAAGTGTCCAAGCCATAGGTGCCACAACCAACTCTGCTTGTGCTCTACAACAACTTTTAGGCATTAAACCTCAACTGAACTAATAATGGTTTTGAATGTCTTGTTTTCAGAAAGTGGAGATTTCAAAACCAACTTGTTATGAGCATCAAACAACTCAAGGGCTTCATTCTTCACCACCACTGAGAAGCCTTTTTCAACCTGTTGGCTGATAACGAGAAATCGTATCGTGTTTTTAGGCTCATTTCACATGTTATTCGTCTGTGCTTTTATGCATTTTATCGCATTTTACTTCCGTTTTATTTGTTTTGCAGTTGTTATCTGATTTCATTGGAGTTTTGGAAGCCTCGCAAAAAAGGAGCTAAAAAGGAGCAAAAGAGTCATTTTTTACCATTATGTTCAGATGGCATTCTCCATCCCTAATGCCCGCCACGTCATTTAAATATTGAAGGAATGGCGTTTGCCATTATCATGCAGTAACAGAGCTGCGCTAGTGGACAATTCTAGACCGTTTTTTCCAGCTGTTTTCCCTCCACTATCCCTCCACGATCATAGAGAGTTATGAGGACTCAAAACCTCTATAAATATGACTGTGGGAGATTTTTGGAGGCATCCAAGTTGTGTAGAAACTTTGCCGAATCACGTTTTAGTATTAAGCATAAATTCACATGTAAAAGTGACAATAACTCACATTGAGGGATTGTCACACTTGTTTTATTTTATTCTTCATTGTACTCTTGGATCAAGAACAAGCCTGCCATTATTTTCAAGTTCAAGTTAATTCAAGTTTTATTTTACGTAATTTCAGGTTCTTCTTACTACTTTTGATATTTTTATGTTTTACTGTTTTGATTACTTGCATGCCATGCTGCTCTTAGTTTTGGATGCTTTGATTATGTTGTATTCAAGTAATATCATGCCTTGCTAAATTATTCTGAGTCTGGCGTATGAGGATCTTCGTTACTGATGGGACTCGGTAGAAATATTAGGTGTGAATGCATGATTTAACTATGTTATGACTTTAGTTTTCAAATGTATGTTTTACTTTTTTGGCACGGGAGTGTGAGACAAACCAAGGTTCAATCTGATAGCGCGAGAGTGTGAGGAAGGGACCTGATAGTGGAAACTAGGAATCGATCCTAAAAATAGCAAGAGCGCTTTATGCATCATTTAGGATCTCATTTACTTTCAAAATACGCTTTCTAATTAGAACAGGCGAGCGAAAGCAAAATCCTGTGGTTAGGAGGTGTGATCTTTGTTAATAGCGCGAGAGTATGAGACGGGATCTTTAAGTCAATATTTTCTACATAACGCAATAGAATCATATTTAGTGTCCAAATTCTACCTAAGCCCTTAGGAACGCGAAATCCATATTCCGGACTCATTTGTTATTATGACTTTTAAACTGTTAGAAATTAGTATTTTCATTTAAGTTCATAACCTTATAATCTTTAGCCTTAGATTTGCACTGCAACAATAGATAACATTAGCTTGACCATTAGTCTTTGTGGGTTCAATAATCTTTTAAAACTACATGATAGGTTGTGCACTTGCAGTTGTCATCCGACAGACAGGCCCGTCGTGAATAAGTTTTTGGCGCCGTTATTGGGGACTAATTTAGTCAATATTATGATTCCTTTGTTGCGCAGTATAGACTAAGGCAACAAATTTTATTTCTTTTTCTTTGTCAATTGTATAATAGACAGTCACTCTCAGAGCAAGGAGTTAGAGCAACCAATTGTTGATATCGAGCGTTATATTAATTTAAGACTTAGAATCAATATATTTCATATTAAATACGATCTTCCATACCCCATTATCCCAATTTCAGAACCAGAACCAATTATGGCCGAAAGACCACAAAACCGTATGCTGAAGTATTATGTTGTTCCATCGCAAGCAGAACCACATAACAACATTGCTACCCCTGCCATCAATCAGAACGATTTCGAGTTGAAACCTTCGCTATTATCAACCATTCAACAAAACCAATTTTCAAGTAGTCCTACAGACGATCCTAACTTATATTTGTCAGTGTTTGTGCAGTATGTTGACACTGTGAAAGCAAATAATGTCAGTCAAGAAGCGATTAGACTACATCTTTTCCCTTTTTCCTTAAGAGATAAAGCTAAATCTTGGCTCCATTATCTACCTTCAAACCCAGTAACCACATGGGACGAGTTGAAGAAAGTCTTCTTAGCTCGATATTTTCCGCCAAGCAAAACAACTATCCTAAGAGCTCAAATCAACAGATACAGATTTAAGCAAAAAGACAGGAATCTCTTTTCGATGCTTGGGAAAGCTACAAGGACATGATGCGACTTTGTCCATACCATGGACTTGAAGAATGGCTTATCATCCATACCTTTTATAATGGCCAGTTGTATAACACTAAGATGAATTTAAGTGTTACCGTTGGCGGAGCTCTAATGGGCAAACCGTTTGACGAAGCTTATGAACTCATAGAGAACATGGCTCAAAAAAATTTCCAATGGGGATGAGAATGTGCTGCTGTAGAAAAATCAACTCCGAAAAGTGGAATGTACGAAGTTAATGGCATAGATCACGTCAATGCTAAAGTGGATGCGCTTACTCAGAAGATTGAAAGCTTGGCCACAACACCAGCAGCTACCGTAGCTACCATAACACCAAACTGTGAATTATGTGGAACCCCTAGGCACATTAATGTTGATTGTTATTTATTGGCTGGTATTCCCACCGACCAAATAAACTATGCTCAAGGAAACCCATATTCAAACACTTACAATCCTTGTTGGAGGAATCATCAGAACTTTTCCTATAAAAGTAATAATGCTTTGTTTCCACCACCCAACACCTGCTATTCCCCTTGGCTATCAGAAAGGAGCCCCTGTTGCTCCAGAAGCACCTAGAAAGTCAAATTTGGAGATCATGATGAAAACTTTATAAATGCCCAAGCTCGACAAAATAAAGAGTTTGCAAATCAAAATGCTCATACGAGTGAACTGATGAAACAATTGTCAAATAAGTTTGATGTTATGGCTACCCATAACAAAATGTTAGAAACCCAGATCTCCCAAGTAGCCCAACAACAAGTCGCAATAGCAGCCCCAGCTGGGGCATTTCCTGGTCAACCTCAACCAAACCCAAAAGGACACGCTAACGCTATCACACTTCGGAGTGAAACAAAATTATATGAACTAATTGACCCTAGAATCTAAAACCCGACCATGTATCGAAATTCTGGTAAGGGATCCGAAAAGGTAAATGAACCAGCCAATGATGGAAAGAAAGACGAAAGCGGAGAGGCAAAAGATAAAGAACCACCTCATGTGCCTCTGCCAACATACAAACCACCCGTACCTTATTCCAAAGACTTGTTAAATCCAAAAATGAAGGACGATTCAAGAAATTCATAGAACTTCTGAAATAACTTAACATAACCATACCATTCACAGTAGCCATTACACAAATACCTTCATATGCTAAATTCCTTAAAGAGATTCTATCCAACAAGAAAAAGCTTGAGGACGATGAGATTGTTATGCTTACTGCAAAATGCAACACTATCATTCAAAACAACATGCCTTCTAAACTGAAAGATCCTGGTAGCTTTTCCATACCATGTGTGATCAGAAAGTTTATCATATACAAAGATTTATGCAATTTAGGAGCCAGTGTTAGTTTAATGCCCTTATCCACATGCGAAAAACTCAATCTAGGAGAATTAAGACCAACAAAGATGTCTCTACGACTAGCTGATTGTTCCATTAAATTTCCAGTGGGTATGCTAGAGAACGTTCCCGTTTGTATAAGACAATTCTATATTCCTATCGACTTTGTGATTATGGATATAAAATAGGATTCCCACATCCCTATTATCTTAGGAAGACCCTTTCTAGCCATAACCAGAGCCATCGTAGATGTGAAAAAAGGAAGGCTAACATTCAAAGTTGGAGAAGAAAAAGTTGAATTTCTCTTAGCTAAATTCCTACAAGCACCAGCCATAGATGAATCATGTTGTTTCTTAGACGTCATCGAAAAATGTGTAAAAGAAATGGAGAAGGAATCATTTAAGTATACTGAATTATTGAAGATTCTAACGCCTCATATATTCGAAAATGACGATTAGAGTGAGTCATACATAGATGACAGTCTGAGAGAATGTCTAGCACTAACACTAAACCCAATACCATGCCCCGAGAAACCTTCAATAGAACTTAAAACACTACCCAAAGATTTAAGGTATGAATTCCTAAATATTAAGCTTGAAAGACCAGTTATAGTCAACACTGACTTAGGACAGATAGAAACCGAAAAATTACTTCATGTCCTAAGAAAATATCCGACAGCTCTAGGTTATAACATCTCCGACTTAAAAGGAATAAGCCCATCTATATATATGCATCACATTATGCTAGAGGAGGACTATGAAACATCTAGAGAGCATTAGAGAAGAGTAAATCCCATCTTGAGGGATGTAGTAAAAAAGGAGGTACAAAAGCTATTAGAAGCAGGAATCATATACCCGATATCCGGTAGTAACTGGGTCAGCCCAATACATGTTATTCCAAAGGAGGGAGGTGTTATTGTTGTTAGTAATGAGAAGGGCAAATCCATTGCAAAAAGAACTCAAACCGGATGGAGAATGTGCATAGACTATAGAAAACTAAATAAAGTCAATTGTAAAGATCAGTTTCCATTACCATTCATTGACCAAATGCTTGAGCGACTGGCTAAACATTCTCACTTTTGCTATTTAGACAGATACTAAGGATTCTTTCAAATTTCTATTCATCCTAATGACCAAGAAAATACTACTTTCACACGTCCTTATGGTACATTTGCCTATCGACGAATGACGTTTGGAGTGTGTAATCCCCCTGCAACATTTTAGAGATGAGTGATGTCGATCTTTGCTGATTTTATAGATGACATGATGGAAGTATTTATGGATGACTTCTCTATTTGCGGGCAAAGCTTTAAAGGATGTCGTTCGAACCTAGAAATGGTACTTGAGAGATATGTTAAGGTAAATCTCGTATTAAATTGGGAAAATGCCATTTCATGGTCCGACAAGGAATTGTACTTGGGCATGTCGTATCTAATCGAGGTATTGAGGTGGATAAAGCAAAAATCAAAATTATAGAACATCTTCAACCTCCGAAAGCCGTTAGAGAAATTCACAGTTTCTTAGGACACGCCGGTTTCTACCGACGATTCATTAATGATTTCTCTAAGATAACAAAACCACTAACGAACTTATTAATGAAAGACGTTGAATTCATATTTGGAAAAAAGTGCTTAAAAACGTTTGAACATCTGAAAGATGCTCCCTACACTGGCACCCATGCACATATCGCACCTGCTTTTCCGGACTCTTTTGCAGGTATCTCATCCGGATATCAGTCCTGCGAGGAGTATGACTATACCGCCATGAGGACAACTCGTGATGACGTCCTAAGTGAGCTTAGACATCAAAATGATTTCGAGGCGGACCGTGATGTCCTACTTAGGAACATTCAGAGGCAGCAGAAGGAGATGAGGGTCTCCATTGATCAGATTAGACAGGCTCAGCTTGACTTTGTCGAGCGGACCGAGCTCAACATGGCTGACCTCATCGAGAATATGAATGAAGTGCATATGAAGATGGCATGTATGAGGGAGTACATGTAGCATATGCCCAATCCTGCATTCGGTAGAGGATGTTTTGCGCGACACAGAGGCCGCGACCGACACTAATAAGCCCCCTACCAGGTTTCACTACTCCTTTCTCCACATTGCACTGAAACATTGAGTATAATGTTTGGTTAAAGTGTGGGGGAGGTGCTTTACCGCTTTTCTATTATTTACTGTTTTATTTTCATTAGTTTCCTACTTAATTATTTTTAGCTTTTGGTCGAGTCATACATGTGTTGCCGAGTCCTATTGCGTCATACCTTTTTTTTTAATCTTTTGTTTGAAAATTCCCTTAGATTTGACCCCCAATGATGAAATTTTTTGTTCTGATTCAATGGCATGACAAACCTTTAGTATAGTCTGTTTCTCATTTTTAGGCTTTGTTAGATAGACTTGGGAAAGTGTCGATAGTATCTGTACCGTCCTAACACCCTAAATTCCCTAAGTATGTGACATTGATTTGAATAACCATTATGCCAAGACCTTAATTCTAAGTCTCTTTAAGTAACCCCTTGAGTAGTTTATACTAGCAGTCAACACCATCCTAAAACACACATGAGTAAGGAAGCCGATGCAAATAAGTGTATGATCTTAAGCAAAATAAAATAAAATATATACATATAATGAATAAAACATGTGATAAGATTTGTCCCTTATGAGTTAGGTGATCCTCACCCGATCATTTAGCCCAACGGTAGAAACTCTTAAAAATTCAGTTGATACTTAAGCAAAATTTGCTAAGTAAGTGCGATAAAATTGAAAACGAGATCATAGTGACTAACAGGTTCACCTGCCTTGAATGTGTACGAATAACGGGATTAATGTGATTGCGCTAGAATGAAAAAGAGGTTGAAGAAGAACAAAGAATGTAGGTCAAGTTATAATGGCATGATTCAAATCGGTTTTGCATAGGGGGGTTTTTGTTTGTGAAATGTGGATGTGTGTCACCATAATATCCTTGTTATTGATATCTAGTACCTATTTATCTAGAATTAGCCTAACAGTCTCGTACTACTTAGAGTGTCGTCGTGCCTATGTTTCAGACATTGTGTTTAACCACTTATCATGTGTGTTGGGTGATTGCTTAAGGACAAGCAACAATATAAGTGTGTGTGTGTGTGTGGGGGGGGGGGGGGTTGATAACGAGAAATTGTATTGTGTTTTTAGGCTCATTTCACATGTTATCCGTCTGTGTTTTTATGCATTTTATCGCCTTTTACTTCCGTTTTATTTGTTTTGTAGTTGTTATCCGATTTCATTGGAGTTTTGGAAGCCTGGCGAAAAAGGAGCAAAAGAGTCATTTTTGACCATTCTGTGCAGACGAAGTTCGCCACCTGGTAGATGGCGTTCACCATCCCCAGTGCCCCCACGTCATTTAAATATTGAAGGAATGACGTTCGTCATTCCCCTAATGACGTTCACCATTATCATGCAGTAACAGAATTGCACTAGTGGGTAGTTCTGGACCATTTTCCCACCTATTTTCCCTCCATTCTCCCTGCACGATCAAAGGGAGTTATGAGGACTCAAAATCTCTACAAATAGGATTGTGGTAGATTTTTGGAGGCATCCAAGTTATGTGGAAGCTCTGCCGAATCGCATTTTAGTATTAAGCATAAATTCATCTATAAAAGTGACAATAACTCACATTGAGGGATTGTCGCACTTGTTTTATTTTATTTTTCATTGTACTCTTGGATCAAGAACAAGCCTGTCGTTATTTTCAAGTTCAAGTTAATTCAAGTTTTATTTTACGCAATTTCAAGTTCTTTTACTGCTTTTGATATTTGTATGTTTTACTATTTTAATTACTTGCATGTCATACTGCTCTTAGTTTTGAATGATTTGATTATGTTGTATTCAAGTAATATCATGCCTTGCTAAATTATTCTAAGTCTGGCGTATGAGGACCGTCGTTACCGATGGGACTCGATAGAAATATTAGGCGCGAATGTATGATTTAACTATGTTATGGCTTTAGTTTTCAAATGTATGTTTTACTGTTTTGACACGAGAGTGTGAGACGAACCAAGGTTCAATCCAATAGCGCGAGGGTGTGAGGAAGGGACCGGATAGTGGAAACTAGGCATCGATCCTAAAAACAGTGAGAGCGCTTTAAGCATCGTTTAGGATCTCATTTATTTTCAAAATACGCTTTCTAATTAGAACGAGCGAGCGAGAGTAAAATCATGTGGTTAGGAGGTGTGATCTTTGTCAATAGCGCGAGAGTGTGAGACGAGATCTTTAAGTCGATATTTTCTACATAACGCAATAGAATCATATTTAGTGTCCAAGTTTTACCCAAGTTCTTAGGAACGCGAAATCCATATTCCAGACTCATTTGTTATTATAACTTTTAAACCATTGAAAAATAGTATTTTCATTTTCGTTCATAACCTTATAATCTTTAGCCTTAGCTTTGCATTACAACAATAGATAACATTAGCTTGATCATTAGTCTCTGGAGGTTTGATAATCTTTTAAAACTACACGATAGGCTGTGCACTTGCAGTCATCATCCGACAGACACGTCCGTCGCGAACATTGGCCAACACTCAACACATTGCATTTCATTCCAGGCACATAAAACACATCTTTGATTATGGCTTGTGCTTTATTTCTTCTTATAATAACCATGTTACATGCACCTTCTGCTTGCAATGAACTACTATCTACCAGTCTGATCCTGCTTCTCTTAGTGTCATCAAAGTCTGCTAGCCAAGTTCTATGACTAGTCATGTGGTTTGAGCAACTTGTATCTAAAAACTAGGATTTGGAATCCACATGTTCCTTTTATACTGCAACCATAAACACCACAATGTCAAAGTCATTTGAATCTTCACGTGCAAGATTTTCTCCTTTATCATCCTTGCCATTTTTAGCTCCCTTGTCTTTCTTGTACCAGTAGTTTTTATCCAAATGACTCGCTTTTCACAATTGTAGCACTACACGCTCTTCTTATTTTGTTTGTCTTAATTGTTGGGGGAGTTTTTCACTAGGAAACATTGAACATTGTAAGACTTCTTCTTTTAGAGCAACATATTTGTGAGAGACACATCACATATTCATCTAAAAACTTAAGGTAATACGTAAGTGGGTTCTTTCACTCATAAATGCTCAAATCTCCAAATTTCTAATTAATGTGAGACTATTACCCATACTACTCATATTTATTTATGATAGAAGGTTCCTTCTTCTCTTTTAGAGGATTTGACCTTTTCTAATTTATATATAATAGTATGTATGATTACTTGCTATACAAGTAACAACTCAAAATAGTTACAAGTTGGAATATATCACAACAACTTTAACGGATGCAAAACAAATGATTAAGTAATATATGTTTTAATCAAATCAATCAAACTGAAAATTTCAAAGAGATGAGAATCATGTCTAATTTAATACTCCTTATATTCTCTTTTATAAGTAAATTTTATTTTTTTAGGTGTATTGAATAAATGATGTATTTGGACTATATAAAGACTAAATACATCAATTATTTAATGAATTTAAAAAATAAAATTTACTTATAAAAGAGAATGGAGGATATAAATATAAATATTTTAAATTAAGAGAGAATATTGAAGTGTAATTCAAGTGCATTAGTTAATATATTTGTTATACTTATTATTAGTGAGTTAATCCTATTTGTGTTCTTATAAAATATTTTAAAATTGATTCAATTGAACACCTCTCTTGTCTAGATTCAAACTTTGAATTGTAAGAATATAATCCTTTTGACTAGACCAAACTCTTATTAGGAAAGTCACAATCTTTTTCTTACTTTGTAAATATAAAAAAATAAACCATTACAAGATCTAAATAATAAAGCACTAATTTACATTAGGAAAAAAAAATTTAACCCAAAAATACTGCTCCCTTATGTCTATGACCTTATGGCACAATCTTATAGACATTGCACCAAATTTCTTTTAAACTAATTTCTTTTACTAGAAAATTACAAGGCACCAGATTAGTCAAATCCACGAGATACCCACTATGTATCATGGACACACCGTTTGATTGAGATTAATAAAGTTATTAATCTTAATTAAAGACTAATCCAACGGTGATAATTGAGTCTGTGACCACTAACATAACACTCATGTTTCTTCTATTTTTTTTAATCTTAAAATAAAAAACCACATTAAATGTTCTTCAACAACATCATATCATTACACACAAAGAGAATATATATAAAAAATAATGAATAAATAAATCTCATCTTTTTGATATAAAAAAAAGAATATAAATTAGGAAAGGCCAAATCCTTGTTGTTTTCTCTCTCTCTCTCTCTTTTTATGTGGGTTACATTTTTTCTTCTCCTATATAATATTCATTGCTAAATAAATTATTTATTATCATAAAAAAATCATTTGACACCTAAAAAATGGACGGTGAAGATGAGATAGTTTATGATTTTCTTTTATTATGATTTTTTTGACAAATGTTTGATGAGGATTTGAAAATTGTTGATAAGCAAATAAGAAAAATCCAAAGTCAACAAGATATGTTCAATAATATTCCCCCTACCATTCTCTTTTTTCTTCTAAGTTAAGTTTCTAATTTAATACTTTTTATAATTAATATTTAAACAACTTGAAAATCAGAATTTACTTAAATAAAAAAAGTCTTTTTTTTTTACTATTTCACATATTATACATAGTTTTGGAATTTCACATAAATTTTTAATTATTTTACATAAATTAAAGATATAGTTAATATAAAAATGATAGAATACTTAAAAAATTTTTTTGACTAATACTAATACAATAAATATATTAAGATAATTTAATTGATAGTTGGATATAGACGTCAGATATATATCGGAAATTTTCGAATGTACGACATCTTATTTATTTTTAAATAATAAAATTTTATTTACTAAATTATTTTTAAAAAAAATAT
This sequence comes from Lathyrus oleraceus, assembly GCF_024323335.1. Lineage (NCBI taxonomy): Eukaryota > Viridiplantae > Streptophyta > Magnoliopsida > Fabales > Fabaceae > Lathyrus > Lathyrus oleraceus. Next base: position 477,306,767 of record NC_066580.1, on the reverse strand, counting down.
ATCAATTGAGGAACATAAATTTAAATCTATAATATTTTATTTATTCTGTGGATAAAATTTTAACTACTAAACAAAAAAAAGAATAAATTAAAATTTTAAAATAATAATAAAATTTATAATAAAAAAGGATTATTAATATATTACTCCATTTATATTGTAAAAGGATAAATAAATTAAATTAAAAAAAAAGAGAAGAAAAAAAATGATTGAAAAAAGGAATAAAAAAAGGTTTGAAAAAAAGAAAAGAAAAAGCTGAAACATTTACTTGATATACAAAACAAAGGGTCACAAACACTGACTTTCTCTCTTTCTCTTCTCTCACCATTTTCACCCTCTTTTCACAAACCATTTCTCTCATTTTTCTCTCTTCAATTCGATTCTACACTCATCTTCATCAATTCTTCAATTATATTAGTTCCTATATGTGGATTTTTCTCTGAATTTTAACTAAAAAAACAACAACAAAAAAAGCTTTTCTGGGTTATTGACTTCTGTTTATTCCGCAAACTATCATTTAGGTTTGCTGCAGAAAGAAAAACCCTTTCTAATAATTATTTTAATTTTTTAAATATAAAACGATAATTTTCTTTTTTTATTTTGGTAAAAAAAGCATTTTCTCTTCATTTTTCTGGAAAATTTGTTCATATTTTTGAGACATGGGTAAACAAGGACCTTGCCATCACTGTGGAGTTACAAGTGAGTTCTTGTTTCTCCAATTTATTAATTTTTTATAATTTTTTTTTGGGTTTGAAACTGTTTTTGTAAATTGAGATGTATTGAATGAAAACTTTCCAGCTAAGAAAAAAATTAGGCATGTTCTGTGTGATGTTATGGATTTATACAGATTCAGAAGCTGGATTAATGTTGTTGATTTGAGCATTTGGATTTGAAAGATGTGGAAATTGTGTTGATTTGATTGTTTTTTGCTTCACTGTGTTGCTGAGTCTTTGTTTTTCTTGATTGTGTTTGGAATCTGAGACAATGTAAGTGGTGAAAGGTTAATGATAGTTCATTGAATTGAATGAGGGATTTGTGGCATTGGTAGGAACAATATCTGATACTGTTTAAGATCTTTATGAAAAAGAATCAAAGAACAAGTTTGTGTTTTCGTATTTCGATTGAAACTTGAAAGTTAATCCATTAGTTAATCCATTTTTGTCTTCTACAAGGAGTTTACATTAGTTAATGCATTAGTAGGATCTTTGACAAGCAATGCATTCATCTGTTGAACTTGTGTTGCTCCTTTGTTTGCTGGATAATGAATAATCAATCCTCGAGCTTTCTTAAGCTCTTAATTCGCGATTGTTCTGTTTCTGTTTTGCAATACTGATCGTCTTTGTAAAACTACTCCTGCAACTTGAGCATTGAAGATTTTCATTTCCTTTTCCGAATTTTTGAAGCTGTTTTCTACTTTCTTAAGTGTTGAAGTCGTTTCTTATTGGCGTGTTGTTCAATACGCACGACTATAGTGAGACTTAGCTGTTGCTGTTGGTCACTTCAGCTCGAATGCAATCGTTTGTGTCCTAGAGTAAACAAATGTTCCTTAATTTGAGTCTTATTGCTATTGTTTGTCGACTCCATCTTTATAATATACGAAAGGAAATTAGCAACTGCCTCGTATTTTAATCGAATTGGTTCGAGTGATTAATTGTGTGGTATCATAATCAAGTTTAATATGGACTTTGTATATGCACTGAGATTTGGATTATCAGAAAAATATGATTATGTGTTCACTATATGAGATACGACTTTGTTCTGAGTTCTAACAATTGAGTATTGCAACAGTCACACCACTTTGGCGCAATGGACCACCAGAGAAGCCAATACTATGCAATGCTTGCGGTTCTCGGTGGAGGACAAAGGGAACACTTGCAAATTATACGCCTTTACATGCTCGAGCTGAAACTGATGATTTTGATGATCAAAGGCATTCCAGGGTTAAGAGCATATCGTTAAACAAGAACAAGGAAATGAAATTGCTCAAACGGAAGCCGAACCATGATAATGTAGTATCTGGTGGAATTGCATCCAGTTACAACCATGGATTCCAGAAGGCTGGTGATGAAGATATGAGCAACCGATCAAGTTCGGGATCAGCCTTGTCTAACTCAGGAAGCTGTGCACAATTTGGCGGAACAGATGCTAGTGATCTGACAGGTTTGTTCTGATTTCGTTGGCCGGTATTGCTTTTTTGTAAAGCTCATATCGAGAAACTTTAATTTTAATTTATTGTTTGGTTGATTTAGGACCTGCCCAGTCAGTAACCTGGGATGCCACAGTACCTTCAAAAAAGAGGACATGTGTTGGTCGTGCAAACCATTCCTCCGTTGAGGAGTTCACAAAAGAGTTGTGCTCTATTCTTCATGAACAACAATCATATTTTTCTGCGTCTTCTGAAGACGATCTTCTTTACGATAATGAAGCGCCAATGGTCTCAGTTGAGATAGGACATGGAAGTATACTCATTAGGCATCCTAGCTATGTAGCTCGCGACGAAGAGTCTGAGGCTAGCTCTCTTTCATTTGATAATAGGCAATACCCAATGAGTGACACATATTCTTATTCTGGCGCCGTTCCTATGCATAATGGTTCCACTCGGACAAACTTCTCATCTCAGGGAGCTGAAAAGGTAAGGAACTCAGTTTTCCAAGGAATGAAGCAGGGGCAACTTAAAAGGCAAGCTATCTATTTTGTTATACGAAGCAAGAAAATTTATTTTGTTTGTTTCTACCGAAAAAGTTGGTTCTTGCATGTAAGTTATGTTTTTTTTAACATTCGACTCCACGATTAATATTTGTGACGAAATCGCTGAGATTATTTTGGAGAAGAGGCAATCATACTATGCAGCCGTTAATATTTGTGCCTATTAAATTTCAGTGACAAGTCTCACCTTGAAAGAGCACAAATCCTTGGAAATCATGATTCACCCCTGTCCTCAATAGATTTAAATGTGAGTTACATTCCCCTAGTTGAATTCTTGTCTTAGCTTGTATAATATGAATATTTACAAATAAAAATATAAGTAGGTTAGCACCTCAAATCTATCTAATTGCTGAATGCTTAACTTAGTTGTTATTATGTTTGGCTAGGATGTTGTAAACTATGAAGAGTTTTTGCGAATCTTGACAAATGAAGAGCAGCAGCAATTACTGAAGTTTCTTCCTGTGGTTGACACCGCTAAACTTCCTGATAGGTTAGAATTCTACTCTTTCACTTATGGTTCATTGAGTTTTTATTGTAATTCACCAAGAAAACTGTTTTGAAATCCAATGTCGTATGAAAGTTATAAATGCCGTGTTGAGGTTTCCAATCAGTTTGTATTGACGATTTGTATTGTTGTATGTGCAGCCTCAAGGTCATGTTCGAGAGCTCTCAATTCAAGGAGAACTTAACTTATTTTCAGCAGCTTCTTGCGGAAGGTGTCTTTGATATCTCTTTGTCGGGGGCAAAACCTGAAGACTGCAAGACTTTGATAAGATACGCACTGTCTAATCTATCAAAGTCAAAATGGGCCGAACACTACCATCATATCAAGGTTTATGATAGTTTGTTATCTTGATATTAGAGATTGTACAGATAAATAAGAAATTGTGTTGATACTCATCAAATATCACTCCTTTCTATGGATGCAGAGATGTAAAAGTCGAGCTGAAAAATCTGATACTTTGGGATCTGCTGGTATAGCGTCGACCAATGTTGCAAACATGAAAAGAATGCGTGATAGCAGAAATCAGAACTTTCCAGGTTAGCAGGAAATTCAATATTAAATAAGACAAAATACAATGGTCATGCTAAAAGTGTCCCAAGAGTATTGTTTAAGAAATCCAAAAAAAGAAAATTTGTCTTGATAATGCAAGTCAAATACACTATTTTTTATGCAAAAGTGACCTCTTTTAGCAACTTAGCATTCTCCTAAAAATCAAATCATATCATAAACCTTCGATTTAGAATTTGAATTGTTTAAAGTTTGAAAATTAAGGCTGATTTCAACACTTGTGATTTATTTTGTACGCGAATGTAGAGTATCAACCATTGATTTATTCATCAATGGTTGAAAAATTCACATACTTTACACTCTAATGTTAGTTGCTTAACTTTAAAGCAGCAGGATCCTTGAAAATCACTCTTGTTTATTACTCTTGTTTATGGATTAACCGAGGAATCATTCTTATAACACATCCTGCAAATTTCAGAGGTAAAGACAATAATGAGGAGCCCGAAAAGAATTATCACAAAGTCTGGTTATGAGGGCAAAGTTAAAGATGCTGGCAGTTGCTATAATCCAAAAAGCCTATTTCCTTTGCCTCCTGATGCTAGCTCAAACTTGCTAGATTCTTTTAACTTTGCGGACGACAGTTCAGATCAGGATCTGCTTCTAGAAGTGCCTTCTAATAATTCTTTTCCACAGGCAGAACTATTGCATCCAAATTCGAGCTTTGGTGCTCAAGCAAGCACCAGCAGTAGCTCAGCTTACTCACATCTTGTGAAACATTAAGTAACATTACAAGGTTATACTTTGGTGGAAACATATTTTACATCTTAAATATATGATGGCTGTGCTTTTCTTTACTTGCAACCTTCTTTTTGGAGCTTGGATTGCCAAGGATTTAAAGCTGGATGGGATATTTTTGTATAGATTGGTAACAGATTGTAAGATAGCTTGAAATGAGAAGTGGTATTCTCCATAATTCTGAGACACCTTTTTTTATTCCCATTGTGTTGTGTGGAGGAACTAGACATTCTAAGGGGGCAATTACTTGATGCATTGTTGGATGCAATTATGGATTGATGCCATTAATATGTACTTGACCAAATGATCCACAACATTTAGAGAAAGGTATTTGATGAAGGAGGATACACTTTCTTGGTATTTGATAACAATTTGGTTGATTAAGACAATCACAACTACATATTACAAGGCATATAAGATTAAGGTGACATCTAGTTATCTTGGACTTAGGTTTTTTTTGGTAGACAGTGAACAAAAACTACAATATGCTAACTAGATAAAGGAAGAGATGGATAAGTTAGAGTATTTCTTATCGCACCTTATATGTTTCTAGTGCACGTATATGTTTCTACAGCACCACGTGAATTTCTAAAAATGTTTCTCGTTTTGGAGATGCATATTTGGACGTATCTCTTATTCAACACATGTCATTTTGACAGACGTCCTATAAATTGAGTTATTTTTATTTTGGAGATGCATCTCCATAACATTTTTAGAAATATCTTATTTATTTGACAGTTCAGTAGAAATTTTGGAGACGCATCTCCGGAATTATGGGTGGGATTTTGAAATTTTCTGTCATCTTTGCATGTCAGATATTTCTAGAGATGCATCTCCGGAAATATTTGATAAAAGAAGCAACTGCATAATCACACAGCCATTGTTGTCATAGTTGGTTTTCAACCAAACCCTTCACCAAATAATCCTTTATTCTCAATTATTTTTTCACTTAAAATTTCCATTCTTTTGGTTCCATAGGGAGCAAAAGAAGATATAATTTCAGGTAAAGATCCTTTACTTTCATCTGCATTGCTAACATTACTAATGTATCTCCGGAACGAGTATGAACTTGTCCGGAGATGCATTTCTGGAACTTGTCTGTGTTTGATTTCCAGTTCTGTCTTCAGCAGTAGTGTTTATATGCTATTATGTTGTAATGGTTTTCCAAAAGCAAGTTGTTTCTCTGGATGTCCAAGATGTTATTATGAAGGTGGTAGATGTTGACAACCAATTTAAAAACAAGCAAGAGTTTGAATCTCGTGATCAAATGCTTCAATGGATTCATATAGAGGTCTCTAAAGTTGGATTTGGTGCAGTTATCGGAATGTCTGATAATGGTTCGAATAGAAGATGCGCTTTTGTGACAATGATGTGCGAAAGAAGTGGAAAATATATAATTATCTCTGGAATTTACAAAGAGATGACACTAGTTCTAGAAAACGTGAGTGTTCGTTCAAGGTGCGTGGTCACATGCTGACAAACAAAAACTGGAGATTTAATGTGATGTGTGGTTTGCATAACCATGATTTGTGTGAAAAGTTAACCGATCATCCTAATGTGTGTCGGCTCATGCCGAAAGAGAAAGAATGTGTTGCTGACATGACATTGAATCTGGTTCAACCGAAAAATATACTTGCAACATTGAAACGAAAACAACTCGAAAATATATCAAATATCAAGCAAGTGTATAATATTCAGTACCTAACTAACAAGACGTTTATGGGGGATATAGCTGAGATGCAACTCTTGAAACTGTTGGATGATAATAGTTATGTGTCTAGGCACCGATAATGAGAGGATGAAGTTACTGTTAAAGATATATTTTGGATTCATCTTGATTCCATAAAATTGTTCAACAAATTTCCTATGGTGCTCATACTTGATTCGACTAATAAGTATAGACTTCCATTATTGGAGATGGTTGGTGTTACCTCAACTGAGAAGACATATTCAGTTGTTTTTGCATTTCTTGAGTGTGAAAAAGAGGACATCTTTACTTGGCATTAGAGGTGTGTCGGACTCTGTTGAAGGATCAAGGTGCGATGCCTAAAGCGACTATTACTGACCGCGATATTGTATTGATGAACTCATATGTAAATGTATTTCCTTATTCTAATGCATTACTTTGTATGTATCACATAACAAAGAATGTGAGAAGTCGGATTAAACCCGCGGTAGGGACGGAAAAGATAGAGTCTGAAGATGGAAAAATGGTGAAGGCATATGCGGTTGTGGAAAAAATAATGGATGCATGGAATCGTATAATAAATTCTTCCATAAAAGAACTATATGTCGATTTCATTATGCATTTCAGGAAAGTGTGTGAAAAGTATCCAGATTTGTTGAAATATGTTGAAAGCACAATTCTTGACCAGGTGAATGAGAAAATTGTTTGTGCATAGACTGATAATGTTAGACACCTTAGAAATACAACAACTAATAGAGTTGAGTCTGTCTATGCTACTTTGAAAAATTGGTTGGGAAATAGTAAGAGCGATTTGTGTAGAGACTGGGACTCTGTGAACCGCATGATTCAAAACTAGCATAATGAGATACAAACATCATTTGGTCAGAGCATCACAATTTTGGAACATTGATTAAAAGACAACACTTTATATTCTAAGTTGGTCGGTAACATTTCTCAGGATGGTTTGAACTATATTTTTCACAAGGCCAAACGAGCTGATAATGTAAGCTTCGATAACGCAAAGTATGGATGCACAATTGTGAAAACATATGGTCTCCCATGTGCTTGTGTTATTGCTAAAAAAGTGAAACTTGGTGACCCAATAAAAATGGACGAGGTTTGCAATCATTGGAAGAGACTTAGGTTTGATGATGATGATGGTGTCATGAATGACGGTAAATCGAATATCTCTATTTTGACCGAATGGGAAGTGATACAAGAGAGATTTTTGAAAGCCGGTGAGAACATGAAACTTAACATCAAAGAACAATTGAGGAAGATTGCCTATTCGGAAACCACCGACATGAAACTACCGTCTCAATCGGTAAAAATAAAAGGTGCTCCGAAGAAAATGAAGCCTACACCGAATGACAATTCGACCATGGCTTCTATAAATTAAGGTGCTCTTATGTTATATCTCACACAAACTAAAAATGTCTCAAATGTCATAACTAAACATTGACTGGTATGTCGCAAATGTCTCGTTTTCCATTTCTACACTCGAGTGCACGTTCAAGTTCAACGACTTCATCTTCCCTCAAAGATATCAAAGACGAAATACATTATCTCCTATCTTATGCAGACAATCGAAAGATTGTGAAACTCGAGTACCGTTCATCATCGATTGGCAACAAAGGAAAGATTGGATTTAGAAAATTTGAGCTCAAGATGCAAGCGGATGTAAGGGCTATGTGGAATACGTCTTTCTGTTTCAAAACAAAAGTTTCGCTCCAGTTGGAAGCGACAATTTCAAGATCGTTCGAAGATATTTTGAAGATGTTGAAGCGTCCACCTGGGTATTGAAGTGTAAAGTTGCATTTTATGTTGAACTGATCTATGTAATCCTAATTTTATTTTATGAATCCTAATTTCAATTTGGAAAAATTTCTTGTGTTTTGGATGTGGTACTGATGTCTTTAGATTACGAAAATGTAACTACGGAAAATTTCCGGAGATGCATCTCTGGAATAAAATCAACCAAACAATAAGGCGTCACTCTGAATGGTCTCACTTGAGTGTGTGTTGGGGTGTGTCTTAAGATGCATATCCAAAAACAGGGGACATTTGTGAAAAGTCGCGTGGTGTAGTAGAAACTTATAGGGTGAGTTAAAAAACTCTCATAAGTTATTTATTATACCTTGAGACTCATAGGTTGTAAATATGAAGAAGTTGGATATTAGCTTTGCAATTGTTTCAACGTCACTTCTAAATCAATTGATGAGAGGAAAAATTGAAAAGTCCATAAAAATGATAGGGTGTTATGCTTTTCAACATCATTTAGTTGGAGAAAGTGATATAATCACTTTCACAAAAGTAAGGAAGAGATATGAGAGCAAAAGACAGCAATACATCCATACTTTTAAGGTGGTGTTCATTGCACCCATGTAAGGATCACATATCATATGAAAAGTCGAAAATACCTTTCGTAGCCTGAAGATTGAAATCTGGACGCACCCATTTTACAATAAAATCACTTAATCAAATATACACCCCATTTTTTCAAAAGAAAAGGTCTGAATTTCAATATCTGGATATCCCCTGTTAAAATTCAAGTTTCAATCTTCGGATAAACCCCACACATGACTTGAGTTTGTGTTTCATGATGAAATATTAGTGTTTATTTTATAACACTGGTTGAATTCGAATTTCAAAATCAAGACAAACCTCAAGACAATATTTGCACCCCTTAACTGTGACTTTGAAAAAGATGAATTATTAACAACCTTACATTATAAGTCATTTATAAATCATATCCACAATAGACCATACACATTAGTCATTCATTAATAAGATCAAATTGTTGGCAAACCATACATTAGTGTTCATAAAATACAACAAACCATACAAATTTTCAAAATGTTAATATCAAAATACAAATTTAAATACAAGTACTGGATATATTTATGCCCTTGTTCTTATTATGCGTCATATACTGCAACACATGCTTTACCTCTGGTAAAATTGCCTATAGAGTGACCATCTAAGGTGCAGTTAGTGGGAAAAAGGAGCAGGCATGTGGCAATTCCTCAGAATAGTCTTCAACATATTTTCATCTGAAGAGATATGGAAAATGCTGGTAAATCCATGCTTGAAAATGGTTCAAATGAAGTATCACTAACAATGTAACACATGTATTATGAAATTAATATCAATAAGGGTGAAAAATTACCATAAATACACTGTTATTTTTTTGTCAACTGTCTCATCATCCATTAACTACCTTCAACTAACTTGGAGTAAAGGTACACCAAACAAGATGCCCCCAGTTGTACTCGTGAATCATCTCTAAGTCAATGAAGTATTTAATGTAGACAATGTCGACTTTTATCCATAAAAATGGTTGTGCCGACGAAAACCATGTAGTATGACCTCAATGCTCATACTCTATGATATGCAACCCATGCATCATCACCTGTAGCATCCATAACTGCATTATGGTGGTCAACATAATTTTTCTGGCATGAAATCCTCTAGTGTTATCTATCTCTTGTAGGCCATCACCTGAATCAACTCTTAAATATGTCACCATCAGGTCTAGTGCATTAAAGGTTTATTTACCCGGCCATTCATTATTTATTTGTAAAGAATTCAATTCATTGTTAATATATATATATATATATATATATATATATATATATATATATATATATGGTTATTTATTTGTTTGTAAAGAATTCAATTCATTGTTAACACTCTTTGTAATTAATCTTCCCTTGTGTGTCAACTCAATTTCCGTGTTATTAATTAACTACTATTTTATACTCCCATTAAATGATGTCGTTTTGCATGCTAACTTTGTGTATATATACATGCCACAACTCTCACTTTCACACTTTTCACTCGTATCCAACACAAACCCTTGCTCCTAACCTCTCTCTCAGTTCTTCAGTATTCTTCAAGCGTTCTTCATCTTCTTCATGGATTCACAACAATAACAAGTGTACAACTTCTCTCAGCAAATGGAATCAACGGAATAACATACAATTGTTTCCCAGCAAACCTCCACTGTAGTTGTTGCTATATCAACTCCAATCTACAAGGAACCTCACATTTTGGATCGTCCACCCCACATTCATCTTGCAACTCCTTTCGACAAACTAGAAGTTCTTTGTGAATCTTTGGTAGACATTGAAAATATGAAGAGAAATGGTATTGACCTCACGGAGGAATTGAGAAAGCAAGGGTGGGAAAACTACTTTCAGAGACTCTATGGTCCTATCTACACCTGTCTGGTCAAGAAATTCTGGAGATTTGCAGATTCATATGACCACTGCATCGTCTCACACGTTCTGGGGGGTGAAGATGGTTATCACTGAGAAATCCATCGCTACACTTCTGAATATGGAGAAGACAGGGGGAAGAAGAATCTACAACATCAACCCTATGGCAAAATATATGTCCCAGGAGATTATTCCCATAATCTTCAAGCAGGGCGTAAAAGGAAAATCCTTCAAGAACAAAGAATTTCACCAGAATATGAGGGTCTGGCTGAAGATTATTCTAGGGACTATTCATCATCGCCCAACATCAAATTCGTCATATTGCATCAATACTAACCATAACTGTATCCTCTACTGCCTCCACAAAGGACTCAAGCTGAATCTCCTAGCTCTTTTATTCAAGTATCTGAGGGACTCCGTCAGGGACACCAGAAACAACATGAAACCCATAACCTACATTCCTCTGGGAAGGCTAATCTCCGATGTTCTGATAGAAAGCGGATTAGTGGATCATTTGATATCCCATAATCTGATGGAAGATGTGACGGTAGACACCGGTAGGCCTCTGAATTCAAGGAGTCTGAAGAGCATGAGCATCATTGAGAAATTTCTGGTCAAACCATCTCTGGACACCTCCTGGGAAGCTCTGAAGGGTCAAAGGAAGATACCTAATGGTCTCTATCTATTCTCTAAGATAGCCCCCCAGAGGTTATCATCCACTATCTACAGGACCTAACAAATCAAGGGGTAGACATCTCTAACTTTTCGGTGGATTGGCTACCTAAACATCCACCCAATTTCATGAAGAGGATGCGAGAGCCATCTGAAAGAAAGTCAAAGAAGGAACCTCAGAAGTTGGGGAAACCTTATGTATCCAGACCAACTGTGCCTTTGGTTTCCTCCTCCTCTCCAAGTAAGTCTCAACCCTCTGACTCTCCTACTTTACATTTAAGGCAATTGTCTTCTTCCTTGCCTCAACCATCCCTTATATACACACACACACTCTGAACCCACAACCTCCACCACAAATCCTTCTAAAACTCATACCTCTAACCCACCCTCACCTCCCCTTCAAAAATTCAATCTAACCACCACAACACTACTAATATCTGAGGCCTAACTATTCAATGAACCCATATCACCACCTTCCTCCACTCCCTCATCTCCACCCTACTATAACATTTCATCTAACTCTGACCAATCTGAACCATTTGACCCTTAATCCCATACTCTTGCGCAACTTAAAGCTCGCGCCCTCTCCACTTAAAACCCATCTGAGCCAGAAACCTCCATCCCCTTTCCATATGAACACCCAACAACACCATCCTCTGAACATCTCACCTAAAATCCCTCTGAAAACCCTGTCACCCAAACATCTAACCCTCCCACTGAAACCATCCCCACACCACTAGAACCCATCCCTCCCACCTCTAAACTAGAACCTGAACCTACCGCTGAACCTGAACCCATCTTTCCCACTCTGGAAGAAGAAGTCACCTTATTTGCTGAGTCTTTAGTGGATAAGCTCAGATCATTGTCTGAAAACTCTAAAATTAGTGATGATCCCTTTGTTGTAAGGATTCACTAAAATAGAGTAATCAGATGGATAACATCTTAGGCTTTCAAGCTGAAAGGCCTCTATGAACAAGTCAAAGACAACTTTATTAGAGAAGTTGGAGAGAGGTTACATGCCATCTGGCTAGAGAGGGAGAGGAGAGAGCTCACAGAGAAGTTGAGGAAAATGCTCGCTTAGAAGAAGAAGAGAAAGCAAGAGAAGCTGTAGAAAAGGACGCCGCTGAGGCTACTGCTGTTGTTGTTGAAGCTGAAGCCAAAGCCAAGGCTGACACTGAAGAAACAACACACATTGCCGCGGAAGAGGCTGCCAAGGCTAAGGACATTGCTCTGACTCAGGGGGAGTCATCTCACTCTGATTTCTCTCCAATTGTGTTGAAGACTCTGTAAGAACTATAGAAAGAGCAGCAGATCGTGAGAGCAAGACTAGATCAACAGGACTCTGTCAACTCCAACATTCAGAATCTGCTGACTCAGTTGATGTAGAGGATGCCTCCTCCTCCGAACCCTTAGGAACACTTAGGATTTTTTTTTGCTACTTCTCTAAGTGCTTATCTTCTATGTTCTTCTTCTAAGTGTTTTCTTTTTCTTTTGTTCTCTTCTGTATTTTTCTCTTATCTGTACTTTTCTCTTATCAATGACATTTATTTTGCCTTACTTACTTTTCTAAGTCTTTTTGAGTCTGACAAAAAGGGGGAGAATAAATTAAGCAACCTCTGATGAAATATTATCTAAGCCTCATAATGAACTGCGCACATTTAAAAATTATTATTATGAAATCTAAAGCTCTGCAAGAAGTATCTAAGTGAAAACACTTGAGAAACAAGCTATAGAACGTAAGGAGATCTGGTAAGAACATCTAAAACTTCTTAAGCATCTAATTTAGGGGGAGATTTCTTATCTCATGGGGAGTCATCATACATCTGACTCTGAGATAACTCCTTTAAATTTTTATGAAGTATCATTGTTTCATCATCAGTATGAAATTTTGTCATCATCAAAAAGGGGGAGATTGCTAGAACAAGATTTCATGTCTACAATTCATCTCTAAAGTTTTGATGATAACAAATGATGAAACAAAATGGTACCCCTAACGAATTTATCTAAGTGTGCAGGGCTCTAACAAAAAATGGATCAGATAGACAACATCTGACATCACGCAAGTCCAGAATAGCTGACTTAGAGTCAAATAAAGCAGTCGCTCTGACTCTGAAGACAACAGTGCTCACAACGCCTGAAGGTTGAAAACTCAGATACTCTGAATCTGAAGAATTCTACACAATTACTCTGCTGATTTGTACATCTGAAGAAGGTTCTACAAAAGACATATCAAGAACTTCTGAAGAAAATCAATTTTGAGCAACTATCTGAAGAATACTTTCTCAACAGGAAGATCTGGATTCTACGCACTTTGATTTAAGTCAAGCAGATCAACCACAAGATTTAGTAACAAAGTACTCCATTTTTTATATGAATCTTTATTTGGAAAAGAATAAACACTCTCCAAAATTTCTATGGAAAGGACAACGAACTTAATGTCAATTAAGTTCCATCATTGCCAAGATACTACATTAATGCCTCAGCCAACAATCTCATATTCAAAGCATTATATAAAGGCAGAATCATCATCATACCAAGCACGAAGCTATCACACAAGAATACTGCAAACTCAATTCTCTATTTCTCATTCATTCTTGTTGAAATCTGTTCACATGAGTTGTTGCTCTAAGTGTGAATTCTTATCGTTCTTATTGTGTTAAAATTTCTTATCTAGAAGCATTAAACACTCTTTATATTTTTCAAATAGTTGTTGAATATTTCCTCAAGTGACTTGTGAAGTCTGTAGACTTGAGAGGGCTAAGAGATCTCTGTTCTCTTAGACGCTTTCGTTGTAATCTTTCTAGATTATTGGATTAAGTCCTTGTTGAAGGCGAAATCATCTTGGCCGGGTGGATTGGAGTAGCTTTAAATTTCAAGCGAACCAGGATAAACTTCTGTGTTGATTGCTTTATCTTTCGTGTGTGTTTTATTTGCAAAAAATTTTATTACCTGTGAAAACAATTCAAACCCCCTTTCTTGTTTTTCTATACCTTCACATGCTTTTATAAAAAATGATGCCATGAGATTCAGTCCTGCTTCACATTGGACTACAACATGAAGGCCAATCAATGATACTTAAGGCTTTCCCCGACCCCTTCAGTGCCCGAAAAAGCCTTGGGGCAACTATTCTAGACCAGCCAAAATGCCCAATTGGACGAGGCCTAATCCATATCAAGCTTACTTTACTCAACCTAAAATTTAAAAATAATTCACACATTATGAGAAGGTACACAATCTGTGATCTTCAATTTCACTTTACTCATTTTGAATCTTGAATTGACTTGGGTGTTGGAGTGCTATGCATGCAGGTCCATCCCGCACCACCGTAAAGGGGATAAGAGTCACCGTTCAAGATCAACAGTTATCCAACTTTCATCATTTCTAGTTACTTAGTGAAGTTGGAACATCCATTTCTTGTTCTTGAACAGAACTATACTAGATCCTTAAGTCTGAAGACTCTCGATCCACACACAACCAATTGTGTCAACAACCAAAAACACATTTCAAAAAATGAAATCCATTATACTATACTTCCCAATATTAGTAAAACCCCATGCGTCCTTTTCATCTGAAGCATTACGTTATAAAATTTCATCTTATCGACAAACCAAGGATTAATTAAGACAAGGCAATAATAACCATATAAGAAATGCCAAAGTGACAAAAACCATATTCCAAAGAAAACCCTACAACAACTATTTCTTATTCGATTAGGAGTATTTCTAATCGATTAAGAGGCCTTTTCCCTTGCTCTAATCGATTAGACTAAGTTCCTAATCGATTAGGTAGTGTACAAATGCTTCTTAATGATTAGGAACACTCTTGGTCAATTCCACATGTACCTTGATGGTTCATTAATAGGATTTAAGGTGTCTTAGTAAACGAGAGAGGTTTAAAAACTACTGTTATATGTGTGTTTGCGTGCGTGCGTGTGTATATTTGTGCGTGTGCATGCACGTGTATGTGTGTTTGTGAATGTGTGTGTATATGCACGCGCGTACGTGTGTGCTGGCGTGTGAACGTGTGTGTATGCATGTTTGTGTGTGCGCACATGTGTTTGTTTTAAAAATAACTCTTATACTTTACAATACATCAATCACTCAGACAAAGACCAACAAGCTTTCACACTACCTCTCTTTCATAATTTTTGAAGCTTCGAGATCCCTTGCTTGATTCATCATTGATTCAACACTTCACATATGGATTTATTCTTCTAACTTATGAGGCTTGATATAGCTTATTTATATATGCCATCATTATAGATTGTTTGGTCAAAGATCATTAGAGATTCCACCAAACGCCATTTTACATGTTGATCTCACATAAGCATCTTGATAAAACATCTTGATAAATGCTTCTTCTTGACATATGAATACTTCACATCATGTCATTTGATATATTGTGATGTCATTATCATAACCATCATGATTATCTGACGGTTGCAGATAGTTCTACATGCAAACACATAGATCTACAAATGCATGGTCAAGGATGCCTTCATTGTTGAAGGCATAAATGATATCCAATTTCTTTTGATCCACCCACACGATAGAGTTATCTCATGTTGTCTTCTAAACTATGAGTTGCGAGTTATCAATGTCAAAAGAGGATGCTAACACATAAATAATTATTTTAAGTAGAAACACAAGGTCGATATAAAGACAAACTTGGTGCCTCTACCAAAGTTGATTTATAGCAAGAGAATTCACAAAAGTACAAAGCATAAAAGACTAAAGATCCACAACTCTCCCCTTTAGAAACCCTAATAAAGAAAACAAATATGAAAAGAAAAGAAAAGTTCATGAAATTTTGTTCCTGAGGGGACAGATGTTGGGACAACTGTCCCAACTTCTTAAACCAGAATGACAACAATAAAACAATAATAAAACACAATGCATAAAGCAATAAAAACATAAGAGATTGGTAACCCAGTTCAGTGAAACCACACCTACGTCTGGAGGGCACTCTACCCAAGAAAGGAAACTCACTATTTCGAATTAGTACAATTAGTCTTCTATAAACATCAACCCCATGATGTTCAATGTCTCTTTCTAATACCAATGACATTCTATTTAGGGCTCCCCTTAAATATGAGAACCCCACTCACTTTCTGCAATCACTAACCCCTAGTGATCAACCTCAATAACAACTTTATTGATTGTTGAATTTACAGTTCAACTAAGACAAACCAACAACTATGCAAAGTTATTGAAACATAGAGTGGTGTACAGAAAGATTCAACACTAATCCTTGTTATGATATTAACGTGGAATACAAGAAATAAAAGATGCATAAACCTTAGACACAAAGAACCTAATCTTGCATACAAACCCTCAAGTAAAACATGTGAGTCGACTATCCTTATAAAATAATGTATTATGGGATTTTTCCTCATGATCTCTGACTTAAATTCGTTTAGAACAATAGATAATCTTGTTGCATTTGATTTCTCCATAAAATGTTCAAAAGATATGATTTGTTATATTCAAATTCAAATTTAAATCTCCATTTAAATTTGATTTGATCTTCAACAACTGTCAAACAAATCAACCACACATTTCTAAATAAACTGCATCAAATCTGATTGAATCTCAACCAATTTTTTTGCACCAAACAACATCCATCACGACCTTCTGACCAGAGCCAGATGTTGCACTGCACACATGCTGGAACATCGTGTTCCACATGTTGCACTAATACATCAAAATTAACTCTTTTTCATGAATTATAGATCTTCTTTGTAGAGTGAGTCTTTGATAGAATAATTCTGAACCAAAACTGTAATACCATATGTCTGTTATCAAAGACCAGATGTTGTATCTCACATGTTGGAACATCGTGTTCCACATGTGTCCTTTCTGCATCAGAACAACTTGAACAAACTCCATGTTGTTTGCTTTGATTTGTTTGCTTGCTTGGTATTTCAAGAAAATAAAAATTGCTAGGTGAATCCAAGTTCTATGAAAAGCCAACCAAAAGCATAAAGCATAGAAGAAAGATCAGAAAAATTGAAGAAACTAGCCGAGGAGAATCCATATTGTGGCCATGCTACAAAAGTGTTTCAACCTATTGAGAAAAAGTCTCATTTTTAATAATCGAGTTTAAAAGATCCTAAACAAATGGTCTGCATTGACAAAAGTAGGTACTTTGTTGGTTTATGATGAGGTAATGCCCTGACGAAAGTTAGTATTACCATTGTTTTCTATTAGTTTCTACAAGGTAAATTTCTCGTAATTAACCTAGACTAAGAACCTACATGACCAAGTCTAAGATAGAATTCATAATTCTAAACCCCTTTTTATAAATTGTTTTAAAAATTAATTAAAAAAAAACTCCCAATAAAAAACAATCATAGTCTTAACTAAACATCAAAATAATAAAATTTGATACTCCAAATGATCGTCGGTGGAACAATACATTTTATATTACTTCGATGGAAACCACTCGCCTGCGACATGTCAAATGGCTGAAAGAAGGATATTGGTGAAGACAAAGGAGGTTGTAGACATGAGAAAAGAATTCTTAAAGATTCACAAATGACGAAAAAAGGGACATCATAACTCAAAAACTCCTTATATATCTCACTAGAAAGAGGAACCATGTGATCCATAATGTTGAGAAGCGTGAAACATCCTACCAACAATCGAGATATCATCGAGAAATACTCAAATGCCATAGTACTAGAAGTAATCATTACCGTCACGTAGGGACACAGGTTGAGATATGCCCACAAAGAGTTGTTAATAACGAGGGAGACATTTAACGCACCTCTTCCCAAATACATCAATGTCCTATCACGACTCTTCTATTTTCTTCATACTAGAGACTGGACTGAAGACAAGCCCCACAAAGCCCTCGTTCTAAGACGTAGGAACAAAGGTTTGGGGGGCAACTATTATGAGCCACCCATAAGGCCCCCAATAACAAGTGTTGAAGAAAAGGCACACATAATAGGTGGGTCCTTATGATTGTTGTGGACACAAGATCAAACCCTTCATCACATGTCTCACCGTTGGATCTAATCGAATAACAACCCGTACAAGGCGCTGAATCTCATGCGAACAATTTTAACTAGGGGCGACAAACGAGCATGCCCGCTCCGTAAAAGCCTGTAAAAAAAGGGGTGGGAAGGGACAAACATTGTTGAGGGCATGAGCCTAAAATCTTTACATGCCCCACAAAAAAATGAAGGCGAGGCGGGGTTGGCCGGCCAACACTGCACATTTTGGCCTAGAAATTGCAAAAGTTTATGTTAATGGCCGTGTATGCAAAAACCCACAAAAAATTATGCGGACGAGGCAAATACGTTAGAGGGCGTGAGTCTAAAATCTCAGCTCATCGCACAGAAATTGCGGACGAAACGGGCATGCCCGACAAACCGAGTCCGTTTTACCATCCTTAATTTTAACCGCCTATACTATATAAAGACCAGACCGCGTCATTTCATCTTTTCAATCCATTCTTACTCTAAAACTACCTTTCACTCATCCCATTGTCATATGAGTTGAAAAGTTAATCTTAAAGGTCGGAACCTCTCTACCATGCCAAAGTTCGATCCTCCACACTAGGAGATTAACCTATCATATATATATATATATATATATATATATATATATATATATATATATATATATATATATATATATATATATATATATATATATATATATATATATATATATATATATATATATATATATATATATATATATATATATATATATATATATATAGCGAGAGAGAGAGATTAATTGAAATACACTGTCAGTGTAAAAGGGTTTTACACCATCAGTTAATTATAGATGTCAGATATTAAAAGAAGTTTGACTTTTATTTTAAAAATCTATAAAATAATACAAACGAGTGATGGTGATGAATTGACGATGTAAAACTTTTTACACTGACAGTGTATAGTAATTAATCTTATATATATATATATATATATATATTTAAAAACATCAACATCTCTTCAATATATATACTTTTAATATTTACACTATCCTTTATTAATACTCTTGATTCATATTTTACCATTTTCTTCTTTATACGAATTTAAGATTTTAAAATTTATTACAAACATATACAAAAAAAAAATTTAATAATAATTTTTGAAAGATATTAATTTATCTAGAAATAACTTTCATGTACTTTTAATACTACTTATGTATTCTATTTATAAAAAAAATTTGTTTCTTAAATTCATTCAATATTTTGACATTATCAAAAATCACATTTTGTATGAGTTTCAAGATACTGTGAAAGTCAAATAGTGGCAGTTATTCAACTATTACGATCATTTGATAAATAAAAGCTCTATTTAATTTCATGTAATAGTAGTTTGAAATAATAAAACATCTATTTTCGAAGAATTTTTTTGTCCATAAGGCTCTTCCTGATATAGGAAAAAAAAATCATAGATAGATTAACACGAATGAACTCATTTCATTTTTACAATTAAAACCCTAAAACGAAACAAAGCTCTCATAATTTCCGTCACCATTTCATTTCCCTCACAAACGCAACTTCGTCTCGTACTCAACTCGCCGGAAAACTCTCCCGGAGTTAACCGTCGACCGCCACAAACACCGACGAACTCGTCTAGGTAATCTTCTTCATCTGTTCTATTTTCGTTTTCGGATTTTCCTTCCTGTATCGTGTAAGGTGCGCGAGAATGCGATTGCGTCGCGATTTGAGCGCCGCGAGCTTACAATCTGTACGTGTGTTCCGCTATTGCGTGCTGAACTGAACCGGCGCGATTGACGATATGGTTTGAATTGCAATGCCTATTGTTCATTCTCGAGTTTCTTGTTTCTGCTACCTATAGTGTCTTAACGTTTCATTTCTTGTGGTTTTATGACTTTTCAGTTCTTTGATTTTTTATGTTGTTTTCTTAGATTATTTCATGTTGTTTGTACTGTCAAAAGAAGAGTGTGGGATAGGATCATTAATTGGTTACATATGTTTTTTTTTTAAATTTTAGGAATGAGGGTTTGAATTAGGAGGTGAATTTGGAGCTGTTGAGAGGAATGACAACATCAATGCCAGTCTGTAATGAACAATCTGAAGAAGAATTTGGGAAGCCGATGATGGAACTTGGAGACTCTACTGTCCTTGCTCGGCCCAAGTTTAAGCGCCGTATAATTTGTGCTGTTCGTGATTATCCAGAAGGATGTGGGCCGTTTGGTTCTGCTGATGGTACATCTGTTGAGGATAAGAGTAGCGAAGATTTGGAGTGTGATGCTGTTACTCCGGACCATCCAAATGATTCTCAACATTCGGATCACGAAAATAATTTGGTTGTTACAGAGACTATTGAATTAACAAGTGAATGCAGTTTGAAGAAGGAAGATCCTGTGATTTTATCTGATCAAGTGGCGTTGGCGGGCATGGAAACTTTGGATGCAGAATTTGCTACAGAAAGCTCTAGTTTGAAGAAGGAAGTTCCTGTGATCTTGTCTGATCAAGTGGCAGTGGCGGGCATGGAAACTTTGGGTGCAGAATTTGTTACAGAAAGCTCTAGTTTGAAGATGGAAGATCCTGTGATCTTGTCTGATCAAGTGGCATTGGCTGGCATGGAAACTTTGGGTGCAGAATTTGCTACAGAAAGCTCTAGTTTGGAAAAGGAAGTTCCTGTGGTTTCATCTCATCTAGTGGATGAACCTATTTTGGATAATGACGAACATGCAAATGTGGCGTTGGTGGGCATGGAAACTTTGGACGGGGAATCTGCACCTGACATCAGTAGTTTGAAGAAGGAAAATTCAACAGTTTCTTCCCATAAAGTGGATGGATCTACTCTGGCTAATGATGAACCAGCTAAACTGACATTGGTGGGCACGGAAACTTTGAATGTGGAATTTGCAATACAGGACTACGTAAAACAAGAGTCCTTATATATGTCAAAGGCATCGTCTCTAGTTGGTGAGTCAGCTATGTCTGATGACTCAAAATCCTCGTCATCCAATATCAATATAGGTGGTTCTGGGGCTTGTATGGAGGAGACTGTAACTAGAAGGTATCCTCCTCGTAGAAATTTTGCAGCGGTCAGAGACTTTCCACGTTTATGTGGGCGCAATGCTCCTCGTCTTACTAAGGATGAGTGTTTAAAGGAGCTCTCGTCTCTGAATGAAAAGAGAGTGGGTCAACAAAACTTGGCTGTAGATGCCAGTCTGTTGAAAAAAGTTGCAGACACTGATGCAAAAGAAGCGGAAAATAACAAGAGAAAGCCCGTTAACATCGTTCAAGCTGGCTCTGAAGAAGAGAATAATGCTACACAGAGAGTCAAGAAGCTGGATGTATTTGAACCATCTTCTGAGAGGAGACTGGCACTGGATAATACAAGAGAAAAGAGCACTAAACTTCCCGAAAAACGTAATCACCATCAGGTTAACATAAATTCCAAGGCAGTGGCTAAAGAGGAAGTCATGAGCACTGTACAGGTTGAGGGAACATCAGGGCTAGATATTTACTGCCCAGAAGTCCAGAGTCCTGAACCAAAACCTTTGGCTATGTCAGGACAGGAAGTAGTGCTAGGTTTGATGTCTAAATCAGAATGTCCTTGGAGATCTGAAGTTAGTTCATCCAAATTTAAACCAACATCAATAGATGGTACAGAAGAAAAGAAGGTTAAGAAAGTTGATTTTTATGCCCAGCTAGACAGGTCTAAAACTGCTGTCAAGACAAAAGATATACGGCGTCATTCTGGGCATGAGCCATTGAAAAAGAAAAAATTAAACTCCACTTCTGATGACATTGGTCAATTAGTAAGACGGGAGAAGAATTCTCTAGACCGTAATGAAAATAAAAAAGACTTTAAAAGTGTTCCAAATTCACATGGACCGAGTGGCTTTGTTCCTCCTCTTGACCTTAGTAATTTCAGTGGTCATGAGAATGATTCAGCAACTCGGAATGAAGTGAGGAAAGTATTGCGCCTGTTCCAAGCGGTTTCTAGAAAGCTTTTGCATGAAGCGGAAGCAAAAGCAAAGTCAAATGATAAAGAAAGAAAGAGGGTTGATTTACAAGCTTCGAAGATGCTTAAGGAGAACGGGAACTTTGTTAACTCAGGGAAGCAAATATTGGGACCTGTCCCCGGGGTTGAAGTTGGTGATGAATTTCAATACAGAGTAGAGCTTAATATAATTGGCCTTCATCGCCAGATTCAGGGTGGTATAGATTATACGAAGCACAATAATAAGATCCTTGCAACTAGTATTGTTGCGTCGGGGGGCTATGCTGATGATTTAGATAATACGGATGTTTTGATATATACAGGGCAGGGTGGAAATGTGATGAGCAATGGTAAAGAGCCAGAAGATCAGAAGCTTGAAAGGGGCAATCTTGCATTGAAGAACAGTAGTGAGGAAAAGAATCCTGTTAGGGTGATACGAGGCTCCGAATCATCGGATGGAAAAAGCAAGATATATGTTTATGATGGGCTGTATCTAGTTGAGTCAGCTTGGCAGGATATGGGGACCCATGGGAAGCTGGTTTATAGGTTTCGCTTGCGAAGAATCCCGGGTCAACCGGAGCTTGCCTTGAAGGAAGTGAAAAAATCTAATAAGTTCAAAACAAGAGAAGGTCGATGTGTTGAAGATATTTCCTGCGGGCAAGAGAGAATTCCCATATGTGCTGTGAACACCATAGACGGCGAGAAACCCCCACCATTTAAGTACATAAAGAAGATGATATATCCTGATTGTTGCAACCTTGTCCCTCCAGAAGGCTGTGGTTGTACTAATGGATGCTCGGACCGTGCGAAATGCTCTTGTGTTCGAAAAAACGGAGGGGAGATTCCATTTAATTATAATGGGGCTATTGTAGCAGCAAAGCCTCTAGTCTACGAGTGTGGGCCTAAATGCAAGTGCCCTTCAACCTGCTATAACAGAGTCAGCCAACATGGCATCAATATCCAACTTGAAATTTTTAAAACCAATTCAAGGGGATGGGGTGTTAGATCCCTAAATTCCATCGCTTCAGGAAGTTTTATCTGTGAATATATAGGAGAGCTTCTTGAAGACAAGGAAGCTGAACAAAGAACCGGCAATGATGAGTATCTTTTTGATATTGGAAATAAAAACAACAATACTCTTTGGGACGGACTTTCGACCCTTTTGCCCGATTCACAGTCACATTCTTGTGAAGTAGTGAAGGATGGTGGCTTCACTATCGATGCTGCTCAGTATGGTAATGTGGGGAGATTCATCAACCATAGTTGCTCCCCTAATCTTTATGCTCAGAATGTCCTTTATGATCATCATGACAACAGGGTTCCTCACGTCATGTTATTTGCCGCCGAGAATATTCCTCCCTTGCAAGAGCTGACTTACGACTACAACTACATGATAGATCAAGTTCTTGATTCCAATGGCAATATCAAAAAGAAGTTCTGCTATTGTGGTTCTGTGGACTGTACTGGTAGGTTGTACTGAGGACTACCATGTTAATTGTTGGAACAATGTTTGTTTTCTATACATCTTTCAAACTAAAATCCCAAAAAATGGAACTTAATTTTGAGCCATGTTTATAATAGTAGTTTCTTCACCATTATTCTCAGTTGGTCAGCGATGCTATTTGTTTGCTTCACTTCCTGTTTGTTTGCTAGTAATTCATTATTTTGGAAGCATGAAGCTAATTTTCACTGTAAATCTAATTAAACTAATTAAATTTTTTTAACATTTTTTTCTTGTTTTTCATAGGTTTCCTCCGGGGGAGGTAATCATATTCGAGCCCCCTTCAATACTTGTAGGCATCTCCTCCCCCAGTTGGGATTCAAATTATATTATTATATTATGAGAGTCTAATCTCTTCTATTAGACCCAACTTTGGTTGGTTATTTTTTACTTTTTAGCAACTCTATATGAATGTAAAAATATACTATAATAATTTACAATTACATGTAGATATGAGTTAAATGTGATGACTATTCTCGACTTATTCTATTAGAGTGATTGGATAAGTGATATCATTCAAATCATCTCAAGAATATTAGCAGATTCATTGGATTTCTTATGACATCAGAAGCCAAACACAAGCAAAGAGAAAAAAACACCTTGTTTATTAATCAATCGACAAGTCATATGAAAAGCACATAAATCCCATAGTTTTAGTACAAGTACAAAGAGCACTCCACCCACCCACTAGTACACATGAACATTATTTTTTAGAATAACACAATAAAATACTAGTCATATGATACCTATTTATAAGTGCTTTTTTTTAATCAAACTGAATTTGTGAGTCGTAAACAGCACCAGCTTCCCAATCGCTAGAAATAACATTCTTGGACTGCACCCAATAAAGGCCAGCACTACCACTCACTTGGAGCCTCAACTTGATCTCACCTCTTGGAGGGTTCTCAGCATCAAACACCGCCCCAAACACCCTACGCATTGGCCTCCACTCTTGACAATCCTCCTATTCAATAATCATTTCAACAAACCAATTCAATTTCAAACGTCTTCCGTCTAACATGTGTCTAACTTTTATATGTCTAAAACGTAAGCGTATCTAAAACATAAGTGTATCCTCCTGTTCAATAATTATTTCAACAAATCAATTTAATTTCAAACTCTATAGATGTGTCTTATGTCTAGCATGTGCCTAACTTTAATGTCTAAAATATAAGTGTCTGATGTCTGACATGTGTCAGTGTCTGACATCAACACATCTAAAACATAAGCGTGTCTGGTGTCTGACACGTGTCAGTGTCTGACATCAACACATCTAAAATATAATTGTGTCAGGTTCCTGACATGCGTAAGTGTGTGACATCAACACGTCTAAAAGATCAGTGTGTTTGGTATCTGACATGTGTCGGTGTCTGAGTTTCACATATATTTAATTTATTATTTTTTTTACCTGATGATTCTATATGTGTGAAGGCTTTGTAGATTTCAAGGTAACTAAATATAACAATCTCAAAACAACAAATAAATATATGTATACCTGCCACAATTGAACATCAGTTACATCATTTGTTCCACCAACATAGAGAATGAGAATGGCCAAGTAGTGAGGGTTTTTACTACGTTCATGGACCTTTACCAACACATTATAACCATTATATTTGCAAGGGACTCTTTTATATTCTATATCCACCACACCATATTTAAAAAGTTCTGCAGATGCATCAGCATTTCTGCCCAATCTTGAATAGCCACGTGGACTCATGATGAAGTCTGTCCTATCTCCCACACCATAATCAGTCACCACCACATATGCTCCATTCTCATCACACAATCCTGCTATTTTGCACCTCACCTAATTCTCATCATTATTAGATAAAGAAATGTTTTGAAGTACAAATAATATAAATATCTTAATTCAGTTAAGGAATATTTTGAGTCATTACTTGGTAGCATGCACCACAACCAGATCCATTCTTCCATAACCAAGACACTCCTGCAACATTGCCATCATTTACTGTTTGTCCATAATCACCATAGCCACAAGCTCCCCCTAAAACATGTTAATTGCCACTCAAATCATCAACTTTAAGAAAAAATGTGTTACGTCACATGCATTATATATAGATGTTACAAGAGTATATATATTGGTAGAAAAGGTGGCACACATACTTGGATTTCCATAGCAATCTGGGCTACCATAATAGGTTGCTCTAGAGCAAATATAAGAAGAGTCTTGAGAGTTACACAGGATAGGTAAGAGCAATATTATGACAGAAACAAAACCAATTTGGCTCTTAAAATTAAGTTCCATTATATTAGAAACTAAGATTATCTAGGATGCTATATGTTAGAAACTAAGATGCAGTGTCATATTTATAGTAGAAGCTTGAGGCCATTTACTGAATTACTTGTAACCATTTAATTATTTTTTTCCCTTCCACTTGGAGTTGGAAGAAGATTGGAATAATGATGTGTACATCTAGACCCTATAATTGGGCCACAAGGGCCAGGGTCATTATATATTATTTGAGCCAGTTTATTTATTTAGGTGCATAGATGATAGAACCAGTTTATTATTGCAGTGGGAAAATGCCTAACTTTATTTTATTGAAATAATATTCTTGGAAGATCCATGCACTTTCAGCTTAACTCAAGGTTCAGAATGTACAGTCTTGAAACAATGAGATAAAAATTAAAGTCTGAACTCAAGGTATCATAGTCTGTCTGTGTACATATGTTATTGGACCATCATCTCTATTATTCTAGATGTTTTTTCAATTCACTTCTTTAAAATCATCTCTATTGTTATGTTCAGAGAATAAACTATTGATAGTTTGATAAAATAGATTCCAGATGCGAAATATCATGCTTTCGATATGGTGGGTCATATTTCCGATGCAATAGAGATGCGGTGGACCTGCAAGATTAACATTCAAGTAAGTGAATAAATGAATTGGGAACGAATTGAATACCTGAAATGGCACGAAATGATCTTTATATTGTATGGACGGTTAAAATCGTTTGCATGTGATTCGGCGTATTGTGCGGGTGGCCGTTTGATTAGATCCAACAATAAGAGATGTGACAGAGGGTGTGATTGTGTGTCCTTGGCAGGGACGAGGGTCCACCTATTCTGTGCGTCTTCTTCTTCAACACTCGTTACTGGGCCTTCTTCGCAGACCTTGCAGGCAGCCCAGAACAATTGCCCCCCAAGTCCTTACTCCAACATCATAGAACAAGAGTTTTTTCGAGTTCGTCTTTGGTACGACCTTTGGAAAAAGAAAATAGAAGAGCCTTGATAAGACGCTGACGTCATTGGAAAGAGGTGCATTAGACGTCTCTCTCGTGATTATCAACGCCTCACACGCACACCTCAACATGTGTCGCTACATATGATGGTAATCATCCTGTCTAGTATATTGAATAGTCACGATGAGATCCCAATGCTAAGGATCATATTGTTCACCTTGATAAGGAGATATATAAGAAGTTTTGGAGTTATCATATTCCTTTTTTTTTTTGCCATTTGTGAATATTCTCCCGCGTTTGCAACCTTTGTCTTTGTCAATCTCCTCTCACTAGCCATTATTTTCGATGTACTTGCACCACCTCTTTTTTGTCTTTGTCAATCTCCTCTCACTAGCCATTATTTTCGATGTACTTGCACCACCTCTTTTTTGTCTTTGTCAATCTCCTCTCACTAGCCATTATTTTCGATGTACTTGCACCACCTCTTTTGATAGAGCATACAAAATGTGGGTCACCAAGCTCATCTTTTTCAGGGTAACGCGTGAATATGGACCTTTCTTTTCTTTTCATATTTGCTTGCATTATTAGGGTTTTTGAACAACTCATTTACTAAAGTGGATCCCTCCTCGGATTAGGGTGTGCTTCCTCTCGAAGGGGATAAGAGGATTTGCAACAAGTACGATGGATGTGTTATCCCTTTCCATGAATGTTTTTTTTTGATAGGTTTTCATCTCCCCTTTAACGACTTTGAGGTGGGAATTCTAAATCATCTAGAAATTTCTCCTTCACAACTTCATCTAGTGATGTGGGATTATATCAAATTCTTTCAGTATTGGTGCGAATACAAGAAAGATATTCCATCTTTAACACTATTCTTCCATCTCTTTAAAGCCCAACGGAGTTCTACTGATTCAGCATGGGGTCAAGGTCTGATCTTTCTTAGACAAAGTACCAAGATGTTTGAGATTTATTTTGAGAGTGTGAAGAACTTCAAGGACGAATACTATCTGGTTATCCTCCTTGTCCAGGTGGCTCATGCTAACATATGCAACATAGATTTCGAGCCATCTTATCAATGTTCAAACATATTCTCAAAGTTCTGGTGCTAGAGTCTTTTTTCGGCAGTTGTTGGGTCTTATGTCTAAATATTGGATGACTTGTCCTAGAAATAAATTTATATGAAGAGAAAATTGATAGCCTTCTTTGAAGACTTAAGCTTTGTTGACAGTGTTGCTCTATCAGAGGCGACAACAAGGAAATAAAGAAACAATTTATAGAGACATGCTTGCTGGTGGAAGATGTCACAAAAGAGGATACACAAGTCATCTTTGGTGTGTAATACGAGATACTTTCTCTTTTCTTTGATTCAATTTAGATGATTATTTTCTCCTCATATAAATTCCCAGGTTTGCAGATAAGATGAATGTTACAACACAATGCTCTAGATGAAGAGAACGTTTAGGGTTCCCTTTGCCTATGGTCGTTGCTTTCATGTTGGCCCTGGAGGAAATTCGAGTCCAATGTCCCCTTCTGGCCTGGAAGCGGCTAACCTTACCGTCCTAGCCCTAGTGGAAATCTGAGGTTTTCCGGGATAAGTCGTTGTGGAAAGTGCTTTACGCTCGTCGTCGTTCGTAACCAGAGGGAGTCATGCAACTAGGTATGTGTCGCATCCTGCGAAAAATCAACCGGCGAGCTAAAAAAAATAAAACACACAGAGCCGCCACTAAACGTTATTTATCCCAAGATAGGGAAAGGAAACGCTCAGAGAAACCTGGAAAGACATGGTCTCGCGACCAGAGAGAAAAGGTTCGGGAGTCGGTTACGCGAGGGGAAGGTATTAGCACCCCTCACGTCCGTCGTACTCGACGGGATCCACGTCCTAGAATAAAGAAAAGGTTGCTAAAACATCACACACACACACAGGGAACGCAGGTGGGGTTAGGAGAAACGGGCTCGATAAGGTATCGCACCTTATGCCTACATATCTTGTCTGGAACAAGAATCAGAGCCTCTGTAGTTCGGCTTACGCACGCCAAACAACACAAAACATACAAACAAGCAAGGGTGGCAAACATGGAGCCCGACAACCACTGGATGGAATTACGTCGGCATCCGAACCAAAATATGTACAAAACGGCAAACGTGGAGCCCGACTGCCAATCACTGGGCTTACGTCGGCATCCGAGCCAAAACACACAATCAGATAACAAGTTAACGCACGCAAAAAAGAAAAAGGTTGCCCGGAGTGGTCTCGCACGACCACCTGCCTACATACCTCGTCTGGCACGAGGATCAGGGCGATGTAGTTCCCCTGAAAGGGACTGAATTGCTAACCAGAAACCGGGGAAAGACACACGACTAGGGAGCTGAGACTCGAGCCTAATGTTGTCATGCATCGTTAACCCTAAGTTCGGTTTTCTATCCTACTTGCATAAGCAAACTAACCTAACCAGGAAAGAAGCTAGCACACAAGCATACAATCATATATCATCAAATGAGAACAGGTATCTCAAACAAACATGTCAATCAGATATCCACATAACACGCACTATAGCCAAACAAGGGGGCTCAATCAATCAGGTTTGACTGCCTAAACAATCGTCTGTACAGGCTGTGTTTGCTCTTAACCTTGCCATTACGAGGCTAAGGTGAAGCAGATGAAAGGATGAAGTGAGGATCAGACCTCACAGCTCTTATCCCTAACCAGGGAGAGCTGACAAATGAGCATGGGTCCAGAATAGGGGAACCCTTCTATACTCGATGACTCTGACACAATGTGCACTGCACAAGATCTTGGGCTTTTGATCTCAATGCTACAACCACGTAATGGGAGCAAGGAGAAGACTCAACTGAATAGTGGGGGGTAGGCTGCATACCCCTACCTTCCACCAATTGCCTTATTTAAAGGACTTTCACCTGCTTGGGCTTAAAAATAAACAACCACAATCATTGCCTCTTAAGGAGGACTTCAGACATTTATTTGCCCGGCCCGGTAACAGCCGGGTCTCCAGACTACATGAAGTAAGAAGGTTATACCTCAAATGCAAGTTGCTTAAGCAAAGCAAAGCAATAGTTCACAAGGAACTGAGCAACTAAAGTACCTGGAAACAATCAAACTCAGTCAGTATTCAATCAGACAAATTGTACAGCAAACAATCAAACAGTTTAAACAATACAACACAAAGCAAGCTCAAGGCTTAAGCCCAAGCTCTAACACCTACAAAACAATGTTATGTTAGTGTACAAACATCCACAACATCAATTAAAATTGATTCGGATCATTCTCCATGTGCATTATGCTTTTGGTCCTGAAAAATCAAGCAAATATTAGCAACTAGACCACTAGGCCAAGCCTAGGGTCCAAAAGCAAGAAAAAATCTAAAACAGCAAGGTATCCACCATCCAACATCAAATTATCATCAAACACAAGCAAACATCCTTGGTCTCATGTTTATATCATCCATCAAGTTCAATTCATGCACAAAGCAATCCATATTGGTTCAAATGAAGCACCAAATATACAAACAGAAGTATTGCATTCAAAGCCATGCCAAAACACATCAAAAAAATCTCAAATTAAATACACCTAAACAGGGGTCAATCAAGGTCTACCATGTCAAATTTGAGATTAATTGGGCAAATGGAACCATGTCAATGAAAATCAACAAAAACAGACACAATTTCATGCTCCAATTCACACCATCAATGCATACATCCACTTCAAAAATTCATATCTCATTGGAAACTAAAAAGAAATGGATGAGACCAAAACAAGGAGGTCCTAACATGTGTCTAGTTCATGCATATCAAATTTCATGGCCATACAATACCATATGAGGATTTCACATCAAAATTACAAACCTATGTCATATGAGCTTGCACAAATGATCTCCAGAAATGAAAAATCATGATCAAATGGAAAATGCAGTGAAAAATTCTACAAAAATTCATACAACATCCTAACATATCAACAATTCACCATGCCAAATTTCATTCAATTCTAACATGCATAGGCTATCCAATTAAATTCAACAAGTTGACATCAAGAGGTGTGACACAAATTGTCACACCTAAGTTCCAAAATTCATATCTCAATGATCAGGTATCAAAAACTCATGAAATTTATATATAAATGAACATCATCCAGTCAACAATCATCACAAAAATTGTCAAGAATTTATTTTACATTATGAGCATTTCACATTGGATTTGGCAAAACATGTACAAAATGACACATACAATCAAACCTTAGGCATTTTAATTTTCTACACATGCAAAAAAAATCCACAAAAATCATGATAAAATTCTACACATTTCCAGAAGAACAATGCAAAAAATCTCACCAAAATTGGATAAAAAACGAGTGAGTTATGAATTTCTAAAGATCAGGCATCAAAATGAAATGAAATTGTGAAAAAAAATGAAATAAATGGTGCCAGTGGCAAACTTGTAAATACAGCGAAACATTTGAATCTGGCGCCTATATAAAACCGCGCGGTTTCGCTAAGCGAACCGGAAGCTTCGCTAGGCGAACACTCATCTTCTTCAAGCTTCGCTAGGCGAATGGATCACTCGCTAGGCGAATACGCGATTTCCTCGCGAAAAAAGACGACGGAACAGTGAACACAACACACACTTACGAACAAATTTTCACAGAATCATGCAAGCAATATACCGATCGAAACGTCTCGTCATGTAGAACATCGAAACAACAAGCATTCATCCTAAATCTACTCATGCTAACCGGATCGAGCAAAAGAAAGTTTATCATCAAAAGTTCAGATCTACATATCTCATTCAATTCTTAACGAAAACGCATGATTCAAGTTGCAGTGTGTTCTACGTTGCAAGATCTACCTAAACCACATGTCAATTTCAAGAATCGAAAGGTTTGAATTCTGACCTTATGAAGCAACAGTTGCGAAATCGAGCTCCTCAAGGCTCCAATGGTGAAAACAGATGGAGTTTGTTGATTAGGAAGGTGAATGGAGAAGCTAACTTAGCTCGAAACAACTCCAAGTGCAAGAATCATGAAGATGCCATTGTTGTGCAAGCCTTTGGACAGTTGGAATTCTTGAAGATTTGGCCACGAATTCTGCAAAACAGTTCACCACAACCACATGTAGAACCTGAATCAATCAAAAACGAAGCAAATTGATGAAGATTTTGTGAAGAAATGTGAAAAAAAGTGATGAAGTTTTGAGAGAATTTGAGAGGTTTTGGAGGGAAATTCAGTTTGGATCTTGAAGAATGAAATGTGGTTAACAAATTCTGTTATGATTAACAATATATACCATCTCCTTAATCCACTTCTTAATCCATAATTACCAAAATCATGTGATTAGTGCTAATGAGCTTTTTAAGTGCAAGGGCAAAATGGTCCTCTCCAAATAATGCAATGTGACAGCAAATGACAGCTCAAACAAGTTCTATTTGGCATATGGAGTGTATTAGAATTGGCCTTGCATTCAAAAACCATGAATTTGCAAAATGTCCATTTTTAGCACTTCATTTTCCAAGCCCAAATCCAATTTACATGCCTTAGCCATGAAATGAATATTCAAACACCCTTAAAATGCCATTCCTGAGGTGTTGGAAAAAGTCCCATTCAAAAATTCCAATTATTTTGAAAGTTGGACAATTTTGCCCCTGGTCCAATTCAGCTGTCCAGTTGAAAAGTGACTTTTTGCCTTGGCCATTTTTGGACAAATCCAATGATGCACCCTTGAAGTACATGTCAAATGGAGTTTGTGCATATAAAGAACTTGCAATTTGGACAAAGTATGTGGTAGTTATGGCCTCCTGATTACGGGTTTTTTTGAAATTCACTGAGCCATATTTTGCAAACCGTACATTGGATTTTCAAGTTCTTGGACTTTTTGGAAAGGTGAGAACAAGATCTACATCTGTCATGTTGAACAATTTTTCATTTGAAGCTTCCTTGGACTTCTGTTTTTGAGGTCAAAAACTTTCCATTTTTGGAAACTTCAGCTACCAGTCACTTGCTATTTTTGGCAGTTTTTGTCATGACTTGATTTTCTTCATTCTTAAGCTTTGAGATGTCATACAACACTTGTTCCAACATGATTGAAGTGTCTTCAACTCATTTTCACCTCCAAATCCATCAGATCATGTACAGTTGACCACAGTTGACTTTTCATCTGATAGATGAATTTGGCAATGCATTGATCAATCTGAGCCCCAATCTTCAACTGAAATGGCTCAAGGGTGAAACCCTAGCCTCAATAAGCACAATATAATCACAAAATGAACCTCATCTCCATCTCAAACCCCATCTCCTGATCCAGCCCTGCTTGGCCCAATACAACTGATTAGGGTTGACCAGTGGTCAAAACCCAAATCTCAAGGAATCTTCTTCAATCTTCTGATGACATCCAAACATGATGATGATGATGCATCAATTCAATCAACATGAAGACCAATACCCTAGAGGATCATAAAACCCTAATTCACAGCCCAATCCTCAGATGGCCCATGATCAGTCATTAAACCCTAGCTTGCACCTTTGAACTTCCTCATCTCCTGATCAAGACTTGGGAAGATGGCTTGCACAATGTAACCACATGATATGCAATATGAAAATGCCTAATGACCTAAAATGTATGTAATATGTTAAGGCTAGTCCCAAGAGAGGAGGGCAAATTTTGAGGTGTTACAGCTGCCCCTATTCAATCCACTGTGAACCTGTCGATACGAAATAGCCTCGGCTTTCGGATGATCAGGATGAAGAGTGATTGAATACCAAGAACAGACGAACAATTTGCACTCTGATGGGATAATAATTAACAACGCCTGTCAGCATCGGCGAAGAAACAAACTCTGAACAACGTCGACCTGGATACCAAAATAAATGGTAACACAGGGATAACCATGGCCTGAACACCACACATCCACGCGGGATTCTCAACTCTTCTTTTTCTTTTGCTTTTCTTGAACCCCGAAAATTTTCTCTGCGCAAACGATCCTCAGATCTCTGCATTTGAACCCCGGAAAATGCCTCAGCACTCCTTTTTGCCAACATAATGAACCCCGATCTCCAATTTGAACCCCAGTCGCCTGACGATAACTCTCGATCGCCAGAATGAACCCCGTTCTCCAGAAAATGTCGCAACATCTCCCTTTCTCCGTTTGAACCCCGGAACATGCCTCAGCATTTCCTTTCTCCATTTGAACCCCAGAACATGCCTCAGCATTTCTTTTCTCCATTTGAACCCCAGAAAATGCCTCAGCATCCCCTTTTCTCCATTCTCGTGATAATTCCGCTGGCAACGTCGGAAATAACACCAAACCACTCTGAGGGCGACATGTCAGAGGGTAAACCTTCTCAAAAGAAGGTAGCATGTGTATCTCTTCCTCAGAAGACACCTATAACGACCTCCATTGGCATCCGCCAAAGCCTAAGGCAACACATGAACAGAAGATAATCCTGAGGACCTCATCCCGGATATACTCTTCAACTCCATCTCCATTTGAACCCCAGAAAATACCTCAGTATCTCCTTTTCTCCGTTTGAACCCCGATCTCCAGAAAATGTCGCAACATCTCCTTTTCTCCATTTGAACCCCGGAATCGCGCTGATCGCGTAACGTCTTCTGATATCATTTCCATCTCTGTCCGACGGAAACATTTCCTCCAATATCGCACTACTGGGGAACACTGCTGAACTGACGTCATGATGCTAAAC
This sequence comes from Lathyrus oleraceus, assembly GCF_024323335.1. NCBI lineage: Eukaryota > Viridiplantae > Streptophyta > Magnoliopsida > Fabales > Fabaceae > Lathyrus > Lathyrus oleraceus. The sequence continues at coordinate 477,272,317 of NC_066580.1, read as the reverse complement.
TCCTCAGAGTAACATCTTCACCCTCTATCTCGCACGACAGAAACCTCCTCCAGTATCGCACTACCGGGGAACTACCTTTGATCAAATCATGAGGCTAAACTCCTCGGAGTAACACCTTCGCTGTCTGGCAAAAACCACTTCTCAAACAGTAACCACGGCTTGAGACTAGCTTATGCTCGCAATGATGCATGATTGATTTTTTCTGCGTAATGCTCCATAGTTATGGAAATGCTACGCGATTATTTATTTTTCTATGCAATATGCTATGCTTATTTTTCATGATGAATGCATAAAAAGGTATCCCCCTCAAGGGACTCTTCTAGGGAGCATGAGACACTCTGCTGAGGAACTCGTCACCGCTCCAATTCCACCCTGCTGGGGAATAACACTGCTGCTGGGAAAAGGCAACCCTTGCTGGGGAAGAACCTCCTTTGCACCCAATCCGCTCGAGAAACTGCTGGGGATAAGCACCACCAACACTCTGTGGGGATACAACAATCTTGACTTGCTGGGGATATCAATCCTGATTCCGCTTCGGGAAAACCCTCACAGATACCTGCTGACTCCGCTGGGGAAACACTCACAGAGACTCTGCTAGGGGAATAGCAACCTCCAGGCTCAACTGGGGGAACATCAATACATCACCTGCTGGGGAAGAACCTCCTTGACCCTGCTAGGGAACCGCATACTACTCCGCTGGGGACAACCCACGCAATCCATAGTTAGAATTAACTCAGCTGGGGATGCAAAAATCCGTCCGCTACGGGAACTCGTTCAATCCACTGGTAGGATGAACACTGCTGGAGAAATATGTCATTGAAACCCGCTCCACTCGGGGAACTGCAACCTTCTGGCCTGGCTGCTGAGGAAACAACGTTGTAACCTGTCCGGGATAACCATCCCGACTCGGCTGGAGAAGTTCACAGACCTTGAATCTGCTGGGGAGCTAATCCTATAACTCTGCTTGGGGACTTAGCTGGGAAATGAGAAAAGTTGGTATAAAAACACCCGTCAACTCGTCGAACCATGGTGTCTACCTCCAATACTCATATCGGCTTTCCACTTTTGAGAGTTCCCAGACTCGTCTGGACCTTTTCTGCTCCATCATCTTGTATTCCAAACCGCCCCGCGCTCGACGAGAAACGTACTCCTGGGATTTATACAGAAATTTCAATTTTCCGACTTTGAAGAGTCTTCTTGGTTAATTTCAAAGGTCGTCGGACGTCTCGTCGTCTCTCCGTCCTTTCTTCATGCACTCGTCCCTGATCGAACTCTGCGGGGAATTACATACTTTCCAATCTTCCGATTTTGAAGAGTCTTCTTGATTATCATCAAGGATCGTCGTACGCCTCAACGTCTTCGTCGTTCTTTCATATTCATTCGTCCCTGAGCGAACTTTCTGGGGATTTGCTCTTGTCAAAGCTTCCACATCACAACCTGCAAGTGAGTGAAAATATCTAACAGTACCTGCAAAACAGACCGTCAGATAAAACCGTGCCCCATGCGTGTCAAGACTTCAACACTTGGGTCACCCAACCTTCCGAATAAGATTTCAAGCTTTCAATCTTATAAACATGCATTGGAAGGGACCTGTATGTCTTAAAATGCAAAATTCTTTATCAAAAATATCTGGATGTTTTTGCAATCAAAGCGGTAATGAAAAACAAAAACAAAATTATTTGACTGAATGTGCATTTTATTGATTGGAAAAGTGTGGCTCAAAAGAGCAATACAAAAGGAAGCAATTCCTGAAAAGAGGTAATTGCGCACAAAAGGAAAAATCTATCCTAATGGCAATGTGAAACCCGTGATCTCATCGAGTTCCAACTCGGTTACACCCCATATGTCCTCAGACTCTCCGTGCTTTCTGCCTTCTGAACAAGACGTTTCTGACTGATCCCTACCGGGTATTATCCATGATGCTTTAACTGAAGCGCGAACGATCATGCGGGACGCAGTTGTTCGTTTCACTCCCTCTTTTGCCTGGACCGCCCTTTCAGGTTTTCGGTCCACCGGGATACCCTTTTTTGCCCAAGTCGCCTTTTCAGGTTTTCGACTTGCCGGGTGTACAATTTTTCATTTATATCCCTAATTTTTGCCCGAACCTTTCTTTCTGTTTTTTGGTTCGCCGGGATGCCCATTTTTGCCTGGACTATTTTGTTCTTTTCGTCCAGCGGGTCTTTTTACACGAAGTATTTTTTAACTGCGTCCGCATTCACAGGGGATGGAAAATCTTCACCATCCATGGTCGTCAACAACAAGGCTCCGCCAGAGAAAACCTTCTTGACCACGAATGGACCTTCATAATTCGGTGTCCATTTGCCCCTTCGATCATTTTGAGGAGGAAGGATCCTTTTCAGCACCATATCACCTACGTGATATACCCGAGGTCTCACCTTCTTGTCAAAAGCACGCTTCATCCTCTGCTGGTACAACTGCCCATGACAGATGGCTGCTAGCCTCTTTTCCTCTATCAGGCTCAACTCTTCATATCGGGTCCTTACCCATTCAGCCTCTTGCAATTTCACGTCCATCAGGACTCTCAAAGAGGGAATCTGAACTTCAACAGGTAATACAGCCTCCATCCCATATACCAACGAGAATGGAGTTGCCCCAGTAGATGTGCGCACCGACGTTCGATACCCATGCAATGCAAATGGCAACATCTCATGCCAGTCTTTGTAGGTTACCACCATTTTCTGCACAATCTTCTTTATATTCTTGTTGGCTGCCTCAACCGCCCCATTCATCTTCGGACGATAGGGAGAAGAATTGTGATGCTCGATCTTGAATTCCCGACACAGCTCTGCCATCATCTTATTATTCAAATTAGAACCATTATCAGTAATGATCCTCTCGGGAACCCCATATCTGCAAATGATGTCTCTCTTGAGAAATCTGGCCACAACCTGCTTCGTCACGTTCGTATAAGAGGCTGCTTCTACCCACTTAGTGAAGTAATCAATAGCCACTAATATGAATCTGTGCCCATTCGAAGCTGTAGGCTCAATCTTTCCGATCATATCAATGCCCCACATAGCAAACGGCCATGGAGACGACATCAAACTCAATGGATTTGGAGGCACGTGCACCTTATCAGCATAAATCTGGCATTTACGACACTTCCGCACGAAATTAAAACATTGGGCCTCCATTGTCATCCAATAATAACCTGCTCTCAGCAGCTTCTTTACCATGGCATTCCCACTGGCATGGGTACCGAACGATCCCTCATGAACCTCTTTCATCAATTGGCTTGCTTCTGCATCATCAACACATCTGAGCAAGACCCAATCAAAATTTCTCTTATATAAAACCCCATCCTTATTCAGGTAGAATACCATGGCCAACCTCCGCAGAGTCTTTCTATCTTTCTTAGATGCTCCCTCAGGATACTCTTGCGTCTCAAGATAGCGCTTGATATCGTAATACCACGGCTTCTCATCATCAGGCGCTGTATCAACAGCAAACACATAAGCCGGTCTATCCAGACGTCCCACTTCAACACTGGGGAACTGATTCCACCTCTGCACCTTGATCAAGGCAGCCAGAGTAGCCAAAGCATCTGCCAAAGGGTTCTCCTCTCTGGGCACGTGATGCATCTTCACCTTGGTGAAAAACGTCAACAATCTTCTCGTATAATCTCGATACGGAACCAAATGAGATTGATGCGTATACCATTTTCCGTTAACCTGATTTATCACCAGAGCTGAATCTCCATATATCACAAGGTTCTTGATTCTCAAATCAATCGCCTCTTCGATACCCAATATGCAAGCTTCATATTCAGCTACGTTGTTGGTACATTCAAATGTTAGCCGGGCAGCAAAAGGAATATGAGATCCCTTCGGCGTAACCAAAACAGCACCAACACCGCTTCCATTCACGTTAACGGCCCCATCAAACATCAGAATCCATTCGGATTCAGGGTCAGGCCCCTCCTCCGGGATTGGTTCCTCGCAATCTTTCGATTTGAGAAACATGATGTCCTCATCAGGGAATTCAAACTTCATCGGTTGATAATCATCAATGGGTTGCTGGGCGAGGTAATCAGACAATACACTCCCCTTGATCGCTTTCTGAGAGGTGTACTGTATATCATATTCTGTCAAAATCATTTGCCACCTCGCAACCCGTCCGGTCAATGCTGGCTTCTCAAAAATGTACTTGATTGGATCCATCTTGGAAATCAATAAAGTGGTATGAACCAGCATGTACTGCCTTAGTCGGCGAGCAGCCCAGACCAAAGCACAGCAAGTTTTCTCGAGCAGTGAATATCTTGTTTCACAGTCGGTAAACTTTTTGCTAAGGTAGTATATGGCATGCTCTTTTCGACCAGACTCGTCATGCTGCCCCAATACACACCCCATAGACCCCTCGAGGACTGTCAGGTACAGAATTAACGGTCTTCCCTCCACAGGAGGCATCAGAATCGGAGGCTCCTGCAAATACTCTTTTATCTTTTCAAATGCCGCTTGGCAATCATCATTCCACCTGACCGTTTGGTCTTTTCTCAACAATTTAAAGATTGGTTCACACGTGGCCGTTAGATGAGATATGAACCGTGAAATGTAGTTCAATCTACCTAAGAAACCACGAACCTCCTTCTCTGTTCTCGGTTCAGGCATTTCTTTTATTGCTTTTACTTTTGCAGGATCAACCTCGATTCCTTTCTCACTTACAATGAACCCCAGCAGTTTACCGGACCGCACTCCGAACGTGCACTTGTTCGGATTCAACCTCAGTCTGAACTGTCTCAACCGGTCAAACAGCTTGGCCAGATCTACCAAATGCCCCTCTTCTGTTTGGGACTTTGCTATCATGTCATCAACATAGCATTCAATTTCATGATGAATCATATCATGAAACAAAGTCACCATAGCTCTCTGATAAGTAGCACCGGCGTTTTTGAGACCGAATGGCATCACCTTGTAACAAAAGGTGCCCCACGGTGTAATGAACGTTGTTTTCTCCATATCATCTGGCGACATTTTGATTTGATTATAGCCAGAAAAGCCATCCATGAAGGAAAACACCGAGAATTGAGCAGTATTATCTACCAACACGTCAATGTGTGGTAGTGGAAAATCATCCTTCGGACTAGCTCTGTTCAGATCTCGGTAATCCACACACATTCTCACCTTCCCATCCTTCTTCGGGACTGGCACAATGTTCGCAACCCATGGCGGATAATTAGTGACAGCAAGGAAACCAGCATCCCACTGCTTCTGCACTTCTTCCTTAATCTTCATCGCCATATCAGGTCGAGTTCTGCGCAACTTCTGCTTCACTGGAGGACAATCTGTTCTCAACGGTAGCTTGTGCACAACAATATCGGTATCCAACCCTGGCATATCTTGATAAGACCAGGCAAAGATGTCGACATACTCTTTCAGCAACGCCACCATTCGGCTCTTGACACTCTCCTCCAAAGCAGCCCCGATTTTCACCTCCTTCTTAACCTCATCGGTACCCAGATTTACAACCTCAATCTGTTCCTCATGCGGCTGAATGACCTTCTCCTCTTGTTTTAACAACCTGGCCAATTCCCCTGGTAGTTCACAATCTTCTTCGTCTTCTTCTTCAGCAAGATAGATCGGATTGTCGAAGTCATACAAGGGTGTAACAGGATTGTTATCAATGAGATCCGGAGAGGAATCGCATCTGCATGAATGTTGATTCATGCATTGCTTTAGAACCGGTGTGAGTAAACAAAAAAGAAAAATGAAAACATTGCCATTTTTATTTGTTTTTATTTTTAAACTGCAAAAATAAGTGAAAAACAGGGAACACCGCTTTTAATTGAAAAACATCCTTTTATTAATGATGCAAAATTCTGCAAATTTAAACATGAGGTGGCCCTTACAATGGACCATTACGTGTCGGGCAACACGCATGGTTTGCATGCAAATAAGAAAGAAAACAAGAAAAATATTACTCTTCGAGGAGAGTGACCCGGATGATTTCTTCGGCCTTCCAGTTGTGGATTTCCATCCCTGGTGCGCACGGTGTTATCCATCGGTCCATATCACAGTCGCTGTCAGTACCTTCACCCATCATGCAGATGTGGTCTGGATCTAGCATTCCGGCACTCGTGAAAGTTACAGACGTACGACCCCCTCTGTTCGGCCCAGAGCCTCGGCTCGGCTTATATCCGACCCCAAACCGGTCCTTCTTCTCAGGGACTTCCATCATTCTGCCCCAGCCTGGAGCCTCTCCACTTTTAACTACCTCAGCAGCCTGCTTGTACGAAGCGATGGATGGTTTCTCCTCTTCTTGCTTAGCAAACAGAGCATTCTCCACCTTGACGGTTTCAAATGCCTGACTAGGCGTTTCCCATATCTCTCCATCCATCTCCACATACTTAAACGAAGACAGGTGGCTGACAAAGATGTCCTCCTCTCCGCAAACAGTAACGACTTGGCTTCCCCAGACATATTTCAGTTTCTGGTGCAAAGTCGATGTAACTGCTCCCGCAGCATGGATCCACGGCCTACCCAACAAACAACTGTAGGCTGGCTGGATGTCCATAACATAAAAGGTCGACTTAAACACTTCTGGGCCAATCTTCACTGGCAATTCCACCTCCCCAAATACAGCCCGCTTTGACCCATCAAATGCCCGCACAATCAGATCAGTCGGGGTCAAAATCAGCCCATCACAGTTTAGCTTTGCCAGGGCCTTCTTAGGCAACACATTCAAAGAGGAACCGGTATCAACCAGCACATGCGAAAGCACGGCTCCTTTGCATTCCATGGCAATGTGTAGAGCCCGGTTATGATTCCTGCCGTCCACTGTCAGGTCCATATCCGTAAAGCCCAGCCCATGGCTAGCATGCACGTTGGATACGACCGTCTCCAATTGGTTGATTGTGATCTCCTGAGGAACATAAGCTTTCTTCAATATTTTCAACAAGGCTTCCCTATGCCCCTCTGAGCTCAGTAACAGTGAAAGAATGGAGATTTTGGACGGTGTTTGCTGCAAGTGATCCACCAATTTATACTCCGACTTTTTGATGATTCTCAGAAACTCTTCAGCCTCATCATCAAATTTGTTATCCGACCCCGCAGGCGCCGGTGTCATCACAGGAGTATTACCATTATCCACCACAGCCTTTCCCTTTGCCCTGGCTAAAGCCTCGGCCTTTTCTTTTTTCTCTTTTTCTTCCTCCCCCCTCCTCAATGCGTCGGGAGCAAACAACCTACCGCTGCGAGTGAAACCGCTGGGACCGGCATTATCCACCTTTAGCACGGTGGTTTCACTAGCGGATTGTTCCTCCAACCTCTCACCATTACAATATACCTCCCCACCATAATGCCAAGGTACGGCATCATCTTTGTCATATGGAATTGGCCCAGGTACCGTGATGGTAACTGGGGCCTCCTCCACCAGATTTGACAAATCCACCGGATCATAGTATATAGTTATGGTGGAGACCTCTTCACTCTTTCCTTCAGCCTTCTCAATCACAATATTCCCTGCGTCCATCAGACCCTGGACATGCTTCCTCAGAAGCTCACAACCATTTGCAGAAATAGTGCACTCAGCACACTCAAACCCGCAGCCCGGGTAAACCCCATTTCTTAACAACTGCCTCTTGACCTCAGCCAAAGGCGTCTTCAGCTGATCAACATCAAATAGCCCAACTCGACTTTCCTCAGAAATTGCATTTACCCCCCTCTGACCATGCGCAGGCATGGGATTTGCATTGACATTGGGGGATGGAGCAAAATTAATAGCCTTGGAATCCACTAAATCCTGAACTGTGTGCTTAAAAGCTTTACAGTTCTCAATATTATGCCCAGGCGCACCTGAGTGGAATTCACATTTCGCAGTCTCATCATAACTGGCTGGCCTCTGATCAGGTCTCAAAGGTGCCAGATTTCTAGTTTGCACAAGGCCCAAATCCATCAACTTTTTGAACAAAAAGGCATAGGTCACCGGAGGCCTATCGAATTGTCTGTCCTGCGCTCTGCCCCGGACTTGATAACCAGCCCTTTGTGGTCTCTGTTGAAAGGGTTGTTGTCTCTGTTGCTGTTGCTGTTGCGGTTGTGCTGAATGAGACTCAGCAGGAATTGTTACCGCAGCGGTATGCTGGAAGTAACGTTCCCTACCGGGTCCGCGCTGCGTGTACACTGCGCTGGTGTCTCCTTCCTTCTTTCTCTGCCCACCATTATTGCCGAATGGTTTCTTCGTACCAGAAGAAGAAGAAGACGCACCCTGAATTTTGCCCAGCTTTAACCAACTCTCTATCCTTTCCCCCGCCACCACAATGTCGGAGAAGTTGGTGACAGGACAACCTACCATCCTCTCAGCAAATGGCCCCTGCAGGGTCCCCATAAACAAATCAGACATCTCCCGATCTACCAACGGAGGTTGAACTCTGGCAGCCAACTCTCTCCACCTTTGCGCATACTCTTTAAAGCCCTCATTATGTTTCTGAGACATACCCTGCAGCTGGGTACGACTCGGAGCCATATCTGCATTAAACTGGTACTGCTTAAAGAAAGCATCTCCCAAGTCTTGCCAGCTTTTGATATCGGACGATCTCAACTTGGTGTACCATTCCAAGGAGCCTCCAGACAGGCTGTCCTGGAAAAAGTACATCCACAGTTTTTGATCCGCGGTGTATGCTGAGATTTTGCGGACAAATGCCTGGAGATGAGTTTCCGGGCAAGAATTGCCATTGTATTTGTCGAATGCAGGCGCCTTGAACTTCTGAGGAATCACAATTCCCTCCACCAATCCCATGTTGGACATGTTTACCACCCCAGGCGTGGCATAACTCTCAAGCACTTTTATCTTCTCAGCCAGCAGCTGAATTTCCTTGTTCTGAGGAGGAATGTCGTAAGGCACAAAAGGCTCATTTCGCATAGAGAACTGGTCAGCCTCTCTATCTTCCTCCTGATCTTCGTCAAACCCATAAAACGGAGGCACAAAGTTGTCTTTCATATTCTGACTAGGCCCAGGTTGACCAGCAGCACCAGCATTATTCACCAGACCAACTGTTGTCCTCTTTCCACCATCACGAGATCCCTGCCCCTGGTTGGAGACTCCATCCAGGTTGACCCCACTGCTCACAGCAGAAACCCGCTCGAGTTTCTCAACCTTATCTGTGAGAGCCTTCTGACCAATGGCAAAACCTTGCATTATATTGATCAGTTCGTTCATTTTCTCCTTCAGTTCCAGCATATCAGCACTGGGAAGCTCCATGAGTCTGGGAGTGTTTCTTCTTGTGTAATATCGGTGAGGGCGAGTTGAGTGCAGGGGTACTACTCTTAGAGCGCGAGCAATGGTTCCTGTTTACAAACAAGCACGTTAGTAATAGTCACCTGCAAAATAAAACACAAGTTATCATGATTAATGCATGTATGCAGTGTCTATCCATACGAACGACACTTTGTCTCTCGACCCTGGCATCATCGAGACAAATAATAAGCCGGCATCAATATTCTGATTAGCAGTGTTTGATTTTGTCGTGCAGATCGGAGATATGTGATTTAGCATGATACCCCCAACCATGTGTGTGCTCGTGAGAGTGCATACGGCAAAGCAAATAAAGCTTGAAGATTAATCACTGACTGAAAATAACCATCACATAACCAAAGAGTGCACAAACAGTGTCATAGTCATACATCAACCAGATAAAATCAAATACAATCCTCCAGAATAGGAAAGAAATACAGACAAGTGAATTCCGTCAACAAGCCTGACGGTAATCCAACACAAATGAAAGATCTAACTGGATGAGGGTCCCACAGATGGCCCTATCTCATCTTCCATCCTCGCGAACTCTGCAGCGAACCTGAGCTCGGTATTCTCCTGCTGTAGTCTTCCAACTTCCTTCTGATGAATCTTCATCTGCCTGAAGTAGTGGTCTCTCTCTGCCATGTAATGATCTCTCTCAGCCTTGATCTTTGCTTTCTCTGCCTCCCACTCTGCAGCGAGGACTCTGGCTCTCTCATCCCTCTGATCCCTGACTAGGATTTGCCTCCTCTTTTCATCTTCAATCACCTTCGATGCTCTGAACAGCTTCTCCTTTGTGATGTCATGTTCCCTGTTGGACGATGCTAAAGCTTGGCTGATCTTCCCATAGTAGGCTGTATCCATCTCGAAGCGTTTGGCCTCCAAAGCATGTCGCTTGTCTTGATCTTCCATCTTCACTTTGATTTCCTGATTAGCTGCCTGAAAATGAGCAACACTTCTCTCCAACCCCGCTTTCTCTGCAAGTAACTGATCTCTGGCCCTCTTCATCTCAAGGAACTCCTCCATGCTGACAGAAGAACTTGGACCCTCAATCCTAGGACACACAAGATCACCCCCCGGAAATGGTAGAAATGTAGACTCAATCCTCTTTCGCAACCAATCCTCAAATAGTGGAAAATACCGGCAGTTGACTTTGCCATAAGGAACCTTACCCCTCCTCTGGATATCTCGCCATTCGTCCAATACCTGCCTCAGCTTGGTCTGGTTACCATCAATCGGGAAATAGAAGGACTCCTGAATCTCTCGCCCGAGAGGAGGACCCTCTATAGCAAACCCCATCTGTCTCCGGAGAAGCATCGGGTTGTAATTAATGCAACCCTGAACTCCCACCAAAGGCACATTAGGTAAACTCCCACAACTGCATATGAAGTCCTGACCAGCTAAACCATTATGAGTCCAAGCAATGTCATCAGCCCGCAGACCCATCAATCGGAAGGACCACTTGACACTAGGGTCAATCTGAACAAAAGCACCTCGGGAAGGCAAATACCCCATGAACCATCTAAAGAGCAACTGAGAGCAGCATCTGACCAGACCCCCACGCCTCTTCTCATTCCTGTTATGCACTGAATAGTAGACATCTCCAATCAGGGTAGGAATAGGGTTTCTCTGCATAAACAATCTGATAGCATTATGGTCCACAAAATTCTTCTGGTTAGGAAACAGCACAATCCCATAAATGCTCACAGCAATCAGAGCACAGACCGTCTTCCAGTTACCCACAACAGCATGTTCCTTGGCATTGGCCTCCAAGAAACTCAAATGAAACCCGGGTAGCTTTCCTTTTTCCTTCAAACCTTCCTTGACCATTTCCGGACTCAAGTAAAGAGCATGTGAAATTCCAAGGACATCTGGCTCTGCTCTGGTGACATGAAAAGGAATCTGATCACGGATCTGAATACCCAGGATGCTGACATAATCCTCCATCAGAGGTCCCAACAGATAGTCTGGAAAAACGAAACACCTCAACCCAGGGTCATAGAACTGAAGAAGAGTGTGGATGGCGCTCCTGTCGCAGTCAGTGAGTCTGAAAACCATCTTCAGAATACCGCCGTATGACTCTCTAAACATTCCCACATGGTCAGGAGTAATCAATGCTATCATATCCTTGAGCACACCAATCTCTGGATCAAAGAAACTGTAAGCAATGTTGTTCTTCAAACCGGTCCTCATATTGGAGCAGAAAATCTCTCAACCAGAATCTCGATCAAAAGTGTCCCTGCATATGGGTAAACATGGGTTAGATGCAATTAATGCAAAATGTAATGATGCTGATGAATGAATGCAATGCGTTGCCATCCTCCAAGCCATCTGATCATTTGCACTGAATCTGGGCTCTGAACTGATCATAACCATCTGAGGAATGTACAATCCCAATTCTGACCCACGGGTTCCGAAATAAACGGAAGACAGATACATCATCATCACCATCATCACCAAACCATATCCGAGTAGACACATCACCCTTATCTGAATCGGCCTGGGGAACCCGAAATAAACGGATCCCCACTGATAAAATATCTCGGCCCGGGGAATCCGAAATAAACGGATCCCCACTGATAAGTCACGGACAGCACTCCGGCGTCACGGCAATAAATGACCATAAATCCGACTTATAATCATGTCTCTGAATCACAGATCAAAAGTCACCATCTGAAGGCTATCTGAACAAACATCTGACAGAACAACCCTCCCCTCACAGGTAAGTTCTAATCAAGTCATCCTAAGGCGGATAATGATCTCGACAATCGGGCGGAGATACTCAATGGGTTTGCCCTTTCGGGTGTGCCATTGTAGCTCTCTTAAAATCGTCTAAACCAAAGATCCGGGAATGATCGGTCACCAGAGTCAACAACTCAAATGGAGTGACTCAAACAAAGCGGAATATCCACAGAGATGAGCACTATCAAGTGAGCCTCGTCCGGCTTGTGGCACATCACGCCGCCAGGCACATGTTGACTTAACATGAAAGAGGCAACGTGAGACCACACTAGTCCTAGGTGTATACTCGGGCCTGGGTTTTAGCCCCACTCAGAACACCCACCCCAAACAACAGAACCACCTGCAGAGGGCGGCAACAACATGATAGTATGATGCATGCAGACATTAATGCAAATATAGATACACACTGGTTAGAATAATAAACGCAATAATCAACACATACAAGCAACCTAAACCAATCCTAGAACGCTAGGAAGGACTCGCTTAGGGACGATGGACCAGCATAGGTCAACATGTCTGTACTGCATCCCCAGCAGAGTCGCCAGCTGTCGCATCCTGCGAAAAATCAACCGGCGAGCTAAAAAAAATAAAACACACAGAGCCGCCACTAAACGTTATTTATCCCAAGATAGGGAAAGGAAACGCTCAGAGAAACCTGGAAAGACATGGTCTCGCGACCAGAGAGAAAAGGTTCGGGAGTCGGTTACGCGAGGGGAAGGTATTAGCACCCCTCACGTCCGTCGTACTCGACGGGATCCACGTCCTAGAATAAAGAAAAGGTTGCTAAAACATCACACACACACACAGGGAACGCAGGTGGGGTTAGGAGAAACGGGCTCGATAAGGTATCGCACCTTATGCCTACATATCTTGTCTGGAACAAGAATCAGAGCCTCTGTAGTTCGGCTTACGCACGCCAAACAACACAAAACATACAAACAAGCAAGGGTGGCAAACATGGAGCCCGACAACCACTGGATGGAATTACGTCGGCATCCGAACCAAAATATGTACAAAACGGCAAACGTGGAGCCCGACTGCCAATCACTGGGCTTACGTCGGCATCCGAGCCAAAACACACAATCAGATAACAAGTTAACGCACGCAAAAAAGAAAAAGGTTGCCCGGAGTGGTCTCGCACGACCACCTGCCTACATACCTCGTCTGGCACGAGGATCAGGGCGATGTAGTTCCCCTGAAAGGGACTGAATTGCTAACCAGAAACCGGGGAAAGACACACGACTAGGGAGCTGAGACTCGAGCCTAATGTTGTCATACATCGTTAACCCTAAGTTCGGTTTTCTATCCTACTTGCATAAGCAAACTAACCTAACCAGGAAAGAAGCTAGCACACAAGCATACAATCATATATCATCAAATGAGAACAGGTATCTCAAACAAACATGTCAATCAGATATCCACATAACACGCACTATAGCCAAACAAGGGGGCTCAATCAATCAGGTTTGACTGCCTAAGCAATCGTCTGTACAGGCTGTGTTTGCTCTTAACCTTGCCATTACGAGGCTAAGGTGAAGCAGATGAAAGGATGAAGTGAGGATCAGACCTCACAGCTCTTATCCCTAACCAGGGAGAGCTGACAAATGAGCATGGGTCCAGAATAGGGGAACCCTTCTATACTCGATGACTCTGACACAATGTGCACTGCACAAGATCTTGGGCTTTTGATCTCAATGCTACAACCACGTAATGGGAGCAAGGAGAAGACTCAACTGAATAGTGGGGGGTAGGCTGCATACCCCTACCTTCCACCAATTGCCTTATTTAAAGGACTTTCACCTGCTTGGGCTTAAAAATAAACAACCACAATCATTGCCTCTTAAGGAGGACTTCAGACATTTATTTGCCCGGCCCGGTAACAGCCGGGTCTCCAGACTACATGAAGTAAGAAGGTTATACCTCAAATGCAAGTTGCTTAAGCAAAGCAAAGCAATAGTTCACAAGGAACTGAGCAACTAAAGTACCTGGAAACAATCAAACTCAGTCAGTATTCAATCAGACAAATTGTACAGCAAACAATCAAACAGTTTAAACAATACAACACAAAGCAAGCTCAAGGCTTAAGCCCAAGCTCTAACACCTACAAAACAATGTTATGTTAGTGTACAAACATCCACAACATCAATTAAAATTGATTCGGATCATTCTCCATGTGCATTATGCTTTTGGTCCTGAAAAATCAAGCAAATATTAGCAACTAGACCACTAGGCCAAGCCTAGGGTCCAAAAGCAAGAAAAAATCTAAAACAGCAAGGTATCCACCATCCAACATCAAATTATCATCAAACACAAGCAAACATCCTTGGTCTCATGTTTATATCATCCATCAAGTTCAATTCATGCACAAAGCAATCCATATTGGTTCAAATGAAGCACCAAATATACAAACAGAAGTATTGCATTCAAAGCCATGCCAAAACACATCAAAAAAATCTCAAATTAAATACACCTAAACAGGGGTCAATCAAGGTCTACCATGTCAAATTTGAGATTAATTGGGCAAATGGAACCATGTCAATGAAAATCAACAAAAACAGACACAATTTCATGCTCCAATTCACACCATCAATGCATACATCCACTTCAAAAATTCATATCTCATTGGAAACTAAAAAGAAATGGATGAGACCAAAACAAGGAGGTCCTAACATGTGTCTAGTTCATGCATATCAAATTTCATGGCCATACAATACCATATGAGGATTTCACATCAAAATTACAAACCTATGTCATATGAGCTTGCACAAATGATCTCCAGAAATGAAAAATCATGATCAAATGGAAAATGCAGTGAAAAATTCTACAAAAATTCATACAACATCCTAACATATCAACAATTCACCATGCCAAATTTCATTCAATTCTAACATGCATAGGCTATCCAATTAAATTCAACAAGTTGACATCAAGAGGTGTGACACAAATTGTCACACCTAAGTTCCAAAATTCATATCTCAATGATCAGGTATCAAAAACTCATGAAATTTATATATAAATGAACATCATCCAGTCAACAATCATCACAAAAATTGTCAAGAATTTATTTTACATTATGAGCATTTCACATTGGATTTGGCAAAACATGTACAAAATGACACATACAATCAAACCTTAGGCATTTTAATTTTCTACACATGCAAAAAAAATCCACAAAAATCATGATAAAATTCTACACATTTCCAGAAGAACAATGCAAAAAATCTCACCAAAATTGGATAAAAAACGAGTGAGTTATGAATTTCTAAAGATCAGGCATCAAAATGAAATGAAATTGTGAAAAAAAATGAAATAAATGGTGCCAGTGGCAAACTTGTAAATACAGCGAAACATTTGAATCTGGCGCCTATATAAAACCGCGCGGTTTCGCTAAGCGAACCGGAAGCTTCGCTAGGCGAACACTCATCTTCTTCAAGCTTCGCTAGGCGAATGGATCACTCGCTAGGCGAATACGCGATTTCCTCGCGAAAAAAGACGACGGAACAGTGAACACAACACACACTTACGAACAAATTTTCACAGAATCATGCAAGCAATATACCGATCGAAACGTCTCGTCATGTAGAACATCGAAACAACAAGCATTCATCCTAAATCTACTCATGCTAACCGGATCGAGCAAAAGAAAGTTTATCATCAAAAGTTCAGATCTACATATCTCATTCAATTCTTAACGAAAACGCATGATTCAAGTTGCAGTGTGTTCTACGTTGCAAGATCTACCTAAACCACATGTCAATTTCAAGAATCGAAAGGTTTGAATTCTGACCTTATGAAGCAACAGTTGCGAAATCGAGCTCCTCAAGGCTCCAATGGTGAAAACAGATGGAGTTTGTTGATTAGGAAGGTGAATGGAGAAGCTAACTTAGCTCGAAACAGCTCCAAGTGCAAGAATCATGAAGATGCCATTGTTGTGCAAGCCTTTGGACAGTTGGAATTCTTGAAGATTTGGCCACGAATTCTGCAAAACAGTTCACCACAACCACATGTAGAACCTGAATCAATCAAAAACGAAGCAAATTGATGAAGATTTTGTGAAGAAATGTGAAAAAAAGTGATGAAGTTTTGAGAGAATTTGAGAGGTTTTGGAGGGAAATTCAGTTTGGATCTTGAAGAATGAAATGTGGTTAACAAATTCTGTTATGATTAACAATATATACCATCTCCTTAATCCACTTCTTAATCCATAATTACCAAAATCATGTGATTAGTGCTAATGAGCTTTTTAAGTGCAAGGGCAAAATGGTCCTCTCCAAATAATGCAATGTGACAGCAAATGACAGCTCAAACAAGTTCTATTTGGCATATGGAGTGTATTAGAATTGGCCTTGCATTCAAAAACCATGAATCCGACTTATAATCATGTCTCTGAATCACAGATCAAAAGTCACCATCTGAAGGCTATCTGAACAAACATCTGACAGAACAACCCTCCCCTCACAGGTAAGTTCTAATCAAGTCATCCTAAGGCGGATAATGGTCTCGACAATCGGGCGGAGATACTCAATGGGTTTGCCCTTTCGGGTGTGCCATTGTAGCTCTCTTAAAATCGTCTAAACCAAAGATCCGGGAATGATCGGTCACCAGAGTCAACAACTCAAATGGAGTGACTCAAACAAAGCGGAATATCCACAGAGATGAGCACTATCAAGTGAGCCTCGTCCGGCTTGTGGCACATCACGCCGCCAGGCACATGTTGACTTAACATGAAAGAGGCAACGTGAGACCACACTAGTCCTAGGTGTATACTCGGGCCTGGGTTTTAGCCCCACTCAGAACACCCACCCCAAACAACAGAACCACCTGCAGAGGGCGGCAACAACATGATAGTATGATGCATGCAGACATTAATGCAAATATAGATACACACTGGTTAGAATAATAAACGCAATAATCAACACATACAAGCAACCTAAACCAATCCTAGAACGCTAGGAAGGACTCGCTTAGGGACGATGGACCAGCATAGGTCAACATGTCTGTACTGCATCCCCAGCAGAGTCGCCAGCTGTCGCATCCTGCGAAAAATCAACCGGCGAGCTAAAAAAAATAAAACACACAGAGCCGCCACTAAACGTTATTTATCCCAAGATAGGGAAAGGAAACGCTCAGAGAAACCTGGAAAGACATGGTCTCGCGACCAGAGAGAAAAGGTTCGGGAGTCGGTTACGCGAGGGGAAGGTATTAGCACCCCTCACGTCCGTCGTACTCGACGGGATCCACGTCCTAGAATAAAGAAAAGGTTGCTAAAACATCACACACACACACAGGGAACGCAGGTGGGGTTAGGAGAAACGGGCTCGATAAGGTATCACACCTTATGCCTACATATCTTGTCTGGAACAAGAATCAGAGCCTCTGTAGTTCGGCTTACGCACGCCAAACAACACAAAACATACAAACAAGCAAGGGTGGCAAACATGGAGCCCGACAACCACTGGATGGAATTACGTCGGCATCCGAACCAAAATATGTACAAAACGGCAAACGTGGAGCCCGACTGCCAATCACTGGGCTTACGTCGGCATCCGAGCCAAAACACACAATCAGATAACAAGTTAACGCACGCAAAAAAGAAAAAGGTTGCCCGGAGTGGTCTCGCACGACCACCTGCCTACATACCTCGTCTGGCACGAGGATCAGGGCGATGTAGTTCCCCTGAAAGGGACTGAATTGCTAACCAGAAACCGGGGAAAGACACACGACTAGGGAGCTGAGACTCGAGCCTAATGTTGTCATACATCGTTAACCCTAAGTTCGGTTTTCTATCCTACTTGCATAAGCAAACTAACCTAACCAGGAAAGAAGCTAGCACACAAGCATACAATCATATATCATCAAATGAGAACAGGTATCTCAAACAAACATGTCAATCAGATATCCACATAACACGCACTATAGCCAAACAAGGGGGCTCAATCAATCAGGTTTGACTGCCTAAGCAATCGTCTGTACAGGCTGTGTTTGCTCTTAACCTTGCCATTACGAGGCTAAGGTGAAGCAGATGAAAGGATGAAGTGAGGATCAGACCTCACAGCTCTTATCCCTAACCAGGGAGAGCTGACAAATGAGCATGGGTCCAGAATAGGGGAACCCTTCTATACTCGATGACTCTGACACAATGTGCACTGCACAAGATCTTGGGCTTTTGATCTCAATGCTACAACCACGTAATGGGAGCAAGGAGAAGACTCAACTGAATAGTGGGGGGTAGGCTGCATACCCCTACCTTCCACCAATTGCCTTATTTAAAGGACTTTCACCTGCTTGGGCTTAAAAATAAACAACCACAATCATTGCCTCTTAAGGAGGACTTCAGACATTTATTTGCCCGGCCCGGTAACAGCCGGGTCTCCAGACTACATGAAGTAAGAAGGTTATACCTCAAATGCAAGTTGCTTAAGCAAAGCAAAGCAATAGTTCACAAGGAACTGAGCAACTAAAGTACCTGGAAACAATCAAACTCAGTCAGTATTCAATCAGACAAATTGTACAGCAAACAATCAAACAGTTTAAACAATACAACACAAAGCAAGCTCAAGGCTTAAGCCCAAGCTCTAACACCTACAAAACAATGTTATGTTAGTGTACAAACATCCACAACATCAATTAAAATTGATTCGGATCATTCTCCATGTGCATTATGCTTTTGGTCCTGAAAAATCAAGCAAATATTAGCAACTAGACCACTAGGCCAAGCCTAGGGTCCAAAAGCAAGAAAAAATCTAAAACAGCAAGGTATCCACCATCCAACATCAAATTATCATCAAACACAAGCAAACATCCTTGGTCTCATGTTTATATCATCCATCAAGTTCAATTCATGCACAAAGCAATCCATATTGGTTCAAATGAAGCACCAAATATACAAACAGAAGTATTGCATTCAAAGCCATGCCAAAACACATCAAAAAAATCTCAAATTAAATACACCTAAACAGGGGTCAATCAAGGTCTACCATGTCAAATTTGAGATTAATTGGGCAAATGGAACCATGTCAATGAAAATCAACAAAAACAGACACAATTTCATGCTCCAATTCACACCATCAATGCATACATCCACTTCAAAAATTCATATCTCATTGGAAACTAAAAAGAAATGGATGAGACCAAAACAAGGAGGTCCTAACATGTGTCTAGTTCATGCATATCAAATTTCATGGCCATACAATACCATATGAGGATTTCACATCAAAATTACAAACCTATGTCATATGAGCTTGCACAAATGATCTCCAGAAATGAAAAATCATGATCAAATGGAAAATGCAGTGAAAAATTCTACAAAAATTCATACAACATCCTAACATATCAACAATTCACCATGCCAAATTTCATTCAATTCTAACATGCATAGGCTATCCAATTAAATTCAACAAGTTGACATCAAGAGGTGTGACACAAATTGTCACACCTAAGTTCCAAAATTCATATCTCAATGATCAGGTATCAAAAACTCATGAAATTTATATATAAATGAACATCATCCAGTCAACAATCATCACAAAAATTGTCAAGAATTTATTTTACATTATGAGCATTTCACATTGGATTTGGCAAAACATGTACAAAATGACACATACAATCAAACCTTAGGCATTTTAATTTTCTACACATGCAAAAAAAATCCACAAAAATCATGATAAAATTCTACACATTTCCAGAAGAACAATGCAAAAAATCTCACCAAAATTGGATAAAAAACGAGTGAGTTATGAATTTCTAAAGATCAGGCATCAAAATGAAATGAAATTGTGAAAAAAAATGAAATAAATGGTGCCAGTGGCAAACTTGTAAATACAGCGAAACATTTGAATCTGGCGCCTATATAAAACCGCGCGGTTTCGCTAAGCGAACCGGAAGCTTCGCTAGGCGAACACTCATCTTCTTCAAGCTTCGCTAGGCGAATGGATCACTCGCTAGGCGAATACGCGATTTCCTCGCGAAAAAAGACGACGGAACAGTGAACACAACACACACTTACGAACAAATTTTCACAGAATCATGCAAGCAATATACCGATCGAAACGTCTCGTCATGTAGAACATCGAAACAACAAGCATTCATCCTAAATCTACTCATGCTAACCGGATCGAGCAAAAGAAAGTTTATCATCAAAAGTTCAGATCTACATATCTCATTCAATTCTTAACGAAAACGCATGATTCAAGTTGCAGTGTGTTCTACGTTGCAAGATCTACCTAAACCACATGTCAATTTCAAGAATCGAAAGGTTTGAATTCTGACCTTATGAAGCAACAGTTGCGAAATCGAGCTCCTCAAGGCTCCAATGGTGAAAACAGATGGAGTTTGTTGATTAGGAAGGTGAATGGAGAAGCTAACTTAGCTCGAAACAGCTCCAAGTGCAAGAATCATGAAGATGCCATTGTTGTGCAAGCCTTTGGACAGTTGGAATTCTTGAAGATTTGACCACGAATTCTGCAAAACAGTTCACCACAACCACATGTAGAACCTGAATCAATCAAAAACGAAGCAAATTGATGAAGATTTTGTGAAGAAATGTGAAAAAAAGTGATGAAGTTTTGAGAGAATTTGAGAGGTTTTGGAGGGAAATTCAGTTTGGATCTTGAAGAATGAAATGTGGTTAACAAATTCTGTTATGATTAACAATATATACCATCTCCTTAATCCACTTCTTAATCCATAATTACCAAAATCATGTGATTAGTGCTAATGAGCTTTTTAAGTGCAAGGGCAAAATGGTCCTCTCCAAATAATGCAATGTGACAGCAAATGACAGCTCAAACAAGTTCTATTTGGCATATGGAGTGTATTAGAATTGGCCTTGCATTCAAAAACCATGAATTTGCAAAATGTCCATTTTTAGCACTTCATTTTCCAAGCCCAAATCCAATTTACATGCCTTAGCCATGAAATGAATATTCAAACACCCTTAAAATGCCATTCCCGAGGTGTTGGAAAAAGTCCCATTCAAAAATTCCAATTATTTTGAAAGTTGGACAATTTTGCCCCTGGTTCAATTCAGCTGTCCAGTTGAAAAGTGACTTTTTGCCTTGGCCATTTTTGGACAAATCCAATGATTCACCCTTGAAGTACATGTCAAATGGAGTTTGTGCATATAAAGAACTTGCAATTTGGACAAAGTATGTGGTAGTTATGGCCTCCTGATTACGGGTTTTTTTGAAATTCACTGAGCCATATTTTGCAAACCGTACATTGGATTTTCAAGTTCTTGGACTTTTTGGAAAGGTGAGAACAAGATCTACATCTGTCATGTTGAACAATTTTTCATTTGAAGCTTCCTTGGACTTCTGTTTTTGAGGTCAAAAACTTTCCATTTTTGGAAACTTCAGCTACCAGTCACTTGCTATTTTTGGCAGTTTTTGTCCTGACTTGATTTTCTTCATTCTTAAGCTTTGAGATGTCATACAACACTTGTTCCAACATGATTGAAGTGTCTTCAACTCATTTTCACCTCCAAATCCATCAGATCATGTACAGTTGACCACAGTTGACTTTTCATCTGATAGATGAATTTGGCAATGCATTGATCAATCTGAGCCCCAATCTTCAACTGAAATGGCTCAAGGGTGAAACCCTAGCCTCAATAAGCACAATATAATCACAAAATGAACCTCATCTCCATCTCAAACCCCATCTCCTGATCCAGCCCTGCTTGGCCCAATACAACTGATTAGGGTTGACCAGTGGTCAAAACCCAAATCTCAAGGAATCTTCTTCAATCTTCTGATGACATCCAAACATGATGATGATGATGCATCAATTCAATCAACATGAAGACCAATACCCTAGAGGATCATAAAACCCTAATTCACAGCCCAATCCTCAGATGGCCCATGATCAGTCATTAAACCCTAGCTTGCACCTTTGAACTTCCTCATCTCCTGATCAAGACTTGGGAAGATGGCTTGCACAATGTAACCACATGATATGCAATATGAAAATGCCTAATGACCTAAAATGTATGTAATATGTTAAGGCTAGTCCCAAGAGAGGAGGGCAAATTTTGAGGTGTTATAGTATGCTGCTGGGGTGCCTCAGGGGGAGGGGATGTCTTTCCGACTTCGTATGTTCAAGCAAAACTTAAGTTTGATTATGAATTGGTATCTAGAGGAGTCCAATTCATAATAAAACTTGACTACATACACTTTAAGAATAATATTTTTATGTTTAATAAGTTCTCAAAATTAAGTCATACTTAATGTTTTATCAATTAGACTAATTATTCTAGAGACTTTTTTACTTTTAGAAAGACATAATAAAGAAATTCCTTATTATTATTAATATACAATTCAATGCAAATATCAAGTTATGATAAATTATTGACATGTAGAACTTATACCAACACTTTTATGTCTTTAATCATCACATCCAATTCATGAGACTTATTAGTGGGGTCTCAATGAAACTAAGTAATACTGTGGGATGGGTTAATGTAGAAAATATAGCCAATTAAAACCATATCTATGGCTAGCCGGAGACCGTGACGAATGGAATGAAGCTATGCCTAGAGAGTATCTAAAGAGTCAGATATGAAGCCAAAGAAGATACCTTGTTTGAATTGGAAAAGGTTGTGATTGATTCTGCAAAGGAAACATGTAGGTGTTTTAATACAACTTCAATCAACATGAATGACAATGCAAGAGAAATTTAATGAGTTCCATATGATAAAACGTTCTTGTGTGAGTCCAGGACGAAAATTATTAAAGCAAGTGTGAAAGGAGTCAGACATGGAGGACGAAAATTATTAAAAAAAGTTTCTCTCTCCTTTTTTATGTTACATCATGTTGAAACATTATGTAAATATTCAAATATAGAGAGATGAATTTGAAAAAGTTCTTTAAGTCAAGTCCTACATTATGTGTTAGTTGAAAAAATTCCTTAGTCCCACACTGCTTAGGTGAGATATATTTCATTCTCCAATTCATTATATAAAGAAATTTTTTGTTTCATTCCAAAAAACAACAAAAATAGATTTTGAGTTTTTCCTTCCTCACTCTCATTACTCTACGTATTTAGAATTATCGTAGCGCTAACCCCCCCCCCCCCCCCCCCTTTCCACTCATTGAATTTTCTGAGTATTTTCTTGAATTCTCTTTTGGAGAATTATGTTAATTTCTCCTTGTTTGAGTTGAGAAATTATTTTTTGGATTCTCTTTAGAGAATTATTCAAATTTCTCTTTGTTTTTTGAAAGCATTTTGAGTGGTGGAATGACCATTATTGAATTCTCTTTGGAGAATTATTTGAATTTCTCTTGGTTTAAGAGATTATTACGACCGATCGTTATACCAGATGCTATGAGTGATATTTATACCATATTTTAATGGTCTTTGTACCATCAGAGAGTGTATATCTAGACTGATTATCTACCGTGCAAGTAGTAATCGTACAATATGGAACTGAGTTGTTTTATCATAGAGGTGACACAATAGTTCGACTGCTTTGCATAACTTTGGACAATGCTGCGAAACGTCTTAAAGAGAGCGACATAGTCTGTGACTCCACCCGATAATTTCTTCTGGGGCTAATTTTTAAAACCGTGAAACTACAAATTTAAGACGTTTCAAATTGTCATGGATATGGAAGAAATTAATGGTAAAAAATGGATTTAGATGGAACACTTAATACTATTAAAGTTGAATATGTTGCACATATTAACGTGAACAATTTACAACTCAAGAAAGAAATCACCTTATGAAAAGAGAATGATTACAAAATGAAGATGACATGTGATTATACAGTAGTTGCGATAATGCAAAATAGATTTGGGATGTTTTAAAAACAAGTGTGGCACGAAGAAACTGGAGCAAAGGAGTATGCATGTAGTCACTATCTCAAGTATCAGATGGTATAAATGAAAGATCTATGGAGACTCAATGCCACGAACTTCAAAAGATTGCTTATGAGATCATCCAAAAGGTATGTGTCTAGATGAACCATTTTAAATTTCCTTTATATTGACAAACTGCCCCATATTTTGAAAGTTTTTAAAATTATGCTTTGCTGTAAAATAAAAGGATTTTTAATTGAGAGTCTGATTATTCGCCTGAAGAAGAATCTTAGAAACATGATCAAAGAGAAAAAGTCTTGGTTGTTTCCAACAACAAAAATAAATTTGGTGTAGTTTTGAAGCCATTTGGCAAATAATTAAAGAATCAAAACCGCAATATTGTAAACCGAATTAAGAATGAGAGCCCTTCAAGGGTCCTAATTACTCCATGATAGACAACAACCACCACCCTAACAAAATGAAACTGCTGTTTTCTCTTAATTCAATTGTGGAAAACTAGGTCATATGATTAAAAAATATAAGATCAGGCTTGAACCTCGTGCTGCCTCTAATGCACATGTTAACCTGACTAATGAGCAATTTATTGCTTTGATCACTGAAATCAATGTGATTGGTGATTCTGGTGGTTGGTGGTTAGACATTGGATCCTCTCATCATGTTTGTTATGATCGTGCAATATTTAAAACATACACAAATAATAAAGTGTTATTGGGAGTTGCGCACACCACTAATGTTGTCGGTATTGGAGAAGTGGAACATTGTCCACCTTTGAAAAGACTGTAATCTTGAAGGATGTCATGTAAACTTTAGAGATTATAAAGAATCTTCTTTCTGGTTTTCTTCTGAATAAGGCATGATTTAGTTAGTCTATTGAGGTAGATTTGTACACAATCACTAAAAATGATATTTTTGTGAAACTGCATTGCTTAAGACTTTTGTAAATGAAATTGAAATTCAATTTAGTAACAAGATTAAGAGAATTCGTAGTGATAAGGGAAATGAATATTATTTCAGTTTCTTTAATGAATTTTATAAACAATATTGAATTTTACATGAAACGACTGCATCATATTCTCCTGAAATGAATGGTAAAGTAGATAGAAAGAATAAAACTCTTACTGAACTAGTTATTGCTATTACGTTGAATTCTGGTGTTGCATCTCACTCGTGGGGGGAAATATTTTTGAATATTTGTTATGTGCTGAATAGAATTCCCAAGTCAAAAATTAAGATCTCTCCTTATGAGATATTAAAGAAAAAATAACCAACCTTGTCTTATTTACGAACTTGGCACTACCTGGCTTATGTCAGAATTCTGGATCCGAAGCGAGTCAAACTCGTTAGTAGAGCCTATGAATGTTTATTCATTGGGTAATGTCACAAACAGTAAAGCATATAAGTGTTATGACCTAAATGCTAAAGTGATCATAAAATCGAATTATGTTGAATTCTATGAAGACAAATTTCCTTTCAAATTGAGAAATAGTGGGGGCACTGAATCAAATCATATTCCTGTGATAAGAAGCACTAAAAGCAAAAACAAAGTATAAATAAAACTTCGACAAAGTAAAATAGTAAGAGTTGCTAAAGACTATGGGCCCGATTAAGCGACTTATAATGTAGAAGAAGATCTAATAAATCTTCAAGAAGCCTTGTTATCTCTGGATGCAAATTTATGGCAAGACGCTATTTATGATAAGATAGATTCTCTAGAACCTAACATGGCATTGGACTTAGTAGACTTGCCTCATGGTTGTAAACCAATCGTTTGTAAATGCGTTTTGAAAAAGAAACTAAAACCTGATGGAACAATTGATAAGTACAAGGCTCGCCTTTTAGCCAAAGGTTTTAGGCAAAGAGAAAATATAGATTTCTTCGATACTTTTTCTCCAGGAACTTGAATTACATCCATTAGGGTACTTATCTCAATAGATACTATTTATAACTTAATAGTACACCAAATGAATGTTAAAACAAATTTTTTAAATGGTGACTTAGAAGAAAAAATTTATATGTACTAACTGGAAGGGTTTGTAATTCATGGGTAAGAAAACAAGGCCTGTAAGTAAGATAGGTCTCTGTACGGTCTAAAACAAGGTCCGACGTAATGACATGAGAAGTTTGATAATTTAATGATATCGAATGGGTACACAGTGAATGAAAGTGACAAATGCATTTATTATAAATTTGAGAATCACATTTGCATTATCATATGTCTCTATGTAAACGATCTACTCATATTTAGATCAAACGTTTTGGATGTTAATGATGTGAAAAATCATTGTTGTACAACAACTTTGATATGAAAGATCTCAGAGAAGCGAGCTTGATTCTTGGTATCAAGATCACGACATCTAAACAAATAATTTCTTTGGATTAATCACACTATGTGGAGAAGATCTTAAAGAAATATAATTACTTTGATTGTAAATTTGCATGGAAGTCATACAATCCAAGTGTGAAATTGTTTAAGAACACTAGTGAAAGTGTCAGACAAACAGAATATGAAAGCATCATTGGAAGTCTTAGGTATGCCTCTGATTGTACTAGACCCGACATTGCATATGTCGTAGGATTGTTGTGCAAGTTTACGAGTAGACCGAGTAACGAGCACTGGCAAGCTATTGAGCGAGTCATGAGGTACCTTAAAAGGACCATGGATCTCGTCCTACATCATCAGAAATTTACTACTGTACTAGAAGGGTATAATGATACAGATCATAACACCTTATCGGGTCATTCCAAAGCTACTAGTGGCTATATATTTAGTATAGCTGGAGAAGTTGTATCGTGGAAATCAAGAAACAGACTATCCTGCCTCAGTCCACAATGGATTCTGAGATGATAACACTAGCCACAACTAGTGAAAAAGCATGTTGGTTAAGATGCTTGCTAGCTGAGATCCCTTTATGGGAAAAACCTATGCCAGCTGTGTTGATCCACTATGATAGCACCACAACTATTGAAAAAATTGAGAATCGTTAGTATAACGACAAGTGATGTCAAATAAGGAGGAAATAGAACACTGTTAGAGATTGTATCTCAAAAAAATGTTGTAAGAGTGGATCATGTACACACTGATAAAAATATAACAAATCCTTTGACGAAAGGATTAGTTAGAGAGAAAGTCCATAATACATCAAAGAGGATGAGACTAATGCCTATAGAGAAATGAGTTGCTCATGATGGTAACCCGACCTAAATGAATGGAGATCCCAAGAAATAGGTTTAATGGGTAATAACAAGTTGTGAGTAGTATGAGATGATCATGCAAGTATAAATAAGTAAAGCATGAATCATGAAACAATAAGAGGATGGAATAATAGAAACTCTTAATGATATTTATACTCTATATGAGGGAGTACCTAGGCTACAAGAATACTTTTGATAGACCCACCTATGTGATTGTGGAACTTAGGCCGGTTCATATGGAATTGCGAGACAAAATTCATAGAGCCTTCACCAAACCGGGATACACGTGTAGGGCCATTAAAGCACATGCTATTAGAATACACCTTAAGAAAATGTTGTATGCATGTTTGATGTCTGAGATAGAGTTCAACACAATTGTGTTACTCTTGTTGAATCAAAATCCTACTTGCTATGCAAATGCTCAAGTTGTAGACACCTTTGTTTATTTGCAATCATAGAAACGTTTGACGATACTTTTGAAACACTTTTTTTTAAAATTCAAGTGGGGGATTGTTGGAATATTATGTCAATATTCAAATATAGGTAGATGAATTTGAAAAAGTTTCTTAAGTCAAATCCCACATTGTATATTAAAAAATTTAATAAGGATGAAAATTAATTTTTAATAAATTAATTATGTAAAATTGAATTTCACTAAAAATAAATTGAAACCAAAGTAATTTAGAAATTTTTACAAAAATAACCTACTTTTTCAAGGAAATTGAAACCAAAGAAATTTTTAAAAATTGAATGCAGGCGCCAATTGGATTGGCGCCCCTGTGTATAGCTTGAGATGAGGCGCCAATTGGATTGGCGCCTCCGTGTAAAATGAAATTTTTGTGTTATAAATAGATGCGTTGTATGAGTCATTGTTCCACATCTCAATTAATCATTTGGCAATCATGTTTGGTGTTCGTCGCTGATACAGAAAGGTGATTTATGCGAGAGACAAACCTCAGATGCTGATGTTGTTCTGGAACATCACTAGGTTCGATCAACTGAATAGGGAGCTGGTTCGTTGGTTAGATGGGAAAATACTAGAAGGGGAAAAAATTAGAAGTATTGAGAGACTCAAAATTATCTTTGGTTGGGTGCGAATGAAGACTGATAAGGATGCTAGGGAAATGATGTTCGGTCGAGATGATATCAATTTGATTGTTGTAATCAATTAGAAATATTTCTGTTTTCAGATAGCTTATTTTGTACTGATGTTTGTTGTGAACCTCGTTGTAACAAAAACTTTATGATATATAATGATTGAAGGTTACAGAAATACAATGTTACAAAAAGCTTAAGACCCAGATGATGCTCCTCGATTGGGACAGTTGTTCTTGTTGTGTCTGATCGCTCGACTGTGTGCGTCGAGAATGGGATACAAACTGCAAGTGCACAGTTCTATCGCGTAGTTTTAAAAGATATCGATCCCACAGGGACTTATGAATCGATATACCGTTATCTAAGGTTACTACGTAAATCTAAGGTGAAAATGTTTGATTGTTTGGGGAAAAACTAAGAGCTAAACTAAGATCTAGATTAAATATTAATAAAACGGATATCGGTGTGTAGTTCGTCAAAACTAGGGAATCAAGTCTTTGTCGGTTTCTTGGTTTTAAAATGAATCGTTTCAGTTAACTTTATTGGTTAAAGGTTTTATCTCAAACTCTCGCTCTGTTGAATAAACCATGATTTTATATTAATGTAGCTGTCACTTATAATTAAGTCAAAAACCATATTTTGAAAACAATAAAGTTGCAGAAACTCTTTTTAAGAAAACACTGACCGTTTTAAACACCCTTATCTCAAACTCTCGCTCTGTTGACTTAGGTTATATAATCAAATCCAAATGCTTAACTCTCGTCCTCACATTCAATCTTTAAAAATACTTTTTGGAAAAGGTCAGAATTTAATTAACTCTAAAACTTGCTCTCGCCCTGATCTAGAATTAATGCCTAACTTACACTGTCCAGTTAAAATCTCAAACTCTCGCTCTATTGATTTTAACTTCTTTATGTCCTTTACTTCTGTAAAAAATCTTGTTATTAAACCTGTAAGTTGAGACCGTAAAAAGATTGATTTTAATTTTAAGTTTAGATAGACCGACTCAGTCTTGATCCCTTATTCTGCTTACTTTACATACCGATACCTAGGCGAATTAGCCAGACATGCTAAATAAACAAGAATACATATCATGCATAAACAGACTCATTCCAGGCAGATAATATAGATAAATAATAAAACAAAATATTAAATAATGATTAAAGAACCTGAATGCGCAATACAATAGTCTTGAACACTCTACCACAAGCCGGTAGGATTTGTTCTTCGATTCTTCAATTAAATAATAAATTAAACCAAGGAAATAGAACTAGAATCTAACGTAAGGTTAGATCCGATAAAAAGTTGCACAATAGTTTCCGGTGTAGAAACTATTATGCGAAAAATATCTAAATGCTAAAAAGGGAAAGATAAATTTGCAAGGGAAAAAGAATGCAGAACTTGCAAAAGAAATAAATAAAATAAACAATGTTAAGTTGCTGGAAAGGAAAAAATAAGCAAAAGCGTGAAAAGAAAATTTGGCAGAGCTTCGGCAATATGAGCGTGGAAAAACCGGAGAGACTTTTAGGTTTTTGAGATGGCTATTTATAGTAGTGTTGGTAACTGCTTTCCGTTTCTCCCATTCTTCAACGTGGCTACATGCACGGCGTGGATATAGGAGACCAACTTCTCAACGTTCTTCTTCAAGTCTTTCTGAGGGCGTTACTTGCGCCAAAAAGGTAGTGGAATTGTGTGACGCTCGTCACACTATGTGTGACGTCCGTCACAAGGCTGTTTTGCGTGACGCTCGTCACGCACCCTGTGACGTCCGTCACAGGCACAGCGTTGGTGACTTGTGCGCTTTGGGCTGGGCTTTGGCATTTGGTCCCTTTTCTCTCCTTTTTGCACCTCCTTTTCTTCCATTTTCACTTGTTCTTCAAAATAGACTACCTGCGACAATTAGGAAGAAAATACCACGTAATATCTCATAAAATGCAGTAAACCGAAATAAATAGTCATAGAATTTAATGGAATTAAGTCCTAAAATATGATATAATTTCGTGTTATCAAACTCCCCCATACTTAGATCTTTGCTTGTCCTCAAGCAAAAATTCAGTATAGAAATCGTTTTCAAAAATTTAGCCCGGCGAAGTTTCAAAACACACATCAATTCGTAATAGGTTGCAAATGGATTTTGTTTTGAAGCAATTTTGAGTTTAGTCTTGACATCAACAACTACCGTTACAACTTAGATAACCCTACCTTATGCAAATCAGTTCAAGTACTGCCATTATAGCTATCCTAGTTCCTTTACTTTTATTTCACCCGCTTTCATTCTAGCGAAATCACATTAAGCCCTTTATCTTTTCGCGCACATAGTGGAGTAACCGGTTAGTGATTCTGATCCCCTTTTAGCTAGAAGTTCTGGTACATAAGTCGGATAACTTCGTTATTCAGTCCATTGCAAATTGCGGGGGATCGGACCGTAGTCCGCCCTACCAAGTTCAGTACCAGATACCTGCTGAACCAACTCATAATGGATCTTTCATATTATGCTTTTGTATGATCTGCAACCTTTAGATTAAATGATCTGGTAAGGATCACCTAACTTAATTAGTGCATTTCCTGATATATATATATTTTTTATGTTACTTTGGGAATCATTCACTTATATTCATCGGTCCTCCACGTAGTTTGCTATTAAGATGGTGCTGACTTCTCGTATAAACTACTCGGGGTTACTATAAAACTAAAAGTTCAAGGGATTGGTATAATAGGTACTTATCCTGATCTAACATGTTGAGGTTCTTAGAGCGTTGTTATGGTAATAATTTTTGTCTTGATTTCACTCAAGTTTTATAAAATAAGCGACCTTTATACTTATTGGGTGTGTTAAATTTTTGTTATGGCTCAAGAAAATTGAGGGGAATAGATAATAGAAATATTTCACACTAGGGGCTTAACTTAAAATTATAATTTTTTTTTTTTTTTTTTTTTTTTGAAACAAAATATTAAATAATAAGGAAGGGAAATAACAATGAAAAGGGAAATAACAATGAAAGGGAAAATAACATACTTGAAGAATGGAAATGGAAGGAACAAGTTTACCCCCCCATACTTAAATTAAACATTGTCCCCAATGTTTTAAGGAAATGAAATACAAGATGGAAAGGAAAAAGAAACTACAACTAAGGTTGTCTTCCGCCTCTGGTTCTTGGACCTGGTGATCTCTGACGTAAGTCTAAGTTGTCGAACCTGCTGAACAACTCAGTAAACCGCTGGTCGACTATGGCATTCCTAGCGTCCTGTTGCTGTTGCATTTGATGCATCATCTGCAGCATCTCGACATTCTGTGCCTGCATTCCATCGATAGCATCCATAATGTCGTCGTTGGTTGCAGGCCTTCTTCGTCGACGACGTTGGGAGGATGGGCAAGTTGTATTGCCGGAAGGGTTGAGCGGGACTGACTGTTGTGTAGGCGGATGATCACCTTGTTCCATTTCTTCAAACTCATCTGTTTGCGGGTTTGTTTGTGAAGGCTCGGTGGTTTCAGGAGTGTTTAGATCATAGAGGTGGCGGTTGGGGTTTGTGACATCAGTGAGGCCAGTATTTGGTAGAACAACGCTTGGGACTGCCTGGTTGTTTACCATAAGATAATATCCTCCGCCTACTCTGTTCTTAATCAAGCGGCTGGATCGACAGTAGCTGGTATCCATAGATAGGGGAGGTAGGGATTCTAAAGTTTGGAGTTTATCCCCTAGGTTTAGGCCAAGTGCGATGGTGGTGATTAATCCACCAATTATAAAAGGTTGCCTGCCTCTAGCACATAAGGTGCGGATATGATGAAAGAGAAAGGAGGCGGCGTTTACCTGAGTATCTGGTGCGAAGACGCACTGGAAGAAAAATAGCTCCTTTGAGTTGACCTTGCTGTTGTTTGGCCTTCCAAAAATTGTGTTTTGCAAGATGCGGATAAAGTACCGGATAGTGGGGTTATGTATATGGGAGAGAAGGAGCTCTTCCCAGTTGTAGGTTTCTATACCGGAAATTTTCTTAAAAAGGCCGAAAACACCAACTGTGTTCCAGTTTGAGGTTGGAGGGATTCTGGCATGCAGCAGACCTTCTGTGGGAAATTGTAGCATGGTACTCAATTGGTGTTGGGTTAGAGAGTACTCGGTGTTAAACATACGGAAGGTTGCCGTACCGGTTAGAAATTCGTCTTCACCGGCGGGAGTGGTGTAGTCATATGAACTTAAGAATTCTAAGGTTAGGGATGGGTAGGTGGGTTGGTTATGAGTGCAAAGGAAGGTTAAGTTGGCTTGACGGAGCATCCATTCGATACCTTGGAGTAGGCCTAATTGTTGTAAACAAGGTAAATCGGGGTACCTGGTGGAGGCGACGCCTCGCTGTTGGAAACGCTCGAATTGCTCCCTCTGATAATCGTCATCTACGGATCGGAAGATGATATTTCCGAAATTCTGATTTCCCGCCATTGTGATGAATTTTTGAAGGGATGATTTGGAAAGAAAAAGAAATGTATTTGATATGAGAGAATTGTTTTGCGGTGAATGAAGGAAGGTTTGGTGGGTATTTATAGGAGAAGAATTTGGAAGGTGGAAAGAAAAAGTGGTTGAAAAGTAATTAAGTGTGGTTAAATGAAAAGTGAATGGGGAAGATAAAAAGTTAAAGTGTAACGTTCGTCTCCAACGGCTCCTTAACGTTCACTAGTCTGAGGAGTGTTACGCTCGTCACAGGGCTGTGACGCTCGTAACAGGCAATAGGCGTGCCGCCCGTTATGGGTAGTGTGACGCTCGTCACATTTCCTTTTTGGAAAGGCTTAGTGGCGCTTCACAGAATTACTTTGGTAGCGTATTTTAATGTTTCATTCTGTTTATGATCAGTTTAGTCTGCAATTTAATTTATTGCGCACGCTTACTTGCTTTGTATAATAATAATAATAGGTAACAACAGTAGAGCATAATAGCCATTGCATAATAAAATTAACTAAACAGCTTCAATAAAAATGATCATAATGTATTACAGGGAAGGAAAACAATGAAATGAAAGAGAAATAAACATGAATTCAAATAACATTAATAAATAAATCTAACTTAAAACTAAATAACTTAGGAAAATAACTAAACTCTATCCCTCTGTACGATCTCTGGCTGGAGGAGCAAAAGAGTTAACATGATGTAGCAATTCGTGAAACTGATTCGTCATGCTGCTCATGTATCCTAGAACTTCATCTCTCATGTTAGTAAATTCTCCTCTAAGGGCGTCTTGTTCTGACATCAAAGCTTCAATGGCGGTGTTATAATCAGTTCCGGGCATATGATGCCGGAGGTCAGGTATGGCTGATTCTTCGGTCGGAACAGGCTGAGGAGGGGGGTCAATATCATGATAGCCGGATGGTGTCTGAGGGTCAGACTCAGCAAGGGAGATCTGGTCAACATAATTCTCATAGTCATCACAAATCTCATAATCCTGGATGGATTCAGTGGATCCAGCAGGAGTTGGGGTTTCATTCAGGTTATAGAGCCAGTTCCTTTGGTTATGAACACTAGTCCTAGGATCGGGCATGGTGAATAGGCAGAGAACCTGGTTATCAATAATAAGCTCAAACTCATCAGACCCTATGTTTGCTATAAACATAGTGTTGAAGAGGAAAGGTATACTCATAGTAGTAATGCCACAAAAAGGGTTAAGGTCAAGCATAGGCTGACGTAATCCAATAGCATTACCTATCATAGTTATCAAACCGCCTATTCTAATGGGTGCTCGCTCATCCTGGATAAGGTGGTCCAAATTAGCTAACATAAAAGTAGCACCGTTTACTGGACGGTTCTGGGAAGCACAAAATATGATGAAGAGTTCATCACGTGAAACTGAAGTACTATTTGGCTTCTTCCCAAATAAAGTGTGGGTCAGGATCTTATGGAAATAGCGAAAAGCCGGGTTATGTATGTTTCCAGAGAGGAATTCATGTTCTTCGGGCTCATCATTTCCAGTCAGCTTACCCCAAAAGTGTTCAAGCTCTCTATATTCAAAAAGTTCTTCCTGGTTTACAGTGAATGTATCAAAGGAGGTAGGAAAACCCAAAAGGTTGGTAAAGTCTCTAATATTAAATTGGTACTCCATATTGAACATTCTGAACTGGATAAAACCTCTGCTAATTCCTTTTCCATGGCTGGGTAGATAGATTAATGAACTAAGGAATTCTAGTGTGAGTCTCCGGTAGGTGGTGAAATGTCTCAGGATAGGGGATGTCTCCCATCCTATCTGACTCAGCAAATACAGGACACTCTGTCTCAGTCCAAGGGCAGTCATAGCCCAATCATCAGCATATAAACTAGGTAGCATCTCTCTAGCGGCTAATTCTTCAAACTTTTGTTTCTGAGCCATTCCTCTGAACTTGATACCCATACGATCAAAATGTCCCATCTGGTTAGTGTTAGCTAGAGAAAAGAAAACATGAGTTTAAGTCAGGATTTGGCCAAATGCCGAAAGAAGGAAAAAATATTATTATAATTTTTTTTTTCTTTTTAAATAAATCAAGAATGAATACTAAACAGAAATTAAAAGAATAATTAAGAAAGAAATAGGGAAATGATAATAATAGAATAATAAAATAACAAATTAATTTGTGGGTTGTCTCCCACTAAGCGCTTTGTTTAAATGTCGCAAGCTCGACAAAGAAACTGTTAAATATAGTCTATGAGTCCTGGGGGCGTTTCGTCTAAGTGTAGAATTTGCGAATCCTCGTTGGTTTCCGCATAGTGATAGTGTTTCAGACGTTGCCCGTTTACGGTGAACGGTTCTGTAGATTGTCCTTTTATTTCTACTGCTCCACTGGGAAAGATTTTAGTGATATGAAAAGGTCCTGACCATCTGGATCGTAGTTTTCTCGGGAATAACTTTAGTCTAGAGTTAAATAAAAGTACTGCGTCGCCTTGCTTGAAGATTTTCCTTGATATACGCTTGTCATGCCATTGTTTTGTTCTTTCTTTATAGATTTTGGCATTTTCATAGGCGTCTCTTCTGAGTTCCTCTAATTCGTTTATGTCAAGGATTCTCTTTTCACCGGCGGCTTTATAATTCAAATTTAAATTTCTAATAGCCCAATAGGCTTTATGTTCTAATTCTACCGGGAGGTGACAGGATTTTCCATAAATGAGCTTAAATGGGGTCGTCCCTATGGGAGTTTTATAAGCAGTTCGGTATGCCCACAAAGCTTCTGGTAATTTCAATGACCAATCTTTCCTTGAAGTGGCGACCGTTTTTTCTAGTATTTGCTTGATTTCTCTGTTAGATACTTCCACTTGTCCACTGGTTTGAGGGTGGTAAGGTGTTGCTATCCTATGTCTCACTCCATATTTAAGTAGTAGTTTTTCGAGTACCTTGGATATAAAGTGTGATCCACCATCACTGACTACTATTCTTGGGGTGCCAAATCTCGGAAATATTATATTTTTAAAGAGTCTAGTTACTACTCGGGTGTCATTGGTTGGAGAAGCTATAGCTTCGATCCACTTTGATACGTAGTCAACTGCCACGAGTATGTATTTGTTACCGAAAGAGGATGGGAAAGGTCCCATGAAGTCTATCCCCCACACGTCGAAAATCTCTACTTCCAAAATACCTTTTTGTGGCATCTCGTCGCGTCTAGATATGTTTCCCGTGCGTTGACATCTGTCACACTCCTTAATAGCCGCATGTACGTCCTTCCATATAGTTGGCCAATAAAAGCCAGCTTGTAGGATTTTAGAGCAGGTCTTGGATGTACTTGTGTGTCCACCATAAGGAGCGGAGTGGCAGTGTTGGATTATATTTCCTACCTCTTCTTCGGGTATACATCGACGGAAAATACCATCGGGGCCTCTTTTGAAAAGTAAGGGATCATCCCAGTAATAGTGTTTTATGTCGTGGAAGAATCGTTTCTTCTGCTGGTAAGATAAAGTAGGTGGAACTATTCCGGCAGCTAAATAATTGACTAGATCAGCGTACCATGGTGTGACAGATATAGCTAAGGTGGTTTCTACTTGTATGTCGGAGTTGTTCTCTTCCAAAGTAGCTATAAGTTTGTCGTACGAGAAATCATCATTAATTGATGTTCTTTCCGGTTCAAGGTTCTCAAGTCTAGAGAGGTGGTCTGCTACTACGTTTTCAGTTCCTTTCTTGTCCTTGATTTCTAAGTCGAATTCTTGTAGCAACAAGATCCATCTTAGGAGTCTAGGTTTAGCATCTTTTTTGTTAAAAGGTACCTGATAGCAGCGTGATCGGTATAAACTATTATTTTGGCTCCTACCAAGTAAGAACGAAATTTATCCAGCGCAAATACCACTGCTAGGAGTTCTTTCTCGGTTGTGGCATAATTCATTTGCGCTTCATCCAGGGTTCTGCTAGCGTAATATATAACGTGAAGCTTTTTATCCTTTCTTTGTCCTAGAACAGCACCTACAGCATAGTCACTGGCATCGCACATTATTTCGAATGGTTCATTCCAGTCTGGTGTCTGCATAATGGGTGCTGAGATCAATGCTTGTTTAAGAGTTTGAAATGCTTTTAAACAGTTATCGTCGAATATGAATTCAGCATCTTTCATCAACAGTCCGGTTAAGGGTTTAGTTATCTTAGAGAAGTCTTTGATGAATCGTCGGTAAAAACCGGCGTGTCCTAAAAAGCTTCGTACTTCTCTCACGGTTCTTGGGGGTTGAAGATTTTCGATTACCTCTATCTTGGCTTTGTCTACTTCAATTCCTCTGTTCGAGATGATGTGTCCTAAAACAATTCCTTCTTGTACCATAAAGTGGCACTTTTCCCAATTAAGTACTAAGTTTACTTTTACACATCGCTCAAGAACTCTTTCTAGGTTTTCAAGGCATTCTTCGAAACTTTGTCCGTATACAGAAAAGTCATCCATAAATACTTCCATGATGTTTTCGAGAAAGTCGGCGAATATTGCCATCATGCATCTTTGAAAAGTTGCAGGGGCATTACACAGACCAAACGGCATTCGTCTATAAGCGAAGGTGCCAAAAGGGCATGTGAATGTTGTCTTTTCTTGGTCATCAGGGTGAATTGGTATTTGAAAGAAGCCTGAATAACCGTCTAGATAACAGAAATGTGAATGTTTTGCTAATCGTTCTAACATTTGGTCAATGAATGGTAAAGGGAAATGATCTTTTCGGGTTGCTTTGTTTAGTTTCCTATAATCAATGCACATTCTCCATCCCGATTCGATTCGTTTAGTTATAGTTTCTCCTTTTTCGTTTTCAATAACGGTTATGCCTCCTTTCTTTGGTACAACGTGTACAGGACTGACCCATTTGCTATCGGATATAGGATATATAATACCTGCTTCCAATAACTTGGTTATTTCTTTCTTTACTACCTCACTTAGGATCGGATTTAGTCTTCTCTGGTGTTCCCTAGAGGTTTTACAGTCTTCTTCTAACATGATGCGGTGCATACAAATAGAAGGGCTTATTCCTTTAAGATCGGTGATGTGGTATCCTAGTGCGGTTGGATATTTTCTTAAGATATGTAGGAGTTTTTCTGTTTCGAGTCTTCCTAGATCTGCATTAACTATCACAGGTCGTTCAAGTTCTAAGTCTAGGAATTCATATCTCAGATTTTTGGGAAGTGTTTTCAAATCAGGGGTTGGTTTGTTAAGACACTGCGTAGGATCCGGTGTTATTGCTAGGCATTGTTTAGATTTGTCCTCTAAAAGATAGTCTGATGATTTGTCTTCTCCTGACTCTGCTTCTTTTATGCATTCATCGATGATATCCATGAAGTAACATGTATCTTCTATTGCAGGTGCTTTCAAGAATTGGGAAAGAATGAATTCAATTTTCTCTTCACCTACTTCGAAGGTGAGTCGTCCTCGTTTTACGTCTATGATTGCACCGGCAGTTGCTAAGAATGGTCTTCCTAGTATAATAGGTGTAGTATCATCTTCTCTAATGTCCATAATTGTGAAGTCAGTGGGAATGTAAAACTGACCTATGCGTACGGGAACGTTTTCAAGGATTCCTACAGGATATTTGATGGAACGATCTGCTAATTGCACAGACATTTTGGTCGGTCTTAATTCTCCCATTTCCAGTTTCTTACATATGGATAAAGGCATAACGCTAATTCCGGCTCCTAAATCGCATAAGGCTTTGTCGATGACAAATTTTCCTATGTGACAGGGTATAGAGAAACTACCCGGATCCTTGAGTTTAGGGGGCATGTTTTGGATTATAGCGCTACATTCGGCAGGGAGTGTAACGGTTTCGCTATCCTCAAGTTTCCTCTTATTAGAAAGAATTTCTTTTAAGAATTTAGCATATGAGGGCATCTGCGTAATAGCTTCGGTAAACGGAATTGTAACGTTTAATTGTTTAAGGAGATCAACAAATTTTCTAAATTGGCCTACATCTTTGGTTTTAACAAGCCTTTGAGGGTAGGGTATGGGTGGTTTGTAAGGTGGTGGAGGTACATAAGGTTCCTTCTTTTCTAGGGTTTCCTTATTACTCTCTTCCTTTTCCTTAGGTTCACTTTCCTCAGTTGATTTCTTAGGGTTTTGGTTTTCTATCCTTGGGTCAGACGGTCCTTCCACTTCCGTTCCACTTCTTAATATAATTGCATGAGCTTGGCTTCTCGGATTAGGTTGGGGCTGTCCAGGGAATGTACCAGTTGGGGCAGCAGTAGGTGCTTGTTGTTGCGCTACTTGAGATATTTGCGTTTCCAGCATTTTGTTATGGGTAGCCAAGGCATCTACTTTGCTTGCTAGTTGTTTAAGTTGTTCGCCAGTGTGTATGTTCTGGTTTAAGAAATCTTTATTGGTTTGTTGTTGGGATGCTATAAAGTTTTCCATCATGATTTCCAAGTTGGATTTTCTAGGGGTATTGTTGTTAGGATTCGGTTTCTGATATCCCGGAGGTATAGATGGGGCTTGATTTGGAGACTGTCCAGGTGCGTATAAAGCATTATTACTCTTATATGAAAAGTTTGGATGGTTCTTCCAATTTGGGTTATAGGTATTCGAGTAGGGGCTTCCTTGAGCATAGTTTACTTGCTCTGCTTGGATTCCAGTCAAGAGTTGACATTCCGCAGGAGTGTGGCCTTGGATTCCACAGACCTCGCAATTCTGAGTTATAGCAACCACGGCGGCTGGAGGTGATGCGTTTAAACTTTCAATTTTCTGGACCAAAGCATCCACTTTTGCATTAACGTGATCAAGGTTACTTATCTCGTACATGCCAGTTTTCGGTTGAGGTTTTTCCACCGTTGTTCGTTCGGTTCCCCACTGATAGTGATTTTGGGCCATGCTCTCGATAAGCTGGTAAGCATCAGCATAAGGTTTGTTCATTAGTGCACCACCTGCAGCGGCGTCTATTGTTAACCTTGTGTTGTATAAGAGACCATTATAAAATGTGTGAATTACTAACCAGTCTTCCAAACCATGGTGTGGGCAAAGTCTCATCATGTCTTTGTATCTTTCCCATGCTTCGAAAAGAGATTCGTTGTCTTTCTGTTTAAATCCGTTTATCTGGGCTCTTAACATAGCTGTTTTGCTTGGCAGAAAATATCGGGCAAGAAAAACTTTCTTCAACTCGTTCCATGTGGTGACTGAGTTGGAAGGAAGTGATTGAAGCCATCTTCTAGCGCTATCTCTTAATGAGAAAGGAAAAAGACGAAGTCGAATTGCCTCTGAAGTGACACCATTAGCTTTAACAGTATCAGCGTATTGGACAAATACGGATAAATGAAGGTTTGGATCTTCGGTAAGATTCCCAGAGAATTGGTTCTGTTGCACAGCTTGCAACAGCGAAGGTTTAAGTTCGAAGTTGTTTGCTTCGATTGCGGGCAGAGCAATACTTGAATGCGGTTCATCTTGCGATGGAGCGGCGTAATCTCTAAGAGCACGAGCTGGTTCTGCCATCTCGGGTATCGAAGGAAAAATGTTTTTGAGATCAGGAAGGTCTATAGGAGGGAGATTGTTTTCAGCACGATATTCCCGAATTCGTCGTAAGACTCGGAGATATAGTTCGATATCGTTGATTCGTAAATAGAGCGGTTCGCCTTGAGAGCGAGTGCGTGGCATACAAATCAACGAAAGAAAGAATAGAAGAAAAAGAAACCTTAGTCTCTACAGCGTAACGGAAGAGTTACGATATCGATTAAATAGAAGTCCCCGGCAACGGCGCCAAAAACTTGATCGCTCGACTGTGTGCGTCGAGAATGGGATACAAACTGCAAGTGCACAGTTCTATCGCGTAGTTTTAAAAGATATCGATCCCACAGGGACTTATGAATCGATATACCGTTATCTAAGGTTACTACGTAAATCTAAGGTGAAAATGTTTGATTGTTTGGGGAAAAACTAAGAGCTAAACTAAGATCTAGATTAAATATTAATAAAACGGATATCGGTGTGTAGTTCGTCAAAACTAGGGAATCAAGTCTTTGTCGGTTTCTTGGTTTTAAAATGAATCGTTTCAGTTAACTTTATTGGTTAAAGGTTTTATCTCAAACTCTCGCTCTGTTGAATAAACCATGATTTTATATTAATGTAGCTGTCACTTATAATTAAGTCAAAAACCATATTTTGAAAACAATAAAGTTGCAGAAACTCTTTTTAAGAAAACACTGACCGTTTTAAACACCCTTATCTCAAACTCTCGCTCTGTTGACTTAGGTTATATAATCAAATCCAAATGCTTAACTCTCGTCCTCACATTCAATCTTTAAAAATACTTTTTGGAAAAGGTCAGAATTTAATTAACTCTAAAACTTGCTCTCGCCCTGATCTAGAATTAATGCCTAACTTACACTGTCCAGTTAAAATCTCAAACTCTCGCTCTATTGATTTTAACTTCTTTATGTCCTTTACTTCTGTAAAAAATCTTGTTATTAAACCTGTAAGTTGAGACCGTAAAAAGATTGATTTTAATTTTAAGTTTAGATAGACCGACTCAGTCTTGATCCCTTATTCTGCTTACTTTACATACCGATACCTAGGCGAATTAGCCAGACATGCTAAATAAACAAGAATACATATCATGCATAAACAGACTCATTCCAGGCAGATAATATAGATAAATAATAAAACAAAATATTAAATAATGATTAAAGAACCTGAATGCGCAATACAATAGTCTTGAACACTCTACCACAAGCCGGTAGGATTTGTTCTTCGATTCTTCAATTAAATAATAAATTAAACTAAGGAAATAGAACTAGAATCTAACGTAAGGTTAGATCCGATAAAAAGTTGCACAATAGTTTCCGGTGTAGAAACTATTATGCGAAAAATATCTAAATGCTAAAAAGGGAAAGATAAATTTGCAAGGGAAAAAGAATGCAGAACTTGCAAAAGAAATAAATAAAATAAACAATGTTAAGTTGCTGGAAAGGAAAAAATAAGCAAAAGCGTGAAAAGAAAATTTGGCAGAGCTTCGGCAATATGAGCGTGGAAAAACCGGAGAGACTTTTAGGTTTTTGAGATGGCTATTTATAGTAGTGTTGGTAACTGCTTTCCGTTTCTCCCATTCTTCAACGTGGCTACATGCACGGCGTGGATATAGGAGACCAACTTCTCAACGTTCTTCTTCAAGTCTTTCTGAGGGCGTTACTTGCGCCAAAAAGGTAGTGGAATTGTGTGACGCTCGTCACACTATGTGTGACGTCCGTCACAAGGCTGTTTTGCGTGACGCTCGTCACGCACCCTGTGACGTCCGTCACAGGCACAGCGTTGGTGACTTGTGCGCTTTGGGCTGGGCTTTGGCATTTGGTCCCTTTTCTCTCCTTTTTGCACCTCCTTTTCTTCCATTTTCACTTGTTCTTCAAAATAGACTACCTGCGACAATTAGGAAGAAAATACCACGTAATATCTCATAAAATGCAGTAAACCGAAATAAATAGTCATAGAATTTAATGGAATTAAGTCCTAAAATATGATATAATTTCGTGTTATCAGTGTCCTGGTTGATGACAGATACTACATAATCTTATCATTTTATTTGTGGAATCCATTTCTGTCTTGATACGTGTGTTATTTGGCCTTCCTTTTTTCTTTCTACGCATCTCGTCGTTGTTCCAAAATATATCACCTCCATATGGAGGCCAGTATTCCTCCATTGGTAGTACCGAGAAGCTTTAATTATATACATTCATGACGGTGACGGTCTTGTACACATCAGATAAATGGTTGTAAGCGTCTTGACGAGTATAAGCGCATGCTGCAATGACATGGGAGCAAGGAATGCGGAAGGCCTGGAATTTTCCACAATCGCACCAACTTCTGTTTAGTCTAACAGCATAGGCTAAATTTGGTCTCCCCTCGTTGTGATCCATTGTTTCCTAGACGCTGAAATTTTGCCTATGACGGTCAAAGACTGTTACAGCACGTGTGCTAGCTTTGATGCTCTCCTCTTTCATGACCTTCATGCAACACTCACTGAATACTTGCCCGGACATTAACACCGCACTCCATCTTTCACCTCTGGTTACAAACGTAGAAGCTAACCTATAATAGGTCGATCTTACCAAGGCGGTTATCGGCAGATTTTGAATTCCTTTGAATACCCCGTTCATGTATTCCACAAGGTTTGTTGTCATGTGACCCCATTGACAACCTCTGTCAAATGCCCTTGTCCACTTCTCTATTGGTATGTTATTTAGCCATCTCCACGCGTCTTCATTAGACAGTCTAATTTCATCACGATAATATTGAAATGACGGCTAAGTTAGAGCATACCCAACAATCACCACCTTCTTGCGAAGATTCTTATCTTTTATAACACGCATAAAGTTTTGTGCAATGTGTCTGATGCAATAGACATGGGTAGAAGGAGGATCATGCCATCCGTTGTCATGGTTGTTATAGGCACTCTTAATGGCAGCATGTCTATCAGAAATCAAACAGAGATTGGCTTGTGGAGCCACATGCGTTCTTAGATGTCGAAGAAAGAAGCCCCCATCCACCAGCCGTTTCACCTTCAATCAGAGCAAAGGCAATGGGAAAGACATTGTTGTTACCGTCTTGTGCAATCGCCATGAGCAAAGTACCCTTGTATTTTCCGTATAACCAAGTGCTATCAATTTGAATAATAGGTTTGCAGAATGCGAAACCTGTAGCACAGTTGCAGTATAAGCGTATGCTGCAATGAAGTTGCAGTTCGATATGCCCCAAAACATCCCAGATCCCCCAGCAAGCCTAGGAGAATGGCATATGCACAAAGT
The DNA here is from genome assembly GCF_024323335.1 of Lathyrus oleraceus. Taxonomy (NCBI): domain Eukaryota; kingdom Viridiplantae; phylum Streptophyta; class Magnoliopsida; order Fabales; family Fabaceae; genus Lathyrus; species Lathyrus oleraceus. The sequence continues at coordinate 477,229,052 of NC_066580.1, read as the reverse complement.
TAACGACCAATGGAACTTCAATCCATGGAAAAGCTTCGCAAGATCAGAGTGTCGCAAATGGAAGCACCACCATGACCATGTCTTAACTGACGTAGTCATGCCAAATGAAGAAAAACCAAGTCATACTTATATGGCTTGTTACAGATCGGTTGGTTTTTAGTTCATCGCCGATGATATGTACCTGTACGACCCACGCCAACAAACTTACACACCAGACGCCTCAACATCTAACCCCTAACAACATTGTCAGACCGAATACACACAACCCCCTGTCCGTCAAACTTTCCGTTCCACCAACACACAAACATACAACCAAAACATGTCATACACCCAATCTCAATACTAAGGGCATACCCCATACCACCACTAACAAATTGATCATCAATCTGAGACCCAACATCGCTTCGCATCCAACACATCACCCTATCAAAGCCGCCTTAGCCAGAACACCCAACGATCATTCAACACCAACCGCCCCTCCTCCTACCATAGCCAAGAAGCCCAAACCTCACAAAACCAAAATCTCCAACAACCCTATCTCTACCAAACACCCCAACAATCTTTCCAACCTTTCCTCGATGCATCATTCACACTCATGACTCCCTCCAACCGTCCCGATCGCCCACCAATGAGTCAAACATAACCCAACTACTCTAGCATGGGTCATGAACTCAACTATGAAAGTACACCCTCGATGCATACTAAAGACTATGCTGATTTGTCTGACTATCTCAACAGGCCATCTCATGTAGTTGGTAGTGACGCTCCTGGCCCCTCAGATGCTCAAACACCAATAATGAATCATCAACGTGGGTTAGGGCCACAGGTTAGGGTAGCTAGGGGATGTGGGACCGGAGGTCGGTTAGGTGATCCCGGTCATCACCATTAGGCTTTTTTGTGTAAACGAAAGTATTTATTAATATCAATTGGTCCTATTTCAAAATCATGTATCACGTAGACCATTTAGCAAAAAAAATTGCATTTTACACTGAGGTGTCAATCCAATTGGCGCCTCCTCTCAAGTGATACACACGGGCGCCAATTGGATTGGCTGCACCATGTGCCATAGCCAATCCAATTGGCGCCTCCATTCAATTTTTAAAGGGGTCACCAATTGGATTGACGACTCCTCCTAAAAGTGGGGTACTTTGAGATTTTTTTTGAAACCAGGGTTATTTTGCGAATTTTCTTGAAAAATAGGGTTATTTTCGTAAAAAAATCAACAATTTATACTTAAATACTTTTATATAAAGTGAATTCGATATGTTAAAAAATTACTTTTATATTAAAAAACTACAAATCATACATTTAAGTAAAATCAATTCTAAAACAAAATCAATTTAACTTAAAAAAAAACCAAACATATCAAATCGATTATACATTCTTAAAATCACTTCTAAATCTTTTAAAAATGGAATTAAATATACATATGAGATAGAAAAAGAAAACCTTAAAAAATTATCAATTTGTCATATGAAGAAAAAAAGGATGATTTAAGGAAATAATTGCTAGTCCTAAGAATAATTTTTAACAATCAAGTGATGGTTAAATATCTAGCAGCCACGTTTGGTTGTAACGCACCAAGTAGATATCAGTCCACTAAGTGATTTGTTGATTAATATATAATATGAGCACTACTTCTAATTAGATATAGACGCTTTAGGGACATCTCAAGTCATCTTAAAGGACACTGTAAAGATATACATAGACTTCCATATGATAGTTCATTGAGTGCCATCAACCTACTTTTGTTTATCTTTCCTTTTTCATCAATCATGAAATGATGAACATGACCACTCATCAACTTGCCATGATATTTAACCCCATATTTGAAAATACAACCAACACATACCAAGTCTTGACTAGATAAATGTGACGAATAACATATGTTTTTGACCTTGAAATGTGGTTTGGGTTAATACAAATTAAAATGCTAATGATATAATTGAGCAAGTGAGGGAAAATAAGGAAGGGGGATGGGGTTGAGATAACATGTAGTGAATGTTGTTGAAAAGGGTATTTAATAAGTATGACTTTGATGTAGGATATTAGAATAAATCTTTTTTTTTCCTTTCCTAACACATTATTGCAAACTAAATTTCTTCGAGAGATCAAAGTTTCTAAGTTCATCAAATTCTTCGATGAGGCAAGGGAATCTACAATAGAACATGTGGATAAATACTAAACAAAGTGCGATGACTAAGCCAATGATGAATAATACTTAAAAATGAAATATTTTCATAGTTCATTGATTAAGGATGCATCTACTTGACTTGTCACTTTTCTTGCTAACTCAATCAGTAACTGGAGTCATTTAGAAACCATATTTCATGAACAAATCTTTAGAGAAGAAATGAAGATAAATGTCTTAGACTTTTCTAAAAAAAACTAATGAACAACCGGATGATTAAAGTACTAGATTTTGTTAAACGAAGGTACAATGTGTGACTTGTATTCTCAAGTATGATCTAATTATTATGTCCAATGCACGTTTGATCTATATTATTTAAAATAAAATGATAAAGCCAAAAACTGAGAGATATGTCTCAATTATTAGATAGTACCACATAAGTAGAGAAATTAAATCTCAAAAAAGAAAGGTTAAAAATGAGAGATAAATTCTCCAAACGAAAAAGAAACATAATGTGACATTAACTATCCAGAATGGGGAGTCCGAAAATGATTCAAATGAAATAACCTACAAAAGTGTAAACATGGCATGAATAAAATTAGTGCCAGCATATAAATGTCCAAATTTCAAGTCTTCGAATTTGAAAAAAACCCATCTAACACTAATAAGAAAATATATGGTTTTGATATAAATAGCGCATGTCAAAATTTTGATATCTTTTTAAAAGATAAAAAAAATATACTTAGCAATGACAATATAAATACCCGATATGGGTATTTGCATGGTTGAAACATTACATATCAAGGAAAAGAGTAAACTGACGTCATAAATGAGTTATTTGAAGAATACTCTTCAAACAAAATTTACCTTATAAATGGGGAGACTTTAGTGGAGTTTTATCAAAAGAGATGTAATATGAACCAGAAAATGATGTTGTGCCCCAACTGCAGTTCATTATTCCAAAAAATTGCTTCAAAAGCATTTGAAGTGTTTGAAAAAAGAAAGACATTTAAAGAACATAAGAAAAAGAAAGAAGCACAGAGAAAATGGCATGCACCTTAAGAGATCATTGTAAAAGGAGAAAAATATTCTACAAAGTTAAACATACATACTACCTAGTGCAATGAGCCTATATTCGTCCACATAGAATTCCTATAAATGCTTCAAATAACGTGAAAGAGGTTTTGTTCTCTTTAAATGCTTCATTCCTAAATAATGCCTAAATATCTATGAAAAATAACATGATTATGAATTCTTTGCTTTATTTAAAGTTTTATTTTTTCTATGTTTTAGAGAAAACATGTTGACATAAGTCATGAATCGTAAAGCCTACCCAAGTCAGAAGTGTGCAACCTCATGTTTTACCAAATATTGAAAATAGACATGCATAATAACTAAGTAGACTTTGCACTAGTCTTTCTAATTACTTGATATGTTTGAAAGTCAAGAAAAGGACCAAGACATTGTTTGTAAGTGAAAAAACTTCTTGACCTAAAAAGCCTACCTAGTGAGGATGAGAATCATTTGGAAAATCCCTTTGATCTGTACAATGAAAGATTTTTGTTCTTTCAAAGTTATAACCCTTAGCCAAATTTGAAAAGCAGAAAATATTCACTATCTTATCATTAAAGATAGAAGAGCAAGCAAAAAAGCAAAGGTATTATAAAAGTTAAAGTCGGGGAGAAGAATGAAAAAGGAAAATTTACAAAAGAAACTCAAATAGTACTACTGCATGGAAAGAAAAGTAAATTGCTTTGATAGAAACCAAAGTCAAAAATAAAAAAGTCAAGCATAGAAAAGTAAAAGAGGCATCAAAAGAATGGTTGTAAGAAAGTGGAAATAAAGAAGTAGAAAGATGTGAAAAATAATACCTTACACTCTCTTATCTTTAGGCTTTTGAATCCAAAGAAAAACCAAATTTTTGGTAAGCCCCCCACGTTACAACCTAAAGAAAGACCTTATGATCCATGACTAATGATATATCTTATGATAATCCTGATATAAAATACAAAGTATTACTATAGTATATGCATTGTCTGAATTTATGAGGGAATCACTAATTGAGAGATAATCAGTTAGATCACGATCTTGAAAAATGGTCAACTTTTGACTATGACTTATTTTAAAAATCTTACTTTGGTAAGAAAAATATTCATCTGTATGCTATAGTTCATAAATAATCTTGATGTTAATTATAAACTTGTATTTAAGAGAGATCATCATGTCATAAAAATTATTTCAAAGACTCTTGACCCAAAGTCAGCCAACCGGTTAAAAGAAACATGCAACAATTTTAGAGTCATCTGATGATTTTGTTTGAGGAAAAATAAAAGGGTAAGTTGGGGAGAGTTAATAAGTGTCAGACTTACGTTAAACACGTCGATACTTATATGCTTATTTTTACGAGAAACCATCACCAAAACCCTCGATTTATCTATAAAAAAAAATAAACACGTGTTTGGACTTTTCTTGTGTGTTTTTTTTTATCAAAAATGAGTAAAAAGAACTGGGAAAACAGAAATCAACACGAAGAAAACAGAAAAAAGAAAACCCCAGAAGGATTAGGGCTAGCTAGCACTACTAAAAAAATAATCTATCACCACAATTAGGAGAAGGATTCCACCTCGGATGGTGGTCCATGGTAATCAAGAGTGTGGTAGTAAGTGAGATACTTTCCACCACGGACTAAGATCCACGATGAAAAACTCGATAGCACGCCACATCCTTTTGGATTAACTGCATTATACAAAACAATATGGAATGTACAAGATGTTTTGATTAAGAAATTAAACATGTGAGACATAATGTTCAAGCAGGTGTGGCATATCTAGCCCCCGCTGCAGTTCAAGCTTCGATGCATTTTCTATTTATTTCTGAGAGTGCTTTTGGATTCATGTATGATTGATTTGTTGCTATCTTTCAGCATACTAATCAGTTATATTTGTTTGGTAATTTAATAAGATCCAATTTAAATTATGCAAATTTAAATTTAAATTTGAATTCAAATCAAATTAAATCTTTTAGTGGAGATGTTTTGAGAAACAAATTTTAACCAAATATCCATAATATCTGGTGATTAAAGTTCAAATGCCCATTGAAGAAAATCCCAGCTATGGATTTCTATTTAAAGAGACTCATTCTAACATTGAAAACAACAAGCTTGATTGAAGATTCTTTCTGTTATGGTTTTATTTGAGTCCTTTTGTTTGTGTTGTTTGTACACCACACTAGTGCCCACATTCATATCATAAGGCATAATGTTGGTTTGTTTAATTGAGTTATAATTCAACATTCTTTAAGTTGATTATTGAAGTTGATCAGTAGGGCTAGTGATTGAGATAAAGTGAGAGGGGTTCTCATATTTAGGGGGAGTCCTAAACAAAATATCATTGGATAATATTATGAAGATGTTGTGAACAAGGTGTGTTCATGTAAGACTAAGTTTACTAATACTATTGATAGTGGATTTCCTTTCTTGGGTTGGAAGCCCCTCAGACGTAGGTGTTATTTGCACCGAACTGGGTTAACGATTCTGTGTGTTCCTTTATTTCTTTTCTGCTTCATCATCTTGTATAAGTTAAATTGTCACAACTTGGTTGTACACATTGTCCTAGACATCTTGTCTAACATCTGTCTCCTAAAACATAATTTTTATTGGTATCAGAGTAGGCACACTGTTCTGTTTGGGTGAGCTCCTAAGAAGATGAATTTTGTTCAGATGAACAACACTAAAGATGAATGATCAGTCAATAGACCACCTATATTAGATGACACCAACTATGATTATTGGAAAGATAAATGGTTAATTTTCTCAAATCCATGGAAAAAAATGGAAGGTTGTGGTTAAAGGTTGCAAACACCCTGTGATTATTTCTCAAGATGGTATATCAAGATTAAAGCCAAAAGATGAGTGGGCTGATGTAGAAGATAATAAAGCTTTTGGAAACTACAAAGCTTTGAATGTTATTATCAATAGTATGGACAAGAAAATGTTTAGGTTGATGAACACATGTACCAAAGCCAAAGATACTTGGGAGATTCTCAAAACTGCACATGAAGGCACATCCAATATTAGAATGTCAAGGTTCCAGCTCCTTACAACAAAGTTTGAGAATATAAGAATGAATGAAGATTAATTTATATATGACTTCAACATTATATTAAGTGACATTTCCAACAATTCCTTTTCATTAGGAGAGAAAATGTTAGAAGAAAAGTTGGCCAGAAAAATCCTAAGATCTCTTCCTAAGAAGTTTGATATGAAGGTCACAGATGTTGAAGAAGCCAAATACCTAAGCAAAATCAAAATAGATGAACTCATTTGTTCCTTACAAACCTTAGGGATGTCCCTAAATAATAGGTTTAAAAAGAAGAACAAAAGTATAGCTTTTGTTTCCAACACTGAAGAGGATGAAGATCGAGATGAAGAAAGTCCGTTGCTCTTCTTGGTAGAAAGTTTAACAGATCCTTGAAGAAAATGGAGGACAAATGTCCCAGACAAGGTGTTTGACATTAGTCCCTAGAGAAAGTGCAAGGATGAAGATAAATCAAAAATAGGTAAAAGAGCTCAATGTTATGAATGTGAAAAGTTTGATCACATTAAGTCTGAATGTCCTACTTTTCTAAAGAAATAGAAAAAGGGACTGTCAATCACTTGGTATAATTCTGATGATGAAAGTGAAGGAGAAATAGACAATAAAGTGATGGCTTTCACTGGAAAATTGGACTATTATAGTGAGTCCAGTGATGAAGATATCTCAGAAGAAGAGCTAGATGAAACATATAGACTTTTGCTCACTCAGTGGAAGGAATATTGCTTGAGATAAGAGAAACAAAAGAAGACCATAATGTAAGTTAGGAATGAGCCTAAGGGGGGGGGGGGGGGGGTGAATTAGGACTTTAGAAAATTTATTCTGATTTGGTGGATAAAGGTTCTTTTCTTTTCTGGATGATATGATAATGAAAGCGGTAAAGAGCGTAAAGTAAAAAATACTAGGAATTATACTGGTTCCCCTCACATATTAAGAGTACTCCAATCCCCTTACAATGTGTAAGAGATTTTATTATTGTTAGATCTCCTAAAGAAAGTCTCTAACTAAGTAATCAAGAACAATCCTCTTGAAAACTTAACTTACAAGAAAAGAAAACAATCCTTCCTTTTCTTGACACTTATATCCAACAATCCTGGATAATAAGCAATACACCTAAAACCAAACAATCCTTGGTACTTAGGATTTTACAAAGTAATTGTGAATGAATATGAATATTTGTATTGGATAAGACTTTAATCAATCGATTAGAATCTTCTTCTCTTTCAATATGAAGGTTCAAGACAAAATTATCTCTAAGTGCTCAAGAGTACTTTTGAAGAAAATGATATGAAAATTCTTTTTCAAAAGTATCTCAATATGAAAATATAGATGAAAATGAATGTATAGAGATTTTGTAAATTGATTTGAAAGAGGTGAATTTTGTAATGAAAATATAAAGATTATTTATAGTATGAATGCATCCCTTCAATCATAACATGGCAATGGTTAAAATAGAAATCAGAGAATTGTTGATGAAAGAATGTGAGGTTTTTCCATGAAGAGTTATGATGAGTTTGTGCAAAGAATTGTGAAATAAAATTTCAGATTATTCAAAAAAATTCCAGCATCAATCGATTGACCCTCATAACCAATCGATTGACTTAAGAAAAATATTGAAAAATATACTAAGATCAATCGATTGACATGCAACACCAATCGATTGGTCCAGCTTAGAAAACGAAAAATGCTAAAACAGAAAGTTTGATCAATCGATTGCAATGTAGCATCAATCGATTGACATAGCCAAAACTTTGAAAAATTTCTAAGTTAAAAAAAACTTTTGAATATGAAATTTTTTAAACATCATTTTAAAACAAATAATCATGATAGAAAAAGTTTTAGAGTGGTCATATAATGCATGATAAAAACTTTTGAGCACTAGGAGTATATTGTCAAGAATTCCATATACCTTACTAGATCCATGAAAAACTTAAGCAATGTTGAAATGATCTTCTTTTTCCATTATTTTGATATGGAGAGCTTGATATGTTGTCTTCATCAAAATCTTGTAGGAAGCCTTCACATTCTCCCCCTTTTTGATGATGACAACCAATTTGAAGCTTTAACTCATACTACCCCTATCTCTTAAAAATAATCACATGAAAAACTCCCCCTGCATTAAGCAACACAAGCAAAACACATATGCATACATCTTCTCCCCCTTTGTCATAATCAAAAAGAAGGGAAAAGAAACATAATAAAATCTAAGAGAAAATTAAACATTAAACCACACAAAAGATGTCTAAATATGACAACACAAAGAACCAAATAAGTCATGCAGAACATAAAACAAGGATGTTAAAAGACAGAATTAAAATAGAATAAGTCATAAAACACCACAAGATATCCAATCACTGATTATTGTTCCCATCATTAGATCCACCACCTTGATATCCACCACCTTGATAACCACCTTGAGAAAAATCCCAACGATCCATTCTAGACGATAAATGACCAATCTCGGTCATAACATCCATTCGAAACCCTTGCAGATAATCCATTATCATTTGGTTGGAAGGTTGATCCGGTTGAGCTTTTGAAGGTGGGTTAAACTCATCATCACTATGGGCTTCTGGTTGAGGTTCTTCATCATCATTGTCCAGGTATTTTATCTCATGAGTCCGGTGATTGTAAATGACTCCCATCTTCCTATTTACCTGCTTGATACTAATCATGAAAGAAGGTTTTTCCATCGAGAAGCACAACTCATTTTCCATGTTAATATTGAATCTTGGTCAAGAAATGAGCATATGGTATACCCTCGGCATATTCGTCATGGGACATCATATGTGACAGGATTGTATGCCCCCAATCAACACAGAAATGAGTTTTGATGGCATATAGAAGCATCATTTCTTGATCTGTTATAGTGCAGTGATTGGAGAATCTAGGCACAGTAACATATACCAGAAAATAGTGCAACATTCTATCATCAATAGAAAACTTTGCTGGGGACCAGTAAACACGCTCCGGGTTATCTCCTCCAAAACTCTTCTTCCTCTTGTTGTAAAATTGATGCTCAGACAACCAACTCAAACTTCATTAGAAAGCATGTTTGCTATAGTCTTCCCACGGAGCCTTTGTCCCAACAAATTTGTGACCACCAGTAGGAATTTCAAAAATAGCATTTATATCAGAAGTCGTTAAGGATATTGGATCTCCCTTCACCACAGATGTGAGTTTCCCTTTCTTCTTTACCATGTTGGAATAGAACACCTTAACCAATTCAGGGTAAAATTTTGTATTGTAAGCAATGAGGTCACTCAATCCCAATTCCTCAAAAACAGCAGGAAAAGTAAACACATCATCAGGAAAAGAAACGAAAGAACCATACTTAGGCTTCATGATTTTCTTTTGGAAGAAATAAGTCTCATACCTTTTCTGTTGACTCTTGGTAGTGAAAAGACTTGACAAATCTAGAGGGCCTCTATAACTAGAAGCTTTGCCCTTGCCTTTGCCTTTAGATGAAAGTTGAGAGGCCATGAATGTTGCTTGGAGAGAGAATCAAGAGATAACTCAAAAACCTTTTGAGTGAATGGGAGAAAACATGTAGAATGCTGAAGATTTGCTTGAGGAGAGATGTGGTTTTATGGTGGTAGAGTGTAGTAATGAGAAGAATCAAGTGGTTGGACCAAGAAAATAAAAAGCAATGAATAGAAGTAAAGTGACATAAAGAGCTTTTGACAAATCTTGGTAAATGGTACTTACTTGAAAATAGGAAAAGGAGAAGGAATAGGAGAAAAAAGAGGTAAAAGACAAAAATGAGTAAATGCAATATGAGGAGTGTATCAGTAGATGTAACAGAAATCACATGTGAAAAATTAAAGTGAGAATAAAATGGAAAGGAATCATGCGCATGCTGAACATATAAAACAAAATAATTGAAGGACCAATCGATTGACATGCAAGGACTAATCGATTGGCATAATGAAAAAGTTGAAAAAATAAGAGGACCAATCGATTGATGTTAAGGATCCAATCGATTGGTTGATGAAATAAATTTAAAAAAATATAAAAAAAATAAGGAACCAGTCGATTGATCTAAAGATGTAATCGATTGAATGAACTTACTGTAAAATAAAAATTGAGGAATTAAGAGGGACCAATCGATTGACACCTGACCATCAATCGATTGACACCAAACAAATTTTGAAAAATACTTAAAATAACACATAAACAAACATACTTATTAAACTAAAAATATTTTTAATAACTATAAACAATTAATACTAAATATTATGAGAAAGAGTGCACCTTTAAATTTTGATGTGATTTTGATGAGTTATATATCACACTCATCTAGAATCCCAAGTTCCCTTCGAATTTTGTAAAACGGTTCTCGTGCCAAAGGTTTTATGAAGATGTCGGCAAGTTGATTATGAGTATCCATAAATGTGACTTCGACATCTCCTTGAAGCACGTGATGACGAAGAAAATGATGTCGAATGTCAATATGTTTGGTTCTTGAGTGCATGGTCGGATTCTTTGTAATGTTTATCGCAATTGTGTTGTCACAAAGAAGAGGAATGCATCCAAGATCGAGTCCCTAGTCACGAAGTTGTTGCTTAAGCCAAAGTACTTGAGCACAACAACTACCTACTGCTATGTATTCCGCTTCGGCAGTGCTTAGAGCAACATACACTTGTTTCTTGCAAGCCCACGATACTAATGCATTTCCAAGGATGTGACATGTACCACTAGTACTTTTTCGATCCGTTTTACTTCCTGCATAATCAACGTCAGAATAACCAACTAATTTTCAAATACTACCTTTAGGATACCATAGGCCGACATTTGTTTTCCCTTGAGATACTTCATGATCCTCTTAACAGCGGTGATATGTGATTCTTTTGGATTTGCTTGAAAACGAGCACAAAGACACACACTGAATATAATATTAGGACGGCTTGCCATCAAATAAAGTAAGGAACCAATCATACCTCGATACTTTATTATATCAATTGAAACACCTGATTCATCTTGATCAACATAAGATTTGGATCCCATTGGAGTAGACATTGCCTTGCAGCTATCCATGTCGAATCTTTTTAACAACTCTTTGCAGTACTTTGATTGGTTGATGAAGATTCCATCCTTCAGTTGCTTAATTTGAAGTCCGAGAAAATAATTCATCTTACCCATCATGGACATCTCGAATTTTCCTTGCATCATTGATGAAAAATCTTCACATATTTCTTTGTTTGTTGAGCCGAATATGATGTCGTCAACGTAGACTTGAACCAATAAAGTGTTACTTTTTATTTTCTTAATAAACAAGGTTTTGTCAGTTTTACCTTTTTCGAATCCTTTTTCACAAAGAAAGTTGCTGAAACGATCATACGATGCTCTAGGTGCTTGCTTTAGACCATAAAGAGCTTTCCTTAACTTGAAAACATGTGAAGGATTTTTGAAGTCTTCAAAGCCCGAGAGTTGTTTGACATAGACTTCTTCATTGATGTAGCCATTCAAGAGTGTGCTCTTAACATCCATTTGAAATAATTGAAAATTTAATGAACATGCATAAGCAAGTAATAAACGGATAGCTTCTAACCTTACAACTGGAGCGAATGTTTCTTCAAAATCAATGCCTTCGTCTTGATTGTATCCTTGGGCCACCAACCTTGCTTTGTTTTGAACAATTATACCATTCTCATCAAGCTTGTTCTTAAACACCCATCTGGTACCTATGATGTGTTTATCACTTGGCCTATGGAAAAGTTCCCAAACTTGATTCCTTTCAAATTGGTTTAACTCTTCTTGCATAACAATTATCCATTGGTCGTCACCTAAAGATTCATCAACCTTGGAAGGTTCAATTTATGAAACAAAAGCCATATTTAAGCATGCATCTTTGAGATTTAATCTAGTTGCAACGCCTTGACTAATATCACCAATGACTTTATCAATTGGGTGATCCCGATGAGTTCTCCATTCCTTAGGTAGATCATTATCATTTGTTTTTTATTGATCTTGCTCATCTTGATGTTTTGGTTGATCACCATTGTTTCCATTTGAAGTATCTTTTTGAGAAACTTCTATAATATCATCATCATCATCACAAAAAAATATCCTCCTTGGAGGGGTTAGATTCATCGAAGAAATATGCATAAATTCTTCAATTTTTAAAGTTCTTTTATTGTATATTCTATATGCTTTACTAGTAAGAGAATATCCAAGAAATATACCTTCGTCGGACTTCTCGTCGAACTTACCTAGATTGTCTTTGTCATTGTTGAGGACAAAGCATTTGCATCCAAAAATATGAAAGTAAGAGATGTTTGGTTTCCTTCCTTTGAAGAGTTCATAAGGGTTCTTTTTCAAGATAGGTCTAATAATAATTCTATTACTTACATAGCATGCCGTGCTTACCACATCTGCCCAAAAATACTTTGGAAGATTTGCATCGCTAAGCATTGTTCTTGCAAGTTCCACAAGTGACCTATTCTTTCTTTGCACCACTCCATTTTTTTGAGGAGTCCTTGGTGCCGAGAAGTTATGAAATATTCCATGTTCTTCGCAAAACTCTTCGAAGAAGGCATTTTGGAATTCTCCACCATGGTCTCTTCTTATGGAGGCAATAGTTAGTGATTTCTCATTTTGGATTTGCTTCACATATCTCTTGAACGCCTTGAATGCATCATTTTTCTGCACTAAGAAGAAAGTCCAAGTGTATCTAGAGAAATCATCAACAATAACTAAAACATATACATTACCTCTGAAGCTTCTTGTTCTTGATGGACCAAATAAGTGCATATGCAACAATTGTAGTGGCCTTGTAGTGGACACCACATTCTTTGATGTGAAAGTTGATTTGGTTTGTTTCCCTTTTTGACAAGCATCACAAAGCCTATCTTTGACGAATTTTATCTTGGGCAAACCAATAACAAGATCATGCTTTATAAGCTTATTCAAATATTCCATATGAATATGTGCAAATCTTTTATGCCACAACCATGACTCATTATTATTTACCATAAGACATTTTACCTTCAAAGAAACATCATCAAGGGAAATCATAAATATGTTATTAATTCTTGTACCTTTGAGTTTTACCTCATGAGAGACTTCATTTTCAATCAAGCATTCATCTTTGGTTAACTTAATTTTGAAGCCCTTGTCGCAAAGTTGGCTAATACTTAGAAGATTATGCTTTAGTCCTTCGACATAAAGGACATCTTCAATGGATGTGAAAGGTGGTGCTCCAACTTTGCCTATGCTAAGAATTCTCCCTTTGTTGTTATCACCATATGTGACATAACCCTTGGCCTTCAATGCTAGATTTGAAAATTTGTTAATGTCTCCCGTCATATGCTTGGAACAACCACTGTCAAGATACAAGAGGTTTGAAGTGGTTTTCAAGCATACCTACAAAACAGAATTAAGTTTTGTTAGGTACCCAAATTGCTTTGGGTCCTTCATAATTAGTGCCTTTCTTTACCCATACATAATGCCCATTTGCTACGCTGAAATTTCTAACATAGCATGCATTTGGTGTATGGCCAATTATTCCGCAATAAAAACAAGTAGGTTCAAAGTTGCTTATATATCTAGGAACATAAGATTTATTTTTAGGAAATCTCTTCTTTTTAGGATAGTGATGAACAACTTTGGGATTGTTTACTTTCTCTTTGGATGGTTGATCCTTAGCCTTAACAAATACAATTTTACTGGTACTTCGTTTGGAAAACTTTGAGTAACCAAGACCACTTTTATCATTTGAATACCTTTGTTGGCTAAGGACTCCTTCCAATCCAATTTGTCCTTTTTCATATCTTTCAAGAACTCTTTTTAATTGGACAATTCGGAAAGAAAGTGACTCACAGTTTTTACATACAAAATTCTGTTTTTCACTAATCATCTTTTGTTTTTCATCGTTGACATCTTTTTCAATTGTCACGATTTTTCCTTCTAAAGATAAAATTGTTTTCTTTTGAGATGATATAGTTTTATACAGATTTTTGCATTCTTCAAGAAGTTCATTTATAGCACCTTGTGCATCACTATCGAAAAGAGAAAAGTTGATACTAACCTCATCTTCTTCATCGTCGGAGTGGTGTGAAGCCATTAATGCTAAGTTTGCACATTCGTCTCTCTCTGATTCGGATGAAGAACTTATCTCATTATCTTCCCATGCAACATACGCCTTTTTGTTCTTGAAATCCTTCTTGCCTTTAAAGCCTCCTTTCTTTGATAGTCTTGGACAATCTGGTTTTATATGACCTTGCTTTCCACATTCATAACATGTGACTTCTTGTGTGGAAGTAGAAGCTTCCATTTTCCTGAAATGTTTATTTCTTTTAGCATGAAAAGGTCTGTCATTTTTACCAAAAAACTTACCAAGCCTTTTAACAAGGAGCATGAAATTTTCATCTTTCTCCAATGCGGCCTCATCTTTTTCTTCCTTTGATTTGACTCTTAAAGCAATTCCTTTGGATTTCTTTTCCTGATTTTTATGCTTTTCAAGTCGTCCAAGTTCAAGTTCATGTTCTTGGAGTTTTCTGAATAACGTTACGGACGTCATTGTAGAAAGACTTTTCTTCTCCGATATGGTCGTAACTTTAGGTTGCCATTCTCTCGTCAAGGATCTTAGCACTTTAAGGTTGAAATCATCATTTGTGAAGGTCTTTCTAAGAGCGATTAAGTGATTCGTTAAGTGAACAAATCTTTTCTGTAAAGCAACAATGGATTCTCCGGGCTGCATTCTGAACATTTCATATTCTTGACTCAATGTATTTAATCTGGATCTTTTGACTTCAGTGGTTCCTTCGTGAGTCTCCACCAAAGTATCCCATATTTCTTTCGCAAATTTGCATTGAGATATGCGGAAGAACTCGTCCATACTTAATGCACTTTGAAGAATATTGATGGCCTTCTTCTCATTAAGTATTCTCTTCTTATCGTCTTCATCATACAAGCTTTTGATCTTTGGGGTGCCAACACCATATACCACACTTGTCGGATTATGCAGACCATTTTCTACGGTTTCCCAGATACCATCTCCTTGTGCTTCTATATGTTCTTTCATGCGGATTTTCCAGAAGTCGAAATATTCTCCAGAAAATAGAGGTGGTTTGTTGCTACTACCTCCATCTTTAAACACCGGGTTTGTGCTTGCGGAAGCCATCGTCTGGATTTGTGGAGCACGTTACCAGAACCTACTTTGATACCAAATGTAAGTTAGGAATGAGCTTAAGAGGGGGGGGGGGTGAATTAGGACTTTAGAAAATTTATTCTGATTTGGTGGATAAAGGTTCTTTTCTTTTCTGGATGATATGATAATGAAAGCGGTAAAGAGCGGAAAGTAAAAAACACTAGGAATTATACTGGTTCCCCTCACATATTAAGAGTACTCCAATCCCCTTACAATGTGTAAGAGATTTTATTATTGTTAGATCTCCTAAAGAAAGCCTCTAACTAAGTAATCAAGAATAATCCTCTTGAAAACTTAACTTACAAGAAAAGAAAACAATCCTTCCTTTTCTTGACACTTATATCCAACAATCCTGGATAATAAGCAATACACCTAAAACCAAACAATCCTTGGTACTTAGGATTTTACAAAGTAATTGTGAATGAATATGAATATTTGTATTGGATAAGACTTTAATCAATCGATTAGAATCTTCTTCTCTTTCAATATGAAGGTTCAAGACAAAATTATCTCTAAGTGCTCAAGAGTACTTTTGAAGAAAATGATATGAAAATTCTTTTTCAAAAGTATCTCAATATGAAAATATAGATGAAAATGAATGTATAGAGATTTTGTAAATTGATTTGAAAGAGGTGAATTTTGTAATGAAAATATAAAGAGTATTTATAATATGAATGCATCCCTTCAATCATAACATGGCAATGGTTAAAATAGAAATCAGAGAATTATTGATGAAAGGATGTGAGGTTTTTCCATGAAGAGTTATGATGAATTTGTGCAAAGAATGGTGAAATAAAATTTCAGATTATTCAAAAAAATTCCAGCATCAATCGATTGACCCTCATAACCAATCGATTGACTTAAGAAAAATATTGAAAAATATACTAAGATCAATTGATTGACATGCAACACCAATCAATTGGTCCAGCTTAGAAAACGAAAAATGCTAAAACAGAAAGTTTGATCAATCGATTGCAATGTAGCATCAATCGATTGACATAGCCAAAACTTTGAAAATTTTCTAAGTTAAAAAAAACTTTTGAATATGCAATTGTTTAAACATCATTTTAAAACAAATAATCATGATAGAAAAAGTTTTAGAGTGGTCATATAATGTATGATAAAAACTTTTGAGCACTAGGAGTATATTGTAAAGAATTCCATATACCTTACTAGATCCATGAAAGACTTGAGCAATGTTGAAATGATCTTCTTTTTCCATTCTTTTGATATGGAGAGCTTGATATGTTGTCTTCATCAAAATCTTGTAGGAAGCTTGCATTCACACATAAGTGCTCTAATTATGGAAAAAGATAAGCTTGGCTCAACCATTGTAGGTCTGGAACATTGTTAAAGTCCAAACTTGACAATATGACAAAATTTGTAGTATGTTAAATAATGGTTATGATATGCTAGATGAGATCTTGGAAGTTGGGGAGAAGTCCAGGAAAATGAAGGCTATAGGATTTGACTATAGTTCTATGAACGAAAAGGTAAAAACTCCCACGAAGAAGTTTATTTCTCCTGAGAAGAAAACTGAGTTCCTGATGGAGGACTACATGTCCCAACATCCTGATCAATATGTGTACCTTCATAACAGAGGCAACAAAAACTCATATTGGAGGTGTCACCACTATGGTAGATATGGTAGTATAAGACTATTATTCTATAGATTGTATGGATACCCGGAGTCTTATAGTCAACCAAGGCTCAAAAAAAGAAAGGGAATAAAGCTCAAGCTAAGAAAGTGAGGAAACCCAAGGAAATTTCCACTTGGCTCATAGCTCATACATCTCTTAGAGTTTCCTCAAGAGAAGATTGATATTTTGATAGTGGATGTTCAAGGTACATGACTGGTGAAAAGAGCTATCTTGAAGAGTTAAAGCCCTACTCAAATAGTTATGTCAACTTTGGTGATGGAGATATAGGAAGAATCAAAGGCATAAGCAAACTGGTTGTCCAGGTTTATCTTGTCTTGATGATGTGCTGCTGGTAGAAGGATTGACTGCAAACTTGACTAGTATAAGTCAACTATGTGTCAAGGTTTGAATGACTGAATGTGAACTTTAACAAGTCAGAATGCATTATTTCCAGCAAAGGCCAAGAGATGTTAATGAAAGGAACCATATCCAAAGATAAATGTTACTTGTGGATATCTTAAAACAAAAGTCATCCATTAACATGTTTGATATCCAAGGTTGATGAGACTAAGCTATGGCACCAGAAACTTGGTCATCTCAACCTCAAGAGTATGAGAAAGATCATATCTGAAGATGATATCAAGAGATTGCCAAATATTAAGATTGAAGAAGGGAAAATCTGTGGTGAATGCCAAATAGGAAAGTAGACCAAGATGTCCCACAAGAAGCTCCAACATCTTTCCACCACCAAAGTTTTAGAGTTACTTCATATGGACCTCATGGGGCCTATGCAAGTTGAAAGTCTGGCTGGGAAAAGATAAGTTTTTGTGTATGTGGATGATTTCTCTAGGTATACTTTGGTCAAGTTTATCAAAGAAAAATCTGACACTTTTGATGTTTTCAAAGAGCTATGTCAATAGTTCCAAAGAGAAAAAAGGAGTGGGATATTCAAGATAAGAAGTGATTGTGGTAAAGAGTTTGAAAACACAAAATTCTTTGAGTTTTGTTCCTATAGTGGGATTGATCATGAACTCTTAGCACCTATCACACCCCATAAGAATGGAGTGGTCGAGAGGAAGAATATGACCCTGCAAGAGTCAGCTAGAGTTATGTTGCATGCAAAGAACCTACCTTACTATTTCTAGGCTGAACCAATGAACATAACTTTTTGCATTCACAATCGTGTGACAATAAGATCTGGAACCAAAGCTACTTTGTATGAACTATGGGAAGGGATAAAACCAATTGTGAAACACTTTCATGTATTTGGTAGAAAATGTTACATTTTGTCATATCGTGAGCAAAGAAGGAAGATGGATCCCAAGAGTAATGAGGGAATTTTCCTTGGATACTCCATTAATAATAGAGATTTCAGGGTATATAACAATTATACCAATACAATGATGGAATCAATAAATGTTGTCATTAATGATACTCCTGAAGATAAGCAAGAAGACAAAGAAGAAGATGATGTATCTCCTTAACAGATAGATGTCCTAATAGACGTCTCATACAAAGGTTCTGACATTGATTCTAAATTCATAACTTATGAAGATACTCCTATCAACAAGGACCATCTATCATAATTCATAAGGATCATCCCATTAAAAATGTCATAGGAAATATGAATGATGGAGTCATCACCGGAACCAAAGATATGATTTCCAACTCTTGCTTCATTTCCAATATTTAACCCAAGAATATCAAGGAAGAATTGACTGATGAATTATCGATTAATTTTATGCAAGAGGAGCTATGTCAATTAAAAAGAAATAATGTATGGGAATTAGTTCCAAGACCCGAAGATGTGAATGTCATTGGTACCAAATGGATCTACAAGAAAAAATCTGATGAACATGGTAATGTTACTACGAACAAGGCAATGTTAGTTTCCCAAGGGTACACTCAAATAGAAGGAATTGATTTTGATGAAACATTTTCTCCAATTTCTAGACTTGAGTCCATTAGATTTCTACTTGCAATTTCCTGCATGTTTAAATTAAGGTTATTTCAAATGGATGTTAAGAGTGCCTTCCTGAATGGTTATTTGAATGAGGAAGTTTATGTTTAGCAACAAAAGGGATTTTGTTGATCCTAGTTTTCCAGATTATGTGTACAATTTGAAGAAATATCTTTATGGTTTAAACAAGCCCTAAGAGCTTGGTATAAAAGATTAGTTTAGTTCTTGGTCAATAATGGATACAAAAGAGGTGGAATAGATAAAACACTCTTTGTGAAGAATGATGGAGGAAAGCTCATGATAGAACAAATTTCTGTTGATGACATAGTCTTTGGTGTGATGTCATACCAGATGGTAGAACATTTTGTCCAACAAATAAAGTCTAAATTTAAGATGAGTCTTGTAGGAGAACTCACTTACTTTCTTGGTATTCAAGTTAGGAAAATGGAAGAAAACACTTTGGCATCTCAAAGAAAGTATGCTAAGAGTATAAGCGAAGAAGTTTGGGCTTGAAAATGCAAGTATCAAAAGAACTCATGTTGCAACACATGTGAAAGTAACCAAATATGAAAGTGGTGTTGATGTAGATCAAAGTGTATACAAAAGCATGATTGGGAATATGCTCTACCTCACAACAAATAGACCTGACATCACTTTCTCTATAGTGTTTGTGCTAGATATCAAGCAAAACCCAAGGCTAGTCATCTCACTCAAGTGAAGAGAAAATTTTTAAGTATGTAAATGGGACTTGTGGCTATGGTATTCTTTATTCACATAGTAACAATTCAATACTTGTAGGATATTGTGATGCTGATTGAGCTGGAAATGCATATGATAAAAAGAGTATATTTGATGGATGTTTCTTTCTTGTCAATAATTTAATCTCATGGTTCAACAAGAAGCTAAATTGTGTCTCATTATCTACTGCTAAAGCTAAGTATACCGATTCAGGGAGCAGTTATACACAATTGATCTGGATGAAACAAATGTTGAAGAATGTACAATGTTGGACAATATGTCATGACATTGTTATGTGACAACTTGAGTGATATTAATATTTCAAAGAATCATGTTCAACATGGTAGTACTAAGCACATTTACATGAAGGAGAAGAGCGATCCAAGGCGCAACGGAATTTAAAAAAATTATCCTTTAGTGATCCTTACGAATGGGCATGATCAGTGATAGAATCGTTACCTTTTGTGGCGATTGAAACCTTTGATGCAGATCTACGGAGCAATCACGGACGTTGAATGGTGACAACGCCTCTACTCAGTCCACACGAACGAATTCCTTCAATCTGAGTGCTAGCTTCTACGAATGAAGGCTTTGAATGAGAGAGGGAGATAGAGATAGATAGATAGATAGATAGATAGATAGATAGATAGATAGATAGATAGAGAGAGAGAGAAACGAAATTACAACTGCACTAATGCTTCTGCACAAGGGTTCTATTTATAGAACCACTTGTGTGGGCTACAAGCTAAAAAGTCCACTTAAGTGTATGTGGCCCATATCTTATGATATGCCAAAATCACTTAAGTGTGTGGTACCTTACCATATTTCGTATTCTACTTAAGTACACCATACCTTACGATGTTCTACAATTCACTTAAGTGCATCGTACCTTACGGTGTTCCTTAGTTACTTTATCTCTCATCAATCCGTCGTTTTGTGTGTGACCCTGTAGGTTTTCGCGACACGCAATTATATTAAATCACATATTTAACATAATGAACAGTGAGCGGTAACTAGCAACACATCACTGCTACCCAAGACACGAAAATGTCATGTGATCTGACAAATCCTTTTGTGATGATACTTATGTGTATAATTACCCTTTTGCCCTTATGTCTATATTGAACACAAGGCATAGACCATGTCATCCTTGTCCAGTTCAATATTGGTCCTGTAGGCATTTATCCTGTTATGCAGGATGGGCAAATTCCATCTAGGTCACTCATGTCCCTCAGCATGCTTCGTGGAGTACCCATCAACTGTCTTTATGGTCATCCAGTTACGGATAATTTTTTATCAGCAATAAGGCACTCGACTCTACATCTAGGGTCCATAGTGGTTTCAGGTCGAAGGGTGGTATACACCATTATCACCTATGACACTTTGCATAACATTCTATATAGTATTCTCATAACGGGTCAATCCAGTATAAATATTACTCTTAATATTCATACATATGTTTAAGACTTGATAACTCCTTATCCATGATCCATGAGATGTGATCATCAATCTATATATATAATAGTCTTAATGCTTTAATGTCATCCCATTTCATAATAAAGCTCGACTACGGATACTTTAAGAATAATGTCCTTATGTTTAATGTGATCTCATGATTAAGTCACATTTGATACATTAAACAGACTAGCTATTCTAGGGACTTTATTAAACAAACATAATAAAGAAAAATCCTTTTATTATTAATAAATAATTCGATACAAGTACCAAAAGTATTGGTCTCTAGGGCTTACACCAACATTACATTCGTCATAACTGTATAAGGGAGCTTGTGGAAGATACAATTGTAAATCTTGAGAATATAGCAACTGAAAACAGTTGGCTTGCATATTCACTAAGGATATGGATGCAAATCAGTTTAAAAAACTAAGGAGTGCACTTGGTATTTGCATTTACGAGAATTTGTAGAAAC
This sequence comes from Lathyrus oleraceus, assembly GCF_024323335.1. Lineage (NCBI taxonomy): Eukaryota > Viridiplantae > Streptophyta > Magnoliopsida > Fabales > Fabaceae > Lathyrus > Lathyrus oleraceus. The sequence continues at coordinate 477,207,411 of NC_066580.1, read as the reverse complement.
AAATTCATGGGAGGTGTGTAGGAAATTTTTCTCTCTTTCTTAATACCAATGTTACACGTGAAATAAGGCTAATTAAAAAGTTTCTTTATAGCCGGTCCATCATTACAAGCAAGGATAATTTTCTTATCTTTATCTATTGTTCTCAGAAAGTTATTCATTCTTATTTCTCTCAAGTTTTTCATTTTTATAACAAAGAGTCAATCATCTAGAAAAGCTAAAGCTAAAGAGGTTATTATGCTGGAAGACAAGTCTGGGAAGAAGGCTAAGGCTCCAAAGTCAAAGAAGAAGGATCTGGAAAAGAATGAATCCAAGGTGGGGACACATACTGGACCATCTGTTGGAGCATCTGTGACTAGGAAGAAGTCTTTGAAGAAGAGACTTATTCAAATACATGATTCTAACTCAGGCGCTGATGAAGAATGGGTTAATTTCATTGAATTAGGTGGTTGGTAAGAAGATCAAGTCTGAAGGTTGATTTCTCCAGGTTTTTTTCTTAAATTCCTTTGGCCCTTGTATTTAGGCATATCTTTTTCCTTGTTTTGGATCCATAATTGCTTCATAGCATTATGGTTTTTGTTGCCAAAATTTTCCAAAGGGGGAAATAACACACGTGGGACATGATGTTACAGTAGGTGTGTCACATATGGCCTCTGCTGCAGTTCAAGTTTTAGCGCATTTTTTGTGTGATTTATGAGTGTGATTCATGTGTGATTGATTTGTTTCCATCTTTCAAAAATCTAATTAGTTAGATTTGTTTAATAATTTAATAAGATAAAATTTAAATTATGGAGATTTAAATTTGAATTCAAATCAAATCAAATCTTTTAGTGGAGGTATTTTGAAAAACAAATCGTAACCAAATCTCCACAATATCTGGTGATTAAGATTCAAATGCCCATTGAGGAAAAACCCATATATGGATTTATATTTAAATATACTTATTCTAACATTGAAGACAAAAAGCTTGATTGAATATTCTTTGTGTTAGGGTTTTATCTGAGTCATTTTGTTTGTGTTGCTTATACACCACACTAGTGCCCACATTCAGATCATAAGACATAATATTGGTTTGCTTAATTGAGTTGTAATTCAACATTGTTTAAGTTGTTTATTTAAGTTGACCACTAGGGTTAGTGATTGAGAGAAAGTGAAAGGGGTTCTCATATTTAGGGGGAGTCCTAAATAGAAAAGTTATTGGGTAGTATTAGAAAGAGGTTATGAACAAGGTGTGTTCATGTAAGACTAAGTGTACTAATACTATTGATAGTGAATTTATTTTATTGGGTTGGAAGTGAATCTAGAGGAAATATACCCGAACGTATCGCACGCTCAAACATACAACAGAGTCGCCATCAAACTTTATTTATTCCATAAGGAAAGGGAAAATATCAATAAAACCTGGGGGAAAGAGATATGCTGGGTAAGGAAGTCAGTTATGCAAGGGGAATATATTAGCACTCCAAACATCCATGGTACTCCATGGGAACCGTTTTGATTGTTCTCGCTCGAATGGGTGTTATATAAGGATTACTCGCAAAAAATGGGAAAAGGAAAGAAAATAGATAAAGTGCTCAGTGAGGATTGGGCCCCTCATGCCTACGTATCCTCATAGTGCAATAAGGAATTGAGAGCTCCGTAGTTCGAAGAACTAGTGGTGGGAGATGAAAAGAAGTGTGCTAACAGCATGGTCTGAACCAAAGGATAATATGATTTGAACTCTAACAAGGGGTGAACCCAAGAGTAAACTGGTATGAACTAACAAGTGAGGACCTACAACACGATATCACTGTATTGGAACAACCGAAAAAGAAAGGAATTAAGTGTTTGGTTTCACAGCACAAACAACTCTTGGTTCACAAAGGGATATAAGATGGAGCATAAAGGTATAGTATATTTGGCTTAAACATAACTGGTATATCACATGAAATAAGTGAAGGTAGAATATAAGTGTTATGGAAATGAATGGAGTGAAGTGACCAAAGTCATATAATAGGGTATTTGGTGACAAGTGACTGAAGAAGTGTAGTTTGAAACCGAAAGGTAAAGATGTATTGGAATCCATAGGAGAAATGGGATTTGTACCATAGAGGGAAGGTGGCACAAACCATAAGTGAGGGCCTACAACACTGTATCACTGTATGGTTGAGCCAAAAATAGGAATTAAATGTATGGGGACAATCCAAACATCTAATTTTACTGCTTCTAGGCCCATGTACCAATCTAAGGATGCCCCAGATAAGATGTCTTGGAAGAAATGGATAAGCAACTCATCATTATCAATATATGATGCCATCTTCCTACAATACATGGTGACATGACTTCTCGGACAACTTAAACCCTTGTATTTTGGTAGGTATGATGTTTTGAACTTATGTGGAAGCACCACATTAGGAACTAGACATAAGTCCTTAGCATCCATACCATAAGCGAAGAAACCTTCAATGGCTTTGATCCTTTCATCTAGTAACTGATAGTCTGCTTGTATGTTCTGATATGAACCAACAATAATCTGATCAGTAGTTTGAGGATTAACTTGATGACTAGGAAGCTGAACACCCTGAGAAGTTGCCTGAGCAATAACTGGAGGAGAAGCAAACTGAGGATATCCTTGAGGATACATCAATCCAGGGTTCACCATCTGATCAATGTTCTGACCATACTAATTATGATATGGAGCATAGGGTGTCATAGGATACACAAAAGGAGGTGCAACAACAGAAGATGCCCCAAGATGAGGAGGAGGTATCTAAATACCTTGATTCAAATTCTAAATAGTAGGTTGAGCAGCTCGAGGAGGAAGACGGAAGTGAAGAGTATGGCCTTTGTATTCATCTTTGTTGTCATTAGGAGTTTCAACAATTATTGGTGCAAAAGTTTGAAGAACCTATTCTAGGTTGATCTCGTGGCTGTCGACATTAACCATTTGAGGAGAGTGAACAACAAATGGTTGATATGGCACAAATGCATTCCCATTAGCATCTTAGGGAGTAAAGTTCGGAGGCAAACCCCAGGGATAGGCAATGACATGCCTACTAGGACCTGGCTGATAGATAGGTTGGCTCACCACGGGTTGAATCACGGTGTCCATAACAGCATTAACAGAAGTGGTGACAGCAATGGCATCGGTAACTACAGCAACAACAGGATTGGCAGCAGAAGTGGAGGTAGTAGCCTTCTGAGCTTGAAGGTACTCCAACATAGTGTTCATGTTACCTTAGAAGGAGTCCATTCTGCCTTGGAACTGAGCCAAGGTTTCCTTGTACGTCACATTCTCTTGTTCCATACGTGCCATGATTCTCGACTTATTAGCCCTTGTGAAGTACTGGTGTCGAAGAGTCGTCGTCTTTCTGGCTGAAGAAACGGATAAGGTGAGCTTTTTCTGGTTGATAGTCATGAGATGCAAATGAATGCACATGTTGGGGATGAAATGCAAATAATTATGCAACACCCATAGATTCAAAGCACCGATGGTATAATAATTCAGGGTCAAAACTACGGAATATATACAGCAACGCAAAAATGATATGCAATAATATATGTTAACAACATGAAAATAATCCGGATAATCTCCGCATATTGCCCGGTGCATGATCAAAGGTTCGACGTCCATGAGAATACGGTATGTAGAGTCTATGGTTTCCTGCAGAAAAATACCATATCCCCCTCACAGGTAGGTTCTAGTCTTCAAAGGCAACCTAAGAGGTTCCTAGAGTTAACGATCCATTTCGAGATACCATTGCCTTAGACGAATAACTTGTCAGACAATGATGCTCCCAAAAGGATCTACTCCAGGTGTGACGTCTCGTGTCAACCATAATCACGGATATATAACTTCTCTCTCATGTAATCTATAACCCAACCCAACAGAGAGTATAACAGATAATATCCAAAATATAAAGCAATAAGAAATGCGATAAGTAAAATGAGTAAATGCATAAAGGTAAACACCTAAGAGAACAGAGAAGCATCAAAACTAGGCTTGACTCCTTTTAGCGACTAGGAAATGCTCCAAGAAGAGAATTCCCCAGCAGAGTTGCCAACTAAAGCTAGCGGAAATATACCCAAACGTATCGCACGCTCAAATATACAACAGAGTCGCCATCAAAATTTATTTATTCTCGAAGGAAAGGGAACATCGATAAAACCCGGGGGAAAGAGATATGTTGGGTATGGAAGTCGGTTATGCAAGGGGAAGGTATTAGCACCCCAAACATCCATGGTACCCCATGACAACCATTTTGATTGTTCTCGCTCGAATGGGTGTATTCTAAGGATTACTCGCAAAAAAATGGGAAAGGGAAAGAAAATAGATAAAGTGCTCGGTGAGGATTGGTACCCCCATGCCTACGTATCCTCATAGTGCAGTGAGGAATTCAGAGCTCCGTAGTTCGAAGAACTAGTGGTGGGAGATGAAAAGAAGTGTGATAACCGTATGGTATGAACCAAAGGATAATATGATTTGAACTCCAACAAGGGGTGAACCCAAGAGTAAACAGGTATGGACCAACAAGTGAGGGCCTACAACACGATATCACTGTATTGGAACAACCGAAAAAGAAAGGAATTAAGTGTTTGGTTTCACATCACAAACAACTCTTGGTTCACAAAGGGATACAAGATGGAACACAAAGGTATATTATATTTGGTTCAAAGATAACTGGTATATCACATGGAGTGAGTGAAGGTAGAATATGAGTATCATGGAAATGAATGGAGTGAAGTGACCAAAGTCACAGAATAGGGTATTTGGTGACAAGTGACTGAAGAAGTGTAGTTTGAAACAGAAAGGTAAAGATGTATTGGAATCCATAGGAGAATGGGATTTGTACCATAGAGGGAAGGTGGTACGAACAACAAGTGAGGGCCTACAATACAATATAACTGTATGGTTAAGCCAAAACAAGAGAAATTAAATGTCTGGGGAAAATCCAAACATCTCTGGGTACAAATGCGGGTTGTTGCTATATCGTCCTAAAAGAGAATATATGGATATTCCAAATAAGACTGTCTTTCGGTTTCAAAGAAACAATACGTCACTAGGTGGACAGTTTATGATCAAAGGTAGATAATGGATCATGAAAGGTATGAATGGTGCCCTAAGGCAGAAAGAATAATAATAAATAAGTATGCTCTCAGAGGATTCAAACCCCCGTGCCTACATATTCTCATCGTGCAATGAGAAAATCAGAGCAATCGTAGTTCAGCCTCATTTTTAATCAATTTAAGAATTAATTAAAAATTAAATTGAAATTCCACAATTGATGTGAAATTAGACTTAATTTGAAAGTAATTAACTTGAAATTAAAAATCAAATAAAATCAAATTGAAGATAAAAGGTCAATTAAAATTAATCCCAAAATTGATTTCACATTAGAATCAATAAAAAACAATATGGAATTAATCATAAAACCAAAGTCGAGACAATAATGGATTTGGGAATGGATGGTTGACTTTGGTCAACTAGCAGACTAGAAAGTCAACAAATGACCTCAGTCAACCAAGAGGCATGAATTAGGGATTTCTTGTGTAAAATGGGATGGTAACGGATGCACTAAAGCCTCGAGTCAGAGACCCGGGAATAAAGCTTTTAACCCTGATTCATAAGCAGGAAGACATGTAAGCCAGGAGCCTCTTCCCCCAATGAATTAGAGTTTCATACACTCAAGGCAGAATGAACACCCAAAGTCAAGAACTAGGGTTTTGGATCCATATAATGAGTGATCCTCAATCACCAGCTTTGAATTTATATAGTGACCAATGTCAGCACGAATGCATAGGAATGAAGCATGAATATGTGCAGATGAATCTCAAGTCAAAGGTCAAATGAAAAGTGAAAATGGGAGGACAAATTTTGGGGTACGACAGAAAGCCCCTCATACGTAGGTGTTGTTTGCACCAAACTAAGTTAACAGTTATGTGTGTTCCTTTAATGCTTTTCATTTTCATCTTCTTATATAGGTTAAATGGTCACAACTTGGTTGTACACATTATCCGAGACACCATGTCCAACATCTGTCCCCTAGAACATAATTTCACTACATTTTTCACCATAATTGGAAATTTCAACCGTGGGGAAATGTTGTTTGCCCATTTTTTATCACAGTTGGAACTTTCAACTATGGTGAAATGTCAGTCAACCCACTTTTCACCACGGTTGGAAGTTCTGACCTTGGTGAAAAGTTAGACAGCCCAATTTTTCATTTTTGTCACATGCTTTGGCTGACTACATTAAGAAATTCCATCATAATATAGAATATTAAATATTTCTAACACAACAAGAACAAGAACAAGAACAAGAACAAGAACAAGAACAAGAACAAGAACAAGAACAAGAACAAGAACAAGAACAAGAACAAGAGCAAGAACAAGAACAAGAACAAGACCAATAAGAGTAAGATCAAAAGAAAGAACAGTAACAAGAATAAGAACAAGAACAACAAGAAAATACTAAGACTAAGAACAAGAACAAGAACAAGAACAAGAACAAGAACAAAATTCAATAGAATAGTTAAACATTAAATCTCAACAACAACAATAACATCAACAAAAAAACAAAATCAATAGAATCGTTAAACATTAAATCTCAACTACAACAATAATAAAAATTAAATCAATATAATTATTAAACATTAAATCTCAACAACAACAAAAACAAAATCAATAAAATAGTTAAACATTAAATCTTAACAACAACAACATTAAATTTTTTACCTGATACAACAACAACAACAACTAACATTGCTAAGTTGAATCCATATTTTCCTGGTCTCGTTCAAGTTAGAGAAGCGATGATAAAGTTTTGAAACTTGTTAATGAAAGAAATGATGTTTTTGAGTTTTTTTATGGAATAAATGATGTTTTTCGAGTTTGCTTTAGTGGAGAAATAAAGTTTCATAAATGGAAGATGGAGTTTAGAGATAGAAGATGAAGTTCGTCTAGGAAAAAAATGAACGAATGTGGAGCGTTATATATCTTGGAAAAATAAAACTAGGAAGACACCACTTTATTTTTAATTTAAAAACATAAAAATATTAAGGTGCCACTTTTCACCACAGTTGGAATTCCAATTGTGGTGAAAATGACTTAAAAATAAATAAAAAACAAAATAGTTGGTGCTGGGATTCAAAACCATGACCATGCACCACTTTCACTATGGTTGAAAGTTATAACTGTGGTAAAAAGTTGGCTTAAAATAAATATAAAAGAAAACAAAATTGATGGTCCTTGGATTCAAATCCATGATCAGGCGCCACTTTTCACCATACTTTGAAACTTTGGTCGTGGTAAAACGTGGCTTAAAAATTAAAGTGAAAGAAAAGCTCCTAAATGAATATATTTTACCACAGTGTACATTATGGCAGAGGTGAAAGTGTGTTACAAAATATATATTTTTTATTAGTGTAGGCACCATCTACATGTGTGTTGGGTGCAATAAAGGGGTAGATGGTAATACCTGGTGCAAGTACTTAACGATAGAATAAGAGTTAACGTGTTGGTCGAGAGGTGGTATGTTGGGAGAGAAAAGGAGGCAAAGGATACATGGAAGATATGCAAGCATTACTTGCTGAAGAAGAAAGGATGGTTGGCCACGATGTCAGAGCCAGGTAGGCCCGTTGGGCAAGAAGAAGGTCCGCCCATTGTGACACTCATAATTTTGCCTATAAATAGAAATTTTCAGTTTAATACAAAAGGAGTTTCGATGGATCGGAGGAGTAAAAAAATGGAGTAGGTTCACTCTAGTCTATAATATGAGGATAAGAAAGGAAGTTTAAAAACCGAAGTGTTGCTATGGTGATAGGGCATATCCCATTTCTGAAGTTTACGTCTCTAGAAAGACCAACTGTTACACTAACCATGTGTAACATAGCTAAAATTACTATTTCCGGGGTTAGATGTAGTCAATATATTCATCTACTAAATAGGTCACGAAGTTCTATGTAAATCTACTCATGGTGTAATATTGACGACTCTTTAATCTTAATGCTTGCTTTAGCTTTGCAACTTAAAACCAATTTTCATGGTGTGACATGACATCAAAATGTGCTTGTCATTAATAGATCCAAGATAATCATTTATTAAGTACTACACCTAGACGTAGGTATATGATCAATATCCACACTCGTTATAGCATGATCGGTGTGGAGTCTCACCTTTTACGACTGTTTGAACTTAGTGCTATGTGTTGGTTAATGGTAATGTATTTATTCTCTTGGGCAATGCACTGATCTCACAACGTGGACACCAAAAGAAGATACAAATGAGGGTAACAAGTGTTTCTATTATACATTGAGGATATGAGCATATTACTGACATATAAATGTGCATGATAGATATGTAATGATGAAATCTATCTCCAATAAGCATTTTCATTGTTAGCACCGATATCTCCAACTTTAATTTATGTTATTTATTTTCTTGTCATTTAATTTTTTGACAATAAAACAAACACAAAATCCTTCTCTTACTTAGAATAATAAATCATTGCCACACTATCTTTGAAATCACCGATCTTTGTGGAAACGATAATTCTAAAATCTACCTCTGTTGCATAACGCAATAATAATTACATTAAATTTTATAGTATGATATTTGACTAGGTGAAGCCTATTCATAGTAGTTCCATCTAAGAATAACTATACTTTGTTACTTGGAAGATAATGAATACATGTAGTAAGAGGGATACCTTCAAATTTTCACTAAACACTAAGAGTTTAGGTTGAGATGAGGAATTGTATGTTGAAAATGTCGAAGCATGTGATTCAAACTTTGTAGTAATGAGTGTACAAATTATTAACATTAAGAGAATATGATAAAATGTAGATTTGTGAAAAATAGAAATAACCAAACAAAGCTTTAGATATTTTTATAAAGATGGAAATTTTGTGATTGTGACTTTTAAATCACACATGGGTTAGAAGTTGAATGACGATACAAATTATAATAAAGAAGTCTGATTTTGCTGATGAAGCATGCTCAAACGAATACTTAGAGCTTAATTTTTTGAATATCAACCTATGTGGCCAAAACAAACTGAGAGCGACCTCAAAGGAGACATTATGGCCAATCTTGAAGATAAAATGATATAGTTGAAATAACAATAACCAAAGAGTAAAAGAAAATATGGAGTATTAGAGTAAAAAATAGGACCAATGAGATAATGTAAATTAATCCTCAACAAATCAAATAGAAGAACTTAAAAATGATTTCTCTTAAGTGTGCATTAAATGTAAATGCAAGAAATTTCCTATTATCTCGTAACTCATAAAAAGGGGTAGAAGAACTCCTTCTCCAAAAAATAAAAAGCAACTTTAATCATTGTTAGGCAAGGTGAATACTTTCGAAGAATCAATTTGAATGTCTTTTGGGGGAAAAATATGTTTACCCCTACTAAAGTTAAGTAAATATAAATACTTTCAATAAGAAAAACAAAATGCATTCAAAATGATTAAGATATACTTGGCTAAGCTTCCGATCACGACCTATGAAATTAGAGGAAGACCGTTAAAATTATGTGTCTGCCTTGAATGACACAATTGGAAATTTTTTAACACAAAATAAATAAATAAATATATATATATATATTATAATGACGAGCCATATACTCCATTCGGTTATAATTATAAGAAACAAAAACTAATTTTACACTTATTAAGAAATTTAGTTAAGGGTAACTAAAATTTTAAATTTCATTTACAACCAAAGAAAAATCTACTATAGTATTCTTAGCGATATTTGATGAGTTTGAATTAAATCAAGAGTATATTAAACAATACAATCATTTATTAGTTTAAAAGTTATTGAATATTACTTATAATAGAGATTAAGATTTAATTTTTTTCTCTTATAATAATGATCATATAAAGTATTATCTATGCAAGACACTATTAGATCCAAAATTTGGTACATTTCTTTAGAAAAGCTATGTCTAAATTTGTATTTTTGGTGTAATAAATTAAAATATTACATCAAGTGTTTAAATGTTAATGATGATATTCAATTATTACATGATTTTTAGTAAGTTTTACATTATTTTAAAGTGCGTATTCTACTAATAGTTTGTATTTTAGTAGCTTTTAAATCAGAATCTAAATCATTGTAAATTTTTTTTATCAATGTCGAAGTCACTCTAATTAAAAAAATCTACAGTGTTTTCATTATAGAAGTTACACTGGTATGAATATAGTGAAACTTAGACATAAGAATTAGAAGAGCGTAACTGGACGTTGTTGACAGTAATATATTTGCATCTTTTATTGTTTATGTACATGTAGTGGTATATTTGGTAAAGCCTTAGACTAGGGTGCCCTCGCCTAAACAATATGGTTGCCCAAACAGAATTTAAGGGAGTCTCCAAAAAGGTCCCACCAACGTGAGAGTCAAGTGAGAGAAAGTCTCTGCTAACTCTGAGAAGATATACGGTCAATAACTTCCCCTAATAAGAGGGGAGTGGTTAAGACCATGTCCAAGAGGTAAAAACCCTAGGTGACAGAGACTCATATATATATATATATATATATATATATATATATATATATATATATATATATATATATATATATATATATATATATATCATACCTCTCAAGGGGATAGACAAATTCTCAAGTCATACATACTTATTACTACTCAGAGAGCACCACTCTCCTAGTAGCCCTAACACAACATCAACCTAGTCGTCTGCCTGCAACCTAGAAGTGTCGGCCACCAACATGACCTCTCACCTCATTTGAGTTGGTCCCTTAAACAACCTCAAGAACCACCATACAATGCTTCTCACCGTCATAAACAAGCCCTCACTACCGAAATTATAATACACCTATAAAGGCCTATGAGTCCATTTCCCCTTACAGAGGGAACATGCAAACCCTATACTTTTTAACAAGTACAGTGGCGCCCCGGTAAAACTAACCTGAACCACACCTTCTCTCATCACCATCACCCTTCTTGTTATTTCCCTTCACTCCTATACCCAATCACTTTTAATCATGGTTTCTAGGAGAGCTTCATCCCCTACGCCATAAGGTACCAGAGGTAGCGGTGATGTTAATCCCATGCCAGAGATACGTGCTACCGTGGACGAACTACAACGCCATAACCGGACGTTGGGGGACGACATCCACAATATCAGACAACACCAACAGGAGGTCAACCCATAGGAGGAGGTGGATATATTAGACCTCTAACCACTCTCACACAAAATATATGGGGCGTCTGTTTGTAAGGGTTTCAAACTCCCTTCCTTGGACAAGTTGGATTAATGTAGAGATCCCTATGAGCACGTAACCTTAATCAACAGAGAAGTGGCCATTATAGAAGCGACAAACTCTCTGAAATGCAGACTATTATCAAACACTTTCAGAGATGTCACCCTAAGATGGTACATGGGACTCCCTCGTGCTTCCATTAATAACTACCAAGAGATGGTAAGGAAGCTGGTTTAGCAGTTCACCGCCAGTCGCCATAGGAAAATGTCCACCACCAACCTATTTAACATTCGCTATGGTCTGTCAGAATCATTGAGGGACTACCTTTCCCTCTTCAATGAAGCCACCATCAAGGTTGTCCTTCCGAACTAAGAAATGTTCGTGGGGGCATTCCAAAATGAACTCAAGACAGGACACTTTAAAGAATCCCTCTCCCAAAGGGCAACACTCACACATGTTGAAGTAGTCTTTAGGGAGGAGTGTTACATCAAAGGTTATGAAAGCAATGCAGATAAGAAGGCTCCCGATGTCAAGGAGCGAATCCTCGGCGCCGAGAGCTCTAGGAAGAATAGTTACACCTCAACCTTAAAGTACATGTATGTGTTCAAAAGAGTGGGGAAGGAAACATGTAGTTTCACTCCTTTGAATACCCTCGAGAATAGATCAAACACGAGGTACTCCACCTGCACAACATCCCGACACCTTCCCCAAGGTCGAGGTGATGGTATTTGAGCTTGGAAGATGGTGTAAGCTCCATAGGGTCAAAGGGTATCATAAAGATGATTGCTACCAACTAAAGGAGGAAATAGAGAAGTTGATATAGGAGAGACACCTCAAGAAATATATAAAGGGTGATTCTTCCAACCCAATAGAGAGACATAACCTGCATGGGTGAGAAGGTGCCAGAATCCCTAGGCTAAACAAAGCCAAGGAAGCATACAAGAACAAAGGCGATAAAAAGGTGTGTCATACCCTCAACACCATAGTCGGAGAATTCGCAGGAGGTGTTGAGACCATCTATGCCCGGAGAAGGTACAGTCATTAAATTCTGAGTGTAGAAAATCTCCCTGAGGTCAAGATCATGAAAACGTCGAAGTCGTGATTATCTTCTCAGAAGAATATGTGTTTGGTGTCCACCCCCACAACAATGATCCCATGGTCATCGCAGTAGAATGCAAGGAATGGGAAATTAAACGGGTTGTGGTAGACCAGGGTAGCTTTACGGACATATTATATTAGGACGCCTTCGAGAGACTACGTCTCGATCCCGAAAACTTGAAGCCCTTCAAAGGATCGTTGGTCGGATTTTTAGGGGAACAAGTGCAAGTGAAGGGATATTTCACCTTGAGGATCACACTCAGAGAGCGGGACCATGCCAACGAAATAAAGGTTAAGCATTTAGTTATTTACACCCCTCTTCATATAATATGATTATCGGTTCGACTAAGCTTTAACCATTTAGGAGCTGCTTTATCTACCTTGAGTTTGTGCATGAAATACCCGCTCCACAATGGGCGAGTGGGAATTGTCCAAGGAGACCAGGAGATCTCCAGGAAATGTTATGTAGAAAGCCTCAAGTTAAAGAAGGCACAATTTTCGATCGCGAGAGTAAAAGAAGGCCAACCATAGGATAACGCCGCCCGATGACGCGAGCGAATCAAGGAGCCCTCTATTCTTCTTTGGAAGCATTTACATGGTAATTATTGTTTTTGTTATTCATTTATGTAGTTGTCCTGTTTTTTATTGTTTGCTTACCTAGTTGACATTTTTCATAGGCGAGTATTAATACTTTGCTAATTATAAGAACAAGTTGTTAATTGGGGTGCACTCTTTTCCATATGCGCTTTCTGAAGAGAAAGGCTTTTTAATGAGGTATCTCATCCTTTTTTATCTATATCTATTCATTATGTCATATCTATGTTGAAAATCCAGGTTCACAAGAGGGTCTCCCTTAAAGGCAATTAAGCCTGCTGGATTCCCTAAGGTGGGATCCTTGCCACCCATAAAGGGAATTATACGTGTTAGAACCCCCAAGGTTGGATCCTTGTCACCCATAAAGGCAATTATACATGCTAGATCCCCAAAGGTGGGATCATTTACACCCGTAGAGGCAATTATGTATGCTGGATCCCCAAGGTGGGATCTTTGCCGCCCATATAAGCAATTATACATGCTGGATCCCCTAAGGTGGGGCCATTGTTGCCCATAGAGGAAATTCTAAATGCTTGATCCCCAAAGGTGGGATCTTTGTCGCCCATAGAGGCAATTATACATGTTGGATCCCCTGATTTGGGATCCTTACCGCCCATAGAGGCAATTATACATGTTGGATCCCCCAAGGTAGGATCCTTGCCGCCCATAGAGGCAATTTTGTATGCTGGATTTCCTAGTGCTGGGAAGAACCCCGTTTTGTAGAAGTATAAAAGCACCCTGACAAAAGGAGACACCCCTAAGTTGAAACATATTATTTGTAAGGTCTTAAGTATACTCCAATCATTTGGACTAACCTTGGAAGGAGCCACATTGATGGTGGTCAACAACTCCATTTCAAAATAAGAAAAAGAAACCAGAACCGACATATTATAGATAATATGGAGGTGAAGGTAAAAAAAAAGAGCGAGTGGATCACCAGAAGTGTCCATGTTTTCCCTCTCATCCTTAAAGAAATGCTCTATAAGCACATCCCTCTCTCGTCCCGTGCTGTGAAAACTATGGCCATGGTGAAACTTGTCGATCATATCGATAGTAGAATACAAAGAGGTTATGTCTCGCACATGAATGAACGATGTTTTCCTCACCATGGTCTACGAAAGTAAAGGTCCAAGATGACGAAGTCTGAAGTAGAAAGTTTTGAAAAAGGAAGAAGAGGTGAAGCAATGCTTCTGAAAATATATAGAAAACCCAAAGAAGTGGGCTCATACGTTCATCCAATAGGTTAACGCTAGAAGCGGGAAAGTATCCACACCCGGATGCCATATGTGAATATAGGAAACTGATTTATCTTCTTGAGAAATATCATCATGATGTGCATTAAATGCTACCAATGACTCTTCCACTCAAACACTTAATATGGATAAAATGATTGACATTTAGGTATCTCGACACGTCACCTCATAACAGACATTTTTCCCCACCAACTCGTACGCCCTTCAGATGAGGGACTTGCCTATCATCTTACTCGCCCTTCACTTGAGGGTCTCGAATATGCAGGGAGCTCCACCAAGAAAAATCGTTAGGGGAATCAAGGATTGGGCGAGGGGTGTATTCCGAAAAGGAAAGTGGTTTTAAACACTTCACCTTTTAGAAGAAAAGTCTTTGTGCTTGAGGGGTTATGCAATGTTATATTTTGTAAAGCCCTATACTAGGTAACCCTCGCCTAAATAATGGGGTCGTCCAAATGGAATCCAAGGAAGTCGGCAAAATGGTCCCATCAATGTGGGAGTCAAGCGAGGGAAAGTCTCCGCTGACTTCGAGAAGATAGGAGGCCAATCACGTCCCCTAATAAGAGGGGAGTGGTTAAGACCACGTCTAGGAGGTAAAAATCATAGGCGACGAGGAATTATATAAATATCATACCCCTTAAGGGGTTAGAAAGTATCTCAAGTCATACACATTTGCTACTACTCAGAGAGAACCACGCTCCTAGTAGCCTTGACACACTATCAACCTAACAGCCCGCCTGCAACCCATCAGTGTATCACCAGCACGACCTCTCACCTCACGTGAGTTGATCCCATAAACAACCTCAAAAACCACCATACAGGTTTTCTCTCTACCATGAGAAAGCCATCACTACCCAAATTATAATACACCTACAAAGTCTTTTAAGTCCCCCTGCCCTTGCAGAGGGAAAATACACACCTCTACTTTTTGACAACTACAATACCATTTTTATAACACTTATGTTACGACATTACTAAGAATTCATATGTATCATTTTCAGGTATGGATCCTCCAACACTTCTCAGGCATATCCAGTTGACCATATGTTGATGACTACACTGAAGATATGCCACATTCTTATGCATTCATCCTACTTAGAGGGAATCAATCAATCAAGCCCTTTAGAGTGTATCTTGATTATACATTACACGATGATATACGCTTCTGGCCGTATGACCTTCACCATCAGACGCCTTCCTTGGATGACGTAGCCTTCTACTCTGGATGGCTAGTTTATGGGTCACGTTTGATGTATCTACATCTGCTTGAGAGAGCCATGCACTAGTTCGGATATATGCAGGTTGTTCCAAGAGAACCCTTTGTGTTTTCTCCTCCTATGTCCCACAAAGATGTAGATGCCATGTATGATGATTTCCTTAATCATCTGGTACCAGCTGAGGAACGAGATGTCATAGCTCCTAGCAAATGGAGTTATGTATACGACTACGTCTAGTGGTATTTCAGATTTTCACATCCTTACATGACACATGATGGCGAGGGAGAGCCACATAGGCTAGATTATCAGGAGATATTAAAGGAGGAACATGTTAGTTCAGATTATGTCGTTGAGGTGTTGTTTGCATGTCGTTGTATTATGGATTTTGCGCGAGCATATATAGATAGAGGAGACTTTCCGAAAGGTACTTCTGGGAGGGCCATTATAGATGTCATTCTTACTAAGGCACGAAAGAAAGTATAGTACATGAGGTGGCGAAGGAACGCGAGGTCTGATATACTCTATAGTATAATATTTGTATGAGGGATTATGCATAGCATTATTGTTTGTTGCTTTGTTATTTTGACATTATGGATTCAGGGTTGATTATTTTATATATGAATTTTTCATCTTTTTAGATATGTGTATGATTTAATTTATTAAAAGGTTATTATGATAGTATAGTTATAATACATGGTCTGTTACACCGGTGTATTTCTAAAAAAAAGGCAAAATTTACTACCTGTAGGATGAATACATAAATGTGTATTCATATTTTGATACTGAGATGCATCTTCAGACAAACTTATATCAAAATAAGGGTATCTCAGTTAGATATGATTGATGTGCATATAAGATGAATACAAAAAATGCATCTCGGGACTAATGTTTGACAGAAAGAGAAGGGTGGCTTATTTACGCATGTGTTTTGTGTAAATTGGTGTATCCGAAATTTTACTTCCGAATTCATAAGGGCATTTTAAAATTTGAGCATAGGATACTTCTTCACCACTTAAGATGGGAGAAGTGGTCCCCCATGAGACTAAGTGAGTAATGGACTAGGCCTCACACAAAATAAATCAGTTTCTAAATAAATATATTAACAAATAATTAATAAAATAAAATAATTGTTATAAACCTAAACCTCGGTATAAAAGCCAACTATCATTTGCAACTTCTTCAGCTTGGAGATGAAACTGACCCTTTATTTTATACCTCCGTTTTGACATGTACTTCAGTTTAGCATAATGCATAGGGATTGATTTCTGGAATTTTTCGTCGCTAATTAGACGAACAATATTAACATGGTACATTTAAAAAAATTGAGGGACCAATACGGTACTTTTTAAATTAGGGACCAAAATGAACTACCGGGATTAACATACATGATCAAAAAGATATTAAACTTAAAAATATTCAAAAACTAACCACAAGAAATTAAGAAAGTAATTCTCTATAAAAAAGCTATTGTTCTCGCAATATTTAATCCATACACACGAGTTTTGTTTACCAAATTTTTAAATTTAAAATAAAAATAAATAACCATTTAGATTTCTCTCTTTTATTAACCTTACATATCGGTTTTATTTTTTTTTATAAAATAAATTATATGAAATAAGAAATAAACCCACATATAAATTTAAATTTATATATTAATTAAGAATATTATGGTATTTTAAAAGGGACTGATACTCCGCAAAATGAATAATATGTTTGTCATCTCCTTATTCGAAATGTTCTCGAAGAACTTTGTTCCACATTTTTATTCCGAAAAGAAAAAAAAAATCTTTTTAAGTCTCAAATGAAACAATTCTTATGAAAATCTCCACTAGCAAATGGAAGTTGATATCTCTAGATAAAATATAAACCTTATTGTTTTGGATCACTAGATTGTATTGTGAACACCACTACCTTCCAATATCATATTTTAAAAGATGTGTCTATAGAAAGAAAGAAAAATAGACACTAAAAGGGAAAGGACGAGGAATGAAACTTGTGTAACACTTAACAAATTTGTGCCGACACTTGACAGATTTTAATGGAAAAAAATAGACACTATCATACCATACCATACCCTGGCAATGACCACTTTCCACCAATGGGGGCCAAACATAAGTTAATTGGTTATTAGTGGGGAAGAAGACAATGATTTTTGCTCTCTAAGGTACCATCGTATTCATGTGTGCAAGTGTGATGATCTATAATTCCAATTCCAATTCCAATGTCCTACCACGTGTTTGGAAACAATGAAATAAGTAATGACAGATGGAATTATAATCATGCCAAAAGTTCAGAAGATGTGTAATCTATAATCTATGCATAATGCAAATCAAATTATTGTGCATGATGCAAATGAAACCTATATATTCTACGTGTCCATTGTTTCTTTCTTTTTCATTTTTCAAACAAGCAATTGCACTTCTATTCAACAGCTTACTAATGCTTACATTTAGTAGTAGTGGAATAAAATTAACATAAACCAAGAGAGATTGTGGATATATGTGTCCGTCATTAGAAGGTTGCATTTCATTAGCTTTTAAGATAAAAGGTATATACACTTAATTGTGATTTATAATTTACTTTATCACAATGCACTATTAGTATAAAAAGTTTTATACTGTCGATTCATCAGCATCATCCGTTTGTATTATTTTATAGATTTTTAAAATAAAAGTCAAATTTGTTTCAATATCCAACATCTATGATTACCTGACGATATAAAATCATTTTACACTGTCAGTGTATTTTAATTAAATTCTATCATAAATTAAAATAAGATTAAAAAATAAATATAAAAAATCAAGAAAATTTGTTAGAATTGAATAGAATATAAAAAAATAAATGGTAAAATTACACCAAAAGTATTTTAAATTATTTTATTGTAATAGATTAGTGCTTTAAATTATTTTTGTTGAAATCAATCATTTAAGTTACCTAACGTCTACACCGTTATCCTTTTTAAAAGATTTCATTCTAAAAATGATTATGTGGTACTAACGTTGGTGAGCTGACACTAACCGTGTTGACATGGAATAAAACAGTCAACCCAGAAATGTGTCTTCCCGATAAAACTATGACACGTAACTTTTGAAGAGAGAGAGAGAGAAAAAAAAAGTAGGAATATTTTGAGTTTCCACCGTTGATATATTATTCTTCTCTCTCATTATTCTTCCATGGTGGGTTTAGAACTTTACAAATCATATGAAACATTTCATTACATCTTTCGTCAATCTATAATTTATACACCGCCTCAATCGTACTCAAATTTCAATAAGATCTAGGGTTTCAATTTCAATTCAAATCGGTCCACGAAGATGCAATTCAAATCAATGCAATCCTCATTTTGAGAGATTTAAGAAATCGGGATCATCAGCCTATAATTGAACCACCACTAGCACTCAGTCTTTAATGAACCAACCACTAGCACCTGGAGAGCAAGGGGAGGTCGTGATGGAGGATCTGGCGAGTAAGGGGGTTATGCGTTTGTGATTTTGAACAACTAGTAAAGATAATAACTTATTGTATCTAGTGTTAATTACAACGAAGATCAACATGAATACCCATAACTTACTATGATTTCGCGACTAGAGTCTTTCAACTTTTGAAATTTTCAAAAGTTTCATCATTGGCTTTCTAAATGAATACCCGTAACTTTCGTGACTATTCATCAACTATGGATAAAACATATCTTGTGCCTGAGTGTGAATGATTTCTTGTAGACCCCCAAAGATCAACATGAATATAATCAAGGGATTCATGTGTTCTTTGTTTACCTTTGTTAAACTTCACTCTACATGATTTACCAAATACATAAGGTTTACAAAACTCCAATTTTTCGACCTTGTCACCACATAGTATATTACGTTTCGACAATTCGACCAAGCCTCTTTCACTGACATGGCCAAGTCGTTTATGCCAGAGCTCAGTCTTTGACACAGATTTTGTGGACGCCACATCTACTGAACCACTTACATCCTCAGCCTCAAGGGTATACAAGTCTTGTTTCTTTACGCCTCTCAAGACTTCTTTCGACCCCTTCATTAACCTTAGGATACTTTTCTATTCTTTGAAAACATATCCTTTCTTTTCTAACTCACCAAGATAAATCAAGTTTCTCTTAAGTTCAGGTACATACCTGACATCAGTCAATAGCCTTATTGACCTATCATGGAGCTTGAATCTTACAGATCATATACATGTGACTTTACAGGCTTTATTATTTCCAAGTAACACTGGTTCATCATCTTAATCACATAGTTCCTCAAACACATATTTGTTTGGAGTCATGTGCCAAGTGCAACCCGAATCCATAATCTACTCCTTGCTAGAGTCATTGCTTGAAACCACCAGAACATCAGATGATTCATAATCATCTTGCATTATCATTATCTTTTCCACCATGATTATTCAGACGTTCGGGGAACATCTTTCTTGTATGTCCCTCCTTCTTAAAATGATAACACCTAATTGCAAGAGTATTACCACCATGAGAATTTTGTAGAACCTTACCCTTTTTCCTCTCATACTTGCCATCTTTCTTTGAGGACTTTCCTTTGACGCACAATCCTTCACCAACAGACGGTGGCTTATGCTTCTTTCGTTCGTTCAAATCCTTAGAGTAAAAGGATGATTGAACTTCTTCAAAGGTCAGGAACTCTCTTCTATACAAGATAGTTCCCTTGAAGTGAGCATGAGACTTAAGTAAAGCACACAACAACAACAACAATGCTTGATCTTCATCATCAATCTTGACCTCGATATTCTCAAGATTAAGAATCAACTTGTTGAACATATCCAATTGCTCAGCCAAGACTTTGTCTTCACTCATCTTGAATGAATACAAAGCTTACTTCAAGTACAGACGATTGACCAAAGATTTGGTCATATACAAACCATCGAGTTTGCTCCACACACCTGTTGCCGTCTTCTCCTTCGAGACATGCTGGAGAACCTTATCACCAAGGCTCAATATGATGGTGTTGTGGACTTTCTCGATCATCGTCGTCTTCTCCTTCTGTGTTAGGGAACCATTCATCTTCTCTGGTCCTTTCAACGCTTCTAGCAAACTCTGCTGAACCAGTAGGCTTGCATCTTCAAGTGCCACAAACCGAAATCATTCACACCGGTGAATTTCTCAATCTCATACTTTGTTGACTGCATCTTCTCCTCCACGCTCACTGAACCAGTAGGCTTGCATCTTCAAGCGCCACAAATCGAAATCATTCACACCGGTGAATTTCTCAATCTCATACTTTGTTGACTGCATCTTCTCCTCCACGCTCACTGCACCAATTTGTTGTGAAATCGATGCCCAGAAAACAGAGTATGATCGGTTTCTTGATTAACAAGAAAATCACAAAGCAAAATAAAAAGAGAAGAAAGAAGAAAGACTATTTAAAGTGGTATAAAAAACTAGATTCTTGATTCAATTACACATTAATAACAATGTTTACAATTGAATCTCAATTACACAACTTTCTCCATCTGATTAGGACTATCAGGGATTGATGGAGAAGTGATGACTAGTATGTTATTTATAAGAAAACTAAATCTTAATTTTCAACTAACATAGAAAACAATTGGTCCAACATAATGACTCAATTCAACATGTTAACTTAAACAACAGACTAACATATTTCGACAACATGTTAGAAGAAGCTTCGACTACAACACACACACATTTGACTCTTACATGCTTGATCAGACTTCGACTACAACATACACAACTCCTATCAAGACATGGAATTTTCCTTGTCGAGACTAGAGTTTGATCCAAAATATCATATGTATACTACAATTTAAGTAGGTAGCGCATGGTGTGATATGTGTTAATTACTTTACCTGAATAGTAAACTTAATGTCGTTTGTTGATTCTAAGTGTTGGCAGCAATTTTGGTAAAACAAAGAGTGTTCACAAGATGTTATGTGTGATGTCTTAACATAAGATATCCTATGTACCTGCTGGAGTTCAAGATCATGTGCAAGCAGGATTGTTTCAGAATGCCACATACAATGACATGGCTTCTGATATTGGTTGTACCTGCTGGAGCTTAAATGAAAGACATGTTCATGCAGGATTGTTTCAGATGACATGCATAATGTCATGGCATCTGATATGGTTGTACCTGCTGGAAGTTATAAAAGGAATTATTGGATTATGCAGGATTTTTCCAGGGTGTCAGACCCGATGTCGTGACATCCTGTACACAGAATATTCAGTATGAATGTCTGGTGTTTTGTGATTGCACAATTAATGGCAATCTTTGGATGATTGAAGATATGGCTAGCTGGCGCATTCAATCATGGATTACAACCAGATTTACTTATTTTCTATGGAGATCTATACAGCTGTTATAAAAAGATTTGATTGGAAAATAGATTTAGGGTTTTCAAGATGTCCAAGCCCAGCAGAAGGCTTCTATAAAAAGGGACTTAGAAAACCTGTTTGAACACACAACCAAGACTGAGCGAAATATAGAGAGAGAGCTAGAGTTTGTGTCTGTTTAGTCGTAAGACTTGTAGGTCATTCAAGTCATCCATTGATGATTGAATTGGACTGATTTGTGGTTGTAATTTGTCACTCTAAAGCTGTTAAGCAAGAGTGTGTGTCTACTTGATCAAAGCTGTGAAGCAAGATCAAGTGTGTGTCTTCTTGATCAAAGCTTTGAAACAAGATCAAGAGTGTGTCTTCTTGATTGAAACTGTGAAGTAAAATCAAGAATGTGTAATTGAAAAGTATTTTCTTTTCACAAGGGATTGTTGTTTAAAATCACTGGTGTGTGATTGTAAGGGAAGTGAGTGGGTTCTCATATCTAAGAGTGCTTAGGTAGAAATTGCATGGGTAGAGATTAGGTGAGAAAGACTGTAACTTGTTGAAATGTACGGAGAGTCTTTGAACTAATTCTATTTTAGTGAATTTCCTTCCTGGCTTGGTAGCCCCCAGACGTAGGTGAGTTGCACCGAACTTGATTAACAATTGCTTGTGTTATTTGCTTTACCATTCTGTATTTTTTATCCATTGTGTGTTAACAGATATTAGTGTCGTAACATTACCTTCGACATCTTATATCTGATACCAGAATTTCATCGTTTTTAATGGGCAATGAGATCCTTCTAAATGATGTGGCATTCACACATTGGTCCTTTTGTGACTCTCTCGAAATCTCTAAGTGACAAACATTAGATTGGTTGGTGTTTCGATTGATTGAGCCGGGCGAGAACATTTTCTTTAAGAAAAACGAAATTTTTGATACTTGGCTTGATATTTATAGCCTTTGAAATATTTCTCTTGTTTCCTTATGAGTTTGTGTGGCTAGTGTCCATGTCTCCTTGGTGGTGCGAATGTCAGGTTGTTGGCTCATTCGCTACATGTGTTTCCTTGTTGCTAAGAGGAGTCGCAACCTCAATATATTTCTATTGAATTTTCCCACGGGACTACGACTAGTAGTCTAGAGTGAGTGCATTTAAAAGTTTCGACTACAGAAGTTGAGGCATAATAATCATTTCGTGGGAAATGAAATTCCCTGCATTGTTGTCACATAGAACATTCCAATGACGATCTTTTGAGTCTTGACTTCTCAACTGTTGGATATGGCATGTTAATATTATTTTCTCTAATCAGGTTGGCTTATAAAAAGAAGGTTTTTTCCTCCTTACTTCGTTTTCCTCCTCACCGAGAACTTATTTTTTTTGGAAAATGCACTTCACTAAAATCATACTATGTCATGACAATGCTATAACACCTCACTCGGAAAGAAGGAAAAACAGAGGAAAGAGACAAATAGTGAAAGATTCTGAATAATATTTCAAGCTACTTTAGCAAACTCAACATGCAAAATACTAAGTAGAAACAAAAACAAAAGTGATTTCAAAAAGTGTTCAAAATGACAATCTGATACTAACATAAAGAAACTTTGTCTATACTTAACATTGAACTAAAACTAAACTAAGATAACAAATGAATTAAAAGAATAGAAGACACAAATAACCATGCAAAAACTAAGAAACTCCAACTACAGCTTATATTATAGCTAGTAGTGATTGATGTTCATGTTTCTCTCTAAGCTTCCCAACCTCTCAAAAGTGTAGCGCGGGCGACACGGTTGAGTCCAAGAGTAAAAGCTCCCATTCGCAAGTCGCAGTTGTGAGTTTTACACATTCCTTTTATGTTCTTGAAAGCTCTAGTCATATACCTTTTTAGCTCGAGGTTAACTTTATCTTCATCCCACATAAATCCTTGAATGTTCTGCAGAAGTCCCATAGGAGAATTTAAAATCTATTTCTCTTAAACATGTTTTCAAGAACTGTTAATTAGCTTCTGAAATTTCCACTTATCAAGTTAATCATTACCTGGACCCATTCAAAATAGCTTACGGTCACTCCACCAGCATTCGCATAAATATCGGGTAATATAATAACTCCTTTCTTAGACAGAATCTGCAACAAACAAATCATTTTAGTTTTATAACATTCAGTAACATTAAGTAACTCTACATTGGTTGCGCAAGAACTTTAACCTCATCAGCGTCGGGGTCAGTTGGATGATTTGCAGCTTCTATGATAAACTTTGCTTTCACATCATCAGCATTTTCCCTTCAAGAACCATAGACAAAGTTGAAGTTACACCAACAATTTACTTTAACAATGATTATCTATGAACTAAGATGAAACATACTTGTTCAGAACACCTCCCAAAGCACATGGGATGAGAACATCACAGTCATGGGTGAGCAAGTCCTTTGGATCCATGGTGTCTGCTCCTGAGAAATCTATCAAACTTGCATTGTCTGCCTTGTGTTTCAGAAGAGCCGCAATATCAATCCCGTTTGGATTACTAATAGCACCACCGATGTCACTCACTGCTACCACCTTACCACCTCTCTCAAAAATTGACTTTGCAGCCCAAGTGCCCACATTTCCAAATCCCTACACAATGTAACATATTAATCATCAATCATATAGATGTAGTGTTGCTAAACATCGGCTTTAGCAGCATTGTAACAATATTGTATAGCGGAATTCGAACACATCAATATTGCATTGTGAAATACCTGGATGGCAAATTTCATATCAGAAATTGATTTCCCATATTCAGAAAATAAAGCCTCCGTTGCAAAAACGACTCCTAGTCCAGTGGCAGCCTCTCTTCCCAACGAACCTCCAAGATCCTACAAGCCAAATATTTCAAACTGATTTCTTGAATCTTGGATAGACAAATTATCATTGTCTACACAAGAAAACTATGAGTACTCAAATAGGACCTAAAGCTAGAGTTGTGGTAGTGATTGTGCAACATTATTATACACTTACAATAGGCTTGCCAGTCACCACTGCCGGTGAATGACCATGAAACTTAGAATACTCATCAAGCATCCAAGCCATTGTCTGAGCATTAGTTCCCATATCAGGAGCAGGAACATCTCTATGAGTGCCAATGAGATCATGAATTTTTTGAGTGAAAACACGAGTGAGACGTTCCAACTCACTGATGCTCAGATCCTTCGGGTTACAGCCGATTCCTCCCTTTGCTCCACCATAGGGTATGTCTGCAACAGCTGTCTTCCATGTCATTAACTGAGCTAGAGCATTCACTTCATCCGGGTCAACCTGGCACAAGAAAATGCAATCCATTAATACTCAAAAGCAATGCAAATAGTTCATTTATTTACCTTCATTTGCATGATTCATACTCAAAAGCAGTGTAAAATAGTTCACTATTTATCTTCATATGTATGATTCAGTTAAAATTACACAAGCTTTTACAAGTTTATGACTCATTAAATTAATATAGAAAAACTAATTTCTGTTTCAACTAGAAAAAAAAAACATTCTCATGCCTTGCACTCATTTCTGCCCAGAAATTTTGGTCAAAGAATAATGGAATAGGAATAGGAATAATTTTAAAGAGAGAAATTTTAAATGGAAAAAAATAACTTTAAAGTGTTGCAGAAATTGAATATACCAATTTCAAAAAAAAAATACTTGTATATATTTAATTCATTAATAAGTGTCAAGGTTTCAAAAAACCGTTACCCCGCGATAACCCTAGCAACAAAACAATATCGGAAGGTATCACTGATACCATTATTTGCCATTTTGCGCGACAACCGCAATCAATGTTATTTTCCATTTTGCGTGACGACCGCAATCAGTGTTCTTCTCCGTTTTTGCGCGACGACCGCAATCAGTGTTATTCGCCGTTTTTGCGCAACGACCGCAATCAGTGGTATTCACGGTTTTTGCGCGACGACTACAACTGCAATCAGTGTTATTCACGGCTTTTGCGCGACGACCGCAATCAGTGTCGCAGCATATATACAGACTGAAATCGCGAAAGCTTTTATGCAACTGCCCTAAAAACAGCATGTATTATTTTGATATATAAAACTGAATCCCAAATCTTTGACAAAAGGAATCAAACTCCTTAAAAGTGAGATTACAATTATGATTTTTATCTATAATTTAATTTCATATTAACTACTAATACTTATATCGCACCAACACAATAACAATAATGAAAGTAAGAGATCATTACAATCGTGATCACCATACATCAAAGATCGTAAATGCAATAATAATTTATTTCTAGGTTTAGAATTTGAATGATAAATAAACAACGATCATAGTAAATTATAAGAAAAGTGATGAATAGTAAAGAATGAAATCTAAGAAAGAATAAGAACCTCAGGATGATAACGAATTCCACCCTTCATAGGACCACGAGCATTGTCATGTTGGATCCTGAAACCAATGTAGGAAACCAAACTTCCATCATCTTTAGGAATGGTGCATTCGACCTTGATTTCTCTGTAAGGAATAAGAAGACTCTTTTCGAGTTTGGAATCCAAACCGAGAATTCGAGATGCGCGAATGAAGTTACGATTGGTTGCAACGAGAGCGTTCATATTGATTGACTGGTTCAGTGTAAGAGTGATGGAAGTTATGGGATCAAACTCAAATCCTACTTTTATTCATTACAAGCTTTAGAAACACGACATTGATTACGTCCCAATCTAGAGGATATACTCGTAATTATCATATTTTTATTATTTCTAACTAATTTTTTGTTTTTAAAAATAGCATGTATTTGATGTGAATGAGGTTTAAAATGCAATCGACATGTAAACAAAAATGTTATAAAATTGATTTTTTTTTTAATTTTATAGAAAAATGATAAATACTTTTTTTTTTAGAAATAAGTGTCGATTATATTTTAGAATAAATAAATTATTAAATATATATCCTTTTAAAATTAATTTACATAAATATGTATCTGATATGAGTTTATTTATTGCAAAGAAAATATAAAATGCAATTTGTACGTAAGCAAAAATGTTGACTCATAAAATTGTACTTTTTTTAATTTTGTATCTTAATCACTTTCGGTTCAATGATGTATGAGAGGAAATTTTTTCGATTGTTAGCTCTGATTCAATTGGGGGCTATCCCCCATGTTTTTTTGTGTTTAGTTCTTCTTTTTGGGCTCTTAAGCCCTCTCTTATATGAAAAAAAAATTGTATTCGGGATAGAAAAATATTCTATAAAAAGTTTAAGATGTTCTTTAAATTTTAGAGATGTATTTTTGGAGCATTATGTCTTAAGTCAACATGTTACTTCAAAGATTCATCTTCGAAATATTTTAAAATATCAATACATTCATCTCTAGAAGATCCATTTTAAATATTTATTTATCCGGAAATGTATCTCTCTTTAGGATTTACGGAGATGTATCTCTGCAACCAATCAAAATAGTGCAAGTTTTAGTTGGTTTTATTGTTACTCAGATAAAAGTTACGAGTAATAAATATTAAATCATACAATCGATATGCAAAAAAATGACATACATAAATCCAGAGTCAAAATAAATCATCATGGGATACATAATAAAGTCAAAATATACAATAAAGGCAAAATATGTAAAAATAAAAAACAACCAGACATAAATTCAAACTACAAATACTATAAACTACTGCATATGTCGGACCAAAGCTCCTTGGCCTCCTCTTCCCCCGTGCTCCAACGTTGTCTCCAGTACATCAATGTCTCTCATGCCTCCGTCATAATGGCATCTAGGACCTCCCTCACCTCAGAACCATCAAGAAAGATATTTATGTTAATGCATGTCTGCATAATCTCCATAATACAACAACATCTAGGAAACACATCATGAGCATGACATAACCTATCATGCTCCTCCTCTAGTATGTCTTAATGAGCTAACCTCGGTGGATCTCCTAGGGCAGTCTGCATTATATATGGATGTGACACCCTAAAGAACCATTTGATGTACTCTTCTACATATCTCCAATCACTCTCAGTTATGGTACTCATTGCCTTATCTGGTACCAGATGACTAAAATAATCATCAAACATGGCATTCATATATTTACGTGTCATAGAAGGAGGAGTAGAGACAACATGGTATTTGGGAACAGTCTGGGTGTAGTTGAACTGCCGCATGATGTGCTCTAGAAGATGAGGAAATGTCATACATGAACTACAAGCCAACCATCCCGAGTATAACATTATGTCGTCAAATGTTTGCATCTCACGATGATCAATATAGCTGTTAAAGTGCATAGCCTCTGCTACCAAGCAGTTAAGATACACTCAAAATGGCTTTATCGCCTGGTTCCCTCTGAGCGGGGCAAATGCACAAGCATGTGACATATCCTCAGTATAGGTCGGTACACACGACCAGACGGAGATGTGTGGGAAATATTGGAGGATCCAAGCCTGAAAAGTGTTTGAACACACGAATCATTAGTAAGGGTGTTGCAAAAATGTAATAAAAATGACACACCAACACTAAAAGACCAATAAAATTTACCGTCAAAAGTGTGATGTTGCTTGTCACTTGCTTCGTCTTCCACCTACAACCCTCAGATAACTTAGATTACAAATAGACCAAACAAGCAGCACCCAATTGCACTCGTGGATCCATTTAAAGCCCTCAAAGTATCGTAGGTAGACGACATCCACATAAGTGTCACTCTTGTCCACAAAAATGGTAGTGTCAACCAAATATAACAGGTATGCTCTCATAGCTTATGCTATATGTAACCCCACCTGCTCGTCATCACCTCTTTCCTGCTCTACTATAAGGATTTCATCTGTATATATCTTTTCAGGAATTCAAACCTAGCATGAGCCCATATGTTTTTTCCAACCCCCTCAAGAAAGCCTCTAGGTCAACTCCTAAATAGTCTACCATCAACTAAAGTGCCTTATCTTTGCTAATCCTCCCATGATCTAGAATTTTCCCCCTAATTGGAAGATGCAACATACACGAAACATCATCCAATGTGATAGACATCTCACAAGTGGTAGATGAAATAATAAGGTCTCAGTATACCATGTCTCTACAAATGCTTTAAGCATCTCGTGGTTCAACGTAACAAAATTGGTCTTGCATAAGTCTTTCATCCTAGATAGAGACAAAGCAGCTTGAAACCACTCGTCATTAGGCTAATGCAAGCCAGTAATCTTCCGATCATAGTTAATGAATTTAAGTAGATCATGGTCTTGTAAAAAAATAAATCATTTTCAGAAACTTGTAATATAATAATAAACATAATTTAAAACGAATGAATCCAACTAATTTTACCTCTCCGACCAAGAAATGTCTGGAAGTATGGTCTGGGTAAAGAGACAACAGTGACAACTCTAACGAGCTTCTTCCAAATATATGAAGTGGCATTGGCTCGTCAGCCTCATCATTCTAATGTGGCACTGGCTGATCAGCCTGAGCTCCCTCCGATGTTTGTGGTGGCATAGGTGTCCCAGGTACCTCCGATGACTCGGGCACCTCTGGCGCCTAAATAGGTGAAACTTATCGCCTACGGGAAGATGAAGGCAATGATGCATCACTAGGTGACACTCGTCTCCTACGAGAAGAAGGTGGAGATATATGAGGCCCAAAAGTCGACGCCTCTGCATGAACCGGGTTTGAGGGAACAAGAGCCTCTGAAACCTGATTTGTTTCCTTCTGACAGATGCATGTTGTGCAATCCTCTTGTGCCTCAGTTTGTCGTCTCTAACAGCCATAATGCATGTAAGTAAACCAGACAAGTCTCACACAATTACTACAAACAATCCTACAAGCAAGAAAATCAAAAAAGAACAGACAGATAAATCACGGAGATGCATCTCTGGTTCCTAGAAATCCAAACGTTGAAAAATTATGGAGATGCATCTCCAGAATTTTCTGCCACTTTCATCTTCGCCAATGGCGCTAATCTAGACTATCAAACTTCCAAAAATAATGCATTGATCGTTACTTTTAACTATCAAATACATTTCTCAAAATGTATCAACTATGCATAAACTATGTATTTCAATACCTAATCATCAATTTCTACAAATTTATACAAAAATTCAAAAAAAGTTAACAAAAATTAAAATCTTACAAATTGTGAGTTTACTTTAGTGTTGAATGGGCTCTTTGATGTACTTGATGTTGATGGAAGAAGCTTTGAGTTTGATTGATTGATTTTGAAAGAATGTGAGTTGAGAGAATTTGAGAAAGGTTTAAAGTTGTCTTAGAAGTGAGGAAGGAGAAGAGGTTCTAGTGTGTTTTTGAACAAATAATGTTCGAAGATGAATCTTCTTAATGTACATGAAGATGCATTTCCATAGTTTTTTACATTAAGTCAGGATTTTATTAACTCAGGGTGCGTCCGGAGACGCATCTTCGAAATCTGGGAGTATTTTTGTATTTTTACGTGATGCCCTAATAATATATTGTGTGCATTAAGAAATTCTCTAAAAAAATATTGTCTCATAAAATTATAATTTTTTAATTTTATAAAAATCAATGTTTTTTTATAAATAACCTAAGATGTCCATGATATTTTAAAGTAAATAAACGATATATATATATATATATATATATATATATATATATATATATATATATATATATATATATATATATATATATATATATATATATATATATATATATATATATATATTAATTATAGGCAATGATGTATATTCTTAAAGCTTGAATGCATTCGTGTTATTGGCATTACACATGAGCATGTGTTACAAACAATTGCATTTAAGACAACAAAAAATTGAGGGCATTTGTCACCGGTAATGGCGCATTTTTTAGAGGACGGATTTTTTTGTTTTAAAAATTGTTCGTTTGATATATGTTGTGAAAATATGGTTATTTGAGGATTTCTTTTAAAAAAATTGGTTATTTTAAGAAAAATCTCAATTTGCAGATTAGTACTCCCTCCGTTTTTTATTATAAGTCGTTTTTGACTTTTCACACGTATTAAGAAATGTAATAATTGTTGTATGAAAAAGATAAATTATTAAGTGTTTTACAAAATTGCCCTTCATTAATGATATTGAAAAGATAAATTGACATAATTGAAAGGAAAGAGAATAATAAATATTTAAGGGTATAATAGGAAAAATAACATTAATGATTTATTGGTATTATAAAACGACTTATATTGTGGTACAAAATATTTTTCTAAAACGACTTATAATAAAAAACGGAGGTAGTATTAGGTATTACTGAATTAATTGCAAAAAAATGTTTAAAATACACATATAATCAATTATTAATTGGTTCAATAGTGATTGACGCTGAATTTGATAGAGAAGACTACACTTCGATTCTCCACAATTGCGATTGAGAGAAATTGAAATTATTTAATCTTATAACTGACTTCTAAATCAAATTAATCGGTTCAATAGACCGGACACTCATAGTGAAAAACCAAAAAAAATGTTGACACATAAAATTAAATTTTATTTATTTTATATAAAAAAATGATAAAAACAGGACATTGATTACTTCTCAGTCTAGTTTTATTGATTAGAAGCTCTAGACTTGTGATTTTAAAAACACGACATTAATTACCAAATTTATATTATTTATTTATTTAAATAAATGTGATGTTAAGGAGGGTTAAAATACAATCTACATGTAAACAAAAATGTTATAAAATTGGATTGGATTTTATTTTATCTAAAATAGGAAAAATACTTAATTTTTTTATAAATAACCTCAAGTGTCCATTATATTTTAGAATAAATAAATGATATAAATATATATACTTTTAAAATTAATTTACATATATGTACTTGATATGACCTATTCTATTGAAGAAGATATAAAATGCAATATTTATGTAAGCAAAAGTGCTGAGACATAAAATTTTATTTTTTAAATTTTATAAAAATAAATAAATACTTGTTTTTTATAAATAATTTAAGATATACATGATATTTTAGAGTAAATAAATGATATAAATATATTTAATTTTAAAATTATATATATATATATATATATATATATATATATATATATATATATATATATATATATATATATATATATATATATATATATATATATATATATATATGAGAAAAAGAAAATATAGATAAAAAAGAAACATAACACGATAGGGGCAAAACTAAATCTTCTAATTACAAAAGCGATAATTAGGAAGGCCTAATTTTTCTCTAAATAAGGCATTACTAACAACTAAATGAATGTTATCCCACCAAGTGAGACCCCAACAGACCAAGGTTCGCAATTTTGTATGCTTAATGATTACTCTTTTTAAAGATATGAGAAATGAACGACGGTCTATTTGAAGTGATGCAAATACAATGTTTCCATTCATTTCTGAGGCGCCAAGGAAACATCAATGGGTTAGCAAAAGCCAACACAATCATCTTATTGTCACGTTCCACCCAAAGTTTGTTCCATCCTCTACTACGCGTTAACTTTATGGTGAACATGATACCATTAAGCTCAACAACAAAAGCATTAGCACTACCAAGAAAAAAGGCAAATCTTCTCAGGTGTCCGTCATCCTTATTTCTAAATAAACCTCCACACGAGGCCGACCCAGGATTACCCAAAGAGGCCTCATCAGTGTTAACTTTAATATATCCCAAAAAGGGAAGATTCCAAACAATTTCAACAATATTAGTGGCTTTGGGAAGATGAATTTTCATTTTAAAAGCTTTGATTATGTTAAAGTCACACATAGATTGACCAGCAACAAGGGAACTTTGATTTCCACAAAGGTTGACATGGGACATAACTCAGGCAGTGATGAAACTTCAAGTAGGCTTATCATTGTTGAATCTAATTTGGGTTTTGTAGAGCCAAATGATATTAAAGCAATTGATAATTTAGGCTTTAACAATCAACTTATATTGAGTAAACCAATTATTATTGATTTTCTTAAGGACATACTTGTAAGAGTTGAGGTTGATATTCACTTGGATAATGTTGACAAGTCAGCTCCAAATTTGAAGAGCAAGGGGAAAGTGAGAAATAGATTCTCAGATGAATCTTGACTATTTTTGAAAAGATTACAAAGAGAATGAAGGTTGCACCCATGAACCATAAGATTTTTCGTTTGTTGGAAGATTTTCATGAAGAAGCCTCAAAACCAAGATAGACTTGGAGGGGGAATGTCATTCGACCACACCAGTTTTTCCCGATCAACATTGTTACCAAGAGTAGCATAATGATTAGAAGAATCGGAGAAGGAAAGAATACCTGAAGAGGTATCAGATATGAGTCCAGCAGAGGTGGTCTTCAAATTCCTCTTGAGGAATAAGGAAAGCTTGAAGAAATTGAAGTAGGCCTGTGAACTCCTCTTGAATGTGTCAGGGAATATGTCATTACTTTTCCAAAATGAAATCAAGCACTAAGTGATTAAGCTCATTAAAAACCAAATTTCCCCAACAGAAAACCACAAACTGAACCGAACCAAATCGAAAACTGTAAAAAATTATATTTTTTTCCGAATGTGTTTGGGTCATATTTTAACAAAATCGCGCGGTTCGGTTTGGTTCACGGTTTCTATTTTTCAAACTGTGCTACAACCCAAACTTCATTTAACTCACATTCAACCCAAACATAAACATATTATGCCTTAGCCTTACGATTACGAACGATTTTCTCTTCCTTGCACTTAGGATTTCAGATTCAGCCTTCTCAAATCTCTCCCAATAGTATCGCGCCTTCTTTGTCATATACATCTCGTATTTTCTTCTCTAATCTCTACTCTCTTATATTCTTTCTTTTTCATCTTCTCACATTTATGATATTGTTCTCTCTTCTAATTTCGTTGTTATCGTATATTTTCTTCTCTAATCTCTCCTCTTTTTTGTTCTTTCTTTTTCATCTTCACTAATCTTTCACCTCCCCTATTTTTTTTGTTTCATTATAACGTTTTTGAATTGTTTTATGCTATTGTTT